>NW_026263083.1:600000-900000 GCF_947179515.1 Apodemus sylvaticus | reverse complement strand
CTTCTCTCGGTCTTGTCTTGTCTTGGTCTTCTCTTGTTTTTGTCTTGTCTTGTTCTTGTTTAGGTCTTATCTTTGTCTTCGTCTTCTCTTGTCTTGTCTTGGACTTGTCTTGTCTAGTCTTGTCTTGCTTTGGTCTTGTCTTTATCACGTATTTGTCTTGTTTTGTCCTGTTTTGTCTTGTCTTTTCTTGTCTTGGTCTTTTCTAGGTCTTGTCTTGTCTTGGTCACATCATGTCTTGTCTTGTCTTGTCTTGTCTTGGTCATGTCTTTTCTTGTCTTGTCTTGTTCTTCTCTTGTCTTGTTTTGTCTTGGTCGTGTCTTGTCTTGTCTTGGTCTTGTCTTGTCTTGTCATGTTTTGTCTTGCCTTTGTCTTGTCTTGGTCTTGTGATGGTCTTGTTTTGGTCTTGTCTTTGTCTTGTCTTGATTTGTCTTATCTTGGTCTTTTCTTGTCTTCTCTTGGTTTTTTCTTGTCATGATCTTGTCTAGGTCTTGTCTGGGTCTTGTCTTGTCTTGTTCTTGTCTTGGTTTTGTCTTGGTCTTTTCTTGTCTTGGTCTTGTCCTGGTCTTGTTTTGGTCTTGTCTTGGTCTTGTCTTGGTCTTTTCTTTTCTTGTCTTGTCTTGTCTTGTCTTGTCTTGTCTTGTCGTGTCTTGTATAGTATTGTATGGTCTTGTTCTTGTCTTGGTCTTGTCTTGTCTTATCTTGGTCTTGTCTTGACTTGGTCTTGTCTTGTCTTTTATAGGACTTGTCTTGTTCTTGTCTTGTCTTGTCTTTTCTTGGTTTTGTCTTGTCTTGGTCTTGTCTTGTCTTGTCTTTTTCTTGTCTTAATCTTTTCTTGGACTTTTTTTGTCTTGTCTTGTCTTGGACTTGTCTTGGTCTTGTCTTGTCTTGTCTTCTCTTGGTCTTGACTTGGTCTTGTCTTGGTCGTGTCTTGTCTTACCTTGTCTTGTCTGGTCTTGTCTTGTCTTGGTCTTATCTTGTCTTGTCTTGTCTTGTCTGGTCTTGTCTTGTCTCAGTCAGGTCTTGGTCTTGTCTTTGTCTTGTCTTGTCTTTTCTTATCTTGTCTTGGACTTGTCTTGTTCTTGTCTATTCTTGTCTTGTCTTGTCTTTTCTAGTCTTGTCTTTTATTTTCTGGTCTTGGTCATGTCTTTTCTTGTATTGCCTTGGTCTTCTCTTGTCTTGTTTTTTCTTGGTCATGTCTTGCGTTGTCTTGGTCTTGTCTTGTCATGTCTTGCCTTGCCTTTGTCTTGTCTTGCCTTTGTCTTGTCTTGGTCTTGTGATGGTCTTGTTTTGGTCTTGTCTTGGTCTTGTCTTGATTTGTCTTGTCTTGGTTTTTTCTTGTCTTCTCTTGGTTTTGTCTTGTCATGGTCTTTTGTTGGTCTTGTCTGGTTCTTGCCTTGTCTTGTCTTGGTCTTGTCTTGTTTTTGTCTTGGTCTTGTCTTGTGTTTTCTTGTCTTGGTCTTTTCTTGTCTTGGTCTTGCCGTGGTCTTGTTTTGTTCTTGTCTTCGTCTTGTCTTCTCTTTTTTTGTCTTGTCTAGTCTTGTCTTGGTCTTGTTTTGTGTTGAATTTTTCTTTCTTGTCTTTGCTTATCTTGTCTTACTTGTCTTGGTCTTGTCCTGTCTTGTCCTGTCTTGGTGTTGTCTTTCTCTTGTCTTTTCTTGTCTTGGCCTTGTATTGTTTTGTCTTGTCTTTTCTTGTCTTGTCTTGGTCTTGTCTTAATCTTGTCTTGAATTTTTTTTTGTCTTGTCTTGTCTTGTCTTGTCTTGTATTTGCCTTGTCTTGGTCTTGTCTTGTCTTGTCTTGGTCTTGACTAGGTCTTGTCTTAGTCCTGTCTTCTCTTGTCTTCTCTTGTCTTGTCTTGGTTTTGTCTTGCCTTGGTCTTTTCCTGGTCTAGTCTTGGTCTTGTCTTGTCTTGTTCTTGTTTTGGTATTGTTCTTGTCTTGTCTTGTCTTGTCTTGTCTTGTCTTGTCTTGTCTTGCATTGTCTTGTCTTCTCATGTCTTGTCTTGTCTTGCATTGTCTTGTCTTCTCATGTCTTGTCTTGTCTTGCCTTGTCTTGTCTTGTCTTGTTTGGTCTTGTCTTGGTTTTGTCTTGCCTTGGTCTTGTCTTGGTCTAGTCTTGGTCTTGTCTTGTCTTGGTCTTTTCTTTGTCTTGATTTGGTCTTGTTTTGGTATTGTCTTGTCTTGTATTATATTGTCTTGTCTTGCCTTGTCTTGTGTTGTCTTGTTTTGGTCTTGACATATATTGTCTTGTTTTGGTCTTGTCTTTTCTTGTTTTGGTCTTGTCTTGGTCTTGTGTTGGTCTTGTCCTTTCTTCTCTTGTATTGTTCTTGTCTTGTCTTGGTCTTTTCTCGGTGTTGTCTTGTCTTGTCTTGGTCTTCTCCTGTTTTGGTCTTGCCTTGTTCTTGTTTTGGTCTTATCTTTGTCTTTGTCTTGTCTTGTCTTGGACTTGTCTTGTCTTATCTTGTCTTGCTTTGGTCTTGTCTTGATCACGTATTTGCCTTGTTTTGTCCTGTTTTGTCTTGTCTTTTCTTGTCTTGGTCTGTTCTAGGACTTGTCTTGTCATCGTCATATCATGTATTGTCTTGTCTTTTCTTGCTCATGTCTTTTCTTGTCTTGTCTTGGTCTTCTCTTTTCTTGTTTTGTCTTGGCCATGTCTTGTCTTGTCTTGGCCTTGTCTTGTCTTGTCTTGTCTCAGTCAGGTCTTGGTCTTGTCTTGTCTTTTCTTGTATTGTCTTGGTCTTGTCTTGGTCTTGTCTTTTCTTGTCTTGTCTTTTCTTGTCTTTTCTAGTCTTGTCTTGTTCTTGTCTTGGTCTAGTCTTGGTCTTGTCTTGGTCTTGTTTTGGTCTTGTCCTGTCTCGTCTTGTTCTTGTCTTGTCTTTGTCTTGTCTTGGTCTTGTTTTGGTCTTGTTGTGGTCTTGTCTAGTCTTGTATTGTCTTGTCTTGTCTTGTCTTTGTCATATCCTTTCTTGTCCTCTCTTGGTCTTGTCTTTGTCTTGTTTTGTCTTGTCTGGTCTTGTCTTTATTTTGTCTTGCCTTGTCTTGTCTTGGTCATATCATGTCTTGTCTTGTCTTGGTCATGTCTTTTCTTGTCTTGTCTTGGTCTTCTCATGACTTGTTTTTTCTTGGTTGTGTCTTGTCTTGTCTTGGTCTTGTCTTGTCTTGTAATGTCTTGTCTTGCCTTCCTCTTGCCTTGGTCTTGTCTTTGTCTTGTCTTTGTCTTGTCTTGGTCTTGTCTTGTCTTATCTTGGTCTAGTCTTGGTCTTGTCTTGCCCTGGTTTTGTCTTGTCTTGTCTTGTCTTGTCTCTTCACGGTCTTGTCTTGGTTTTGTCTTGTGTTGAATTTTCCTTTCTTGTCTTTGCTTATCTTGTCTTGTCTTGGTCCTGTCCTGTCTTGTTTTATCTTGGTGTTGTCTTTGTCTTTTCTTGGTCTTGTCTTGGTATTGTCTTCTCTTGGTCTTGTCTTTGTCTTGCTTTGGTCTTGTCTTGTGTTGACTTTTCTTTTCTTTTCTTGTCTTATCTTGTCTTGTCATATCTTGGTCTTCTCTTTGTCTTGTCATGTTCTTGTCTTGTCTTCTCTTGTCTATGTCTTGTCTTGTCTTGGTCTTGTTTTGGTCTTTGTTTGGTCTTGTATTGGTCTTATCTTGGTCTTGGCCTGTCTTGACTTTTCTTGGTCTTGTCTTTGTCTTGTTTTTGTCTTGTCTTGGTCTTATCTTGTCTTGCCTTGGTCTAGTCTTCTCTTGTCTTGACTTGGTCTTGTCTTGATCTTGTCTTGTCTTGTCTTTGTCTAGTCTTGGTCTTGTCTTGCCCTGGTTTTGTCTTGTCTTGTCTTGGTCTAGTCTTGTTTTGTCTTGCCTTGGTCTTGTCTTGGTCTTTTCTTGTCTTGTCTTAGTCTAGTCTTGGTCTTGTCTTGCCCTGGATTTGTCTTGACTTGTCTTGTCTAGTCTTGTCTTGTCTTGTCTTGTCTTGTGTAGTCTTGTCTTGTCTTGTCTTGTCTTGTCTTGACTTGCCTTGTCCTGTCTTGTCTTGTCTTGGTCTAGTCTTGGTCTTGTCTTGCCCTGGGTTTATCTTGTCTTGTCTTGTCTTGTCTTTGCCTTGTCCTGTCATGTCTTGTCTTGGTCTTGTCTTGGTCTTGTCTTTTTCTTGTCTTGGTCTTGTCTTGGTATTGTCTTATCTTGTCTTGGTTTTGTCTTGTCTTGGTCTTGTTTTGGTCTTGTCTTGGTATTGTCTTGTGTTGATTTTTCTTTTTCTTTTCTTGTCTTGTCTTGTCTTGTCATGTCTTGGTCTTTTCTTGGTCTTGTGTTGGTCTTGTGTTGGTCTTGTCTTGTTTTCTCTTGTCTACGTCTTGTCTTGTCTTGGTTATTTCTTGGTCTTGTTTTGGTATTCCTGTGGTCTTGTCTTGGTCTTCTCTTGGTCTTGGCCTGTCTTGTCTTGTCTTGGTCTTGTCTTGGTCTTGTCTTCGTCTTGTCTTGGTCTTCTCTTGGTCTTTTCTTATCTTGTCTTGTCTAGGTCTAGTCTTTTCTTGTCTTGTTTTGATCTTGTCTTGGTTTTGTCTTGGTCTTGTCTTGTCTTGTCTTGTCTTGGTCTAGTATTGGTCTTGTCTTGCCCTGGTTTTGTCTTGTCTTGTCTTGCCTTGTCTTGTCTTGTCTTGTCTTGTCTTTGTCTTGTCTTGTCTTGGTCTTGTCTTGTCTTCTCTTTTCTTGTCTTGGTCTTGTCTTGGTCTTATCTTGGTCTTGTCTTGTCTTGTCTTGTCTTGTCTTGTCTTTGCTTGGCTTGGCTTGTCTTGTGTTGCCTTGTCTTGGTCTTGTTTTGGTCTTGTCTTTCTCTTTTATTGTCTTGTCTTGTCTTGGTCTTGTTTTGTTTTGTCTTGTCTTTTCTTGGTCTTGTGTTAATCTTGTCTTGAATTTTTTTTGTCTTGTCTTTTCTTGTCTTGTCTTGTCTTGTCTTGTCTTGTCTTGTCTTGGTCTTGTCTTGGTCTTGTCTTGTCTTGGTCTTTACTTGGTCTTGTCTGGGTCCTGTCTTTTCTTGTCTTGTCTTGGTTTTGTCTTGCTTGGTCTTGTCTTGGTCTAGTCTTGGTCTTGTTTTGTCTTGTCTTGGTCTTGTCTTGTTCTTGTTTTGGTATTGTTCTTTTCTTGTCTTGTCTTCTCTTGTCTTGTCTTTTCTTGTCTTGCCTTGTCTCGTCTTGTCTTGTTTTGGTCTTGTCTTGGTTTTGTCTTGCATTTTCTTGTCTTGGTCTAGTCTTGGGCTTGTCTTGGTCTAGTCTTGGTCTTGTCTTGTCTTGGTCTTTTCTTGGTCTTGATTTGGTCTTGTTTTGGTCTTGTCTTAGCTTGTATTGTGTTGTCTTTTCTTGTCTTGTGTTGTCTTGTTTTGGTCTTGTCATGTATTGTTTTGTCTTGGTCTTGTCTTTTCTTGCTTTGGTCTTGTCTTGGTCTTGTTTTGGTCTTGTTCTTTCTTCTCTTGTCTTGTTCTTGTCTTTTCTTGGTCTTTTCTCTGTCTTGTCTTGTCTTGGTCTTCTCTTGTTTTGGTCTTGCCTTGTTCTTGTTTTGGTCTTATCTTTGTCTTCGTCTTTTCTTGTCTTGGACTTGTCTTGTCTTGTCTTGCTTTGGTCTTGTCTTGATCACAGATTTGTCTTGTTTTGACCTGTTTTGTCTTGTCTTTTCTTGTCTAGGTCTTTTCTAGGTCTTGTCTTGGTCAAATCATGTCTTGTCTTGTCTTGGTCATGTCTTTTCTTGTCTTGTCTTGGTCTTCTCTTGTCTTGTTTTGTCTTGGTCGTGTCTTGTCTTGTCTTGGTCTTGTCTTGTCATGTATCGTCTTGCCTTTGTCTTGTCTTGGTCTTGTGATGGTCTTGTTTTGGTCTTGTCCTGGCCTTGTCTTGATTTTTCTCGTCTAGGTCTTTTTTTGTCTTCTCTTGGTTTTTTCTTGTCATGGTCTTGTCTTGGTCTTGTTTGGGTCTTGTCTTGTCTTATCTTGGTCTTGTCTTATTCTTGTCTTGGTCTTTTATTGTCTTGGTCTTGTCGTGGTCTTGTCTTGGTCTTGTCTTGGTCTTGTCTTGTCTTGTCTTGTCTTGTCTTGTCTTGTCTTGTCTTGTATTGTCTTGTCTTGTCTTGTCTTGTTCTTGTCTTGGTCTTGTCTTGTCTTTTCTTGGTCTTGTCTTGTTCCTGTTTTGGTATTGTTCTTTTCTTGTCTTGTCTTGTTTTGCCTTGTCTTGTCTTGTCTTGTCTTCTCTTGTTTTGGTCTTGTCTTGGTTTTGTCTTGCCTTGGTCTTGTCTTGGTCTAGTCTTGGTCTTGTCTTGTCTTGGTCTTTTCTTGGTCTTGATTTGGTCTTGTTTTGGTCTTGTCTTGTCTTGTCTTGTCTTGTCTTGCTTTGGTCTTGTCTTGATCACAGATTGTCTTGTTTTGTCCTGTTTTGTCTTGTCTTTTCTTGTCTTGGTTTTTTCTAGGTCTTGTCTTGTCTTGGTCATATCATGTCTTGTCTTTTCTTGTCTTGGTCATGTTTTTTCTTGTCTTGTCTTGGTCTTGTCTTGTCTTGTTTTGTCTTGGGCGTGTCTTGTCTTGTCTTGGTCTTGTCTTGTCTTGTCTTGTCTTGTCATGTCTTGTCTTGCCTTTGTCTTGTCTTGGTCTTGTGATCGTCTTGTTTTGGTCTTTTCTTGGTCTTGTCTTTGTCTTTTCTTGTCTTCTCTTGTTTTTTTCTTTTCATGGTCTTGTCTTGATCTTGTCTGGTTATTTTCTTGTCTTGGTCTTGTCTTGTTCTTGACTTGGTCTTGTCTTGTGTTGTCTTGTCTTGGTCTTTTCTTGTCTTGGTCTTGTCGTGGTTTTGTTTTTGTCTTGTCTTGGTCTTGTCTTAGTCTTGTCTTGGTCTTGTCTTGTCTTGTCTTGTCTTGTCTTGTCTTGTCTTGTCTTGTCTTGTCTTGTCTTGTATTGTCTTGTCTTGTCTTGTCTTGTCTTGTCTTGTCTTGTCTTGTTCTTGTCTTGGTCTTGTCTTGTCTTGTCCTGGTCTTGTCTTGTTCTATTTTGGTATTGTTCTTGTCTTGTCTTTTCTTGTCTTGTCTTGCCTTGACTTGTCTCGTCTTGTCTTGTTTTGGTCTTGTCTTGGTTTTGTCTTGCCTTGGTCTTGTCTTGGTCTAGTCTTGGTCTTGTCTTGGTCTTTTCTTGGTTTTGATTTGGTCTTGTTTTGGTCTTGTCTTGTATTGTCTTGTCTTGTCTTGCCTTGTCTTGTGTTGTCTTGTTTTGGTCTTGTCATGTATTTTCTTGTCTTCGTCTTGTCTTTTCTTGTTTAGGTCTTGTCTTGGTCTTGTGTTGGTCTTGTTCTTTCTTCTCTTGTCTTGTTCTTGTCTTGTCTTGGTCTTTTCTGGGTCTTGTTTTGTCTTATCTTGGTCTTCTCTTCTTTTGGTCTTGTCTTGTTCTTGTTTTTGTCTTATCTTTTTCTTCGTCTTGTCTTATCTTGTCTTGGACTTGTATTGCTTTGGTCTTGTCTTGATCACGTATTTGTCTTGTTTTGTCTCGTTTTGTTTTGTCTTTTCTTGTCTTGGTCTTTTCTAGGTCTAGTCTTATCTTGGTCATATCATGTCTTGTCTTGTCTTGTCTTGGTCATGTCTTTTCTTGTCTTGTCTTGCTCTTCTCTTGTCTTGTTTTGTCTTGGGCATGTCTTGTCTTTTCTTGGTCTTCTCTTGTCTTGTTTTGTCTTAGTCATGTCTTGTCTTGTCTTGGTCTTGTCTTGTCTTGTCATGTCTCGTCTTGCCTTTGTCTTGTCTTGGTCTTGTGATGGTCTTGTTTTGGTCTTGTCTTGGTCTTGTCTTGATTTGTCTCGTCTTGGTCCTTTTTTGTCTTCTCTTTTTTTTTCTTGTCATGTTCTTGTCATGGTTTTGTCTGGGTCTTGTCTTGTGTTGTCTTGTCTTGGTCTTGTCTTGTTCTGGTCTTGGTCTTGTCTTGTGTTGTCTTGTCTTGGTCTTTTCTTGTCTTGGTCTTGTCATTGTCTTGTCTTGGTCTTGTCTTCTCTTGTCTTGTCTTGTCTTCTATTGTATTGTATTGTCTTGTCTTGTTCTTGTCTTGGTCTTGTCTTTTCTTTTCTTGGTCTTGTCTTGTTCTCGTTTTGGTATTGTTTTTGTCTTGTTCTGGTTTTGGTATTGTTCTTGTCTTGTCTTGTCTTGCCTTGTCTTGTCTCGTCTTGCGTTGTTTTGGTCTTGTCTTGGTTTTGTCTTGCCTTGGTCTTATTTGGTCTAGTCTTGGTCTTCTCTTGGTCTTTTCTTGGTCTTGATTAGGTCTTGTTTTGGTCTTGTGTTGTCTTGTATTGTCTTGTCTTTTCTTGTCTTGTCTTGTCTTGTCTTGTCTTGTCTTGCTTTGGTCTTGTCTTGATCACAGATTTGTCTTGTTTTGTGCTGTTTTGTCTTGTCTTTTCTTGTCTTGGTCTTTTCTAGGTCTTGTCTTGTCTTGGTCATATCATGTCTTGTCTTGTCTTGTCTTGGTCATGTTTTTCTTGTCTAGTCTTGGTCTTCTCTTGTCTTGTTTTGTCTTGGTCGTGTCTTTTCTTGTCGTGGTCTTGTCTTGTCTTATCGTGTCCTGTCTTGCCTTTGTCTTGTCTTGGTCTTGTGATGGTCTTGTTTTGGTGTTCTTTTGGTCTTGTCTTTGTCTTTTCTTGCCTTCTCTTGTTTTTTTCTTGTCATGGTCTTGTCTTGGTCTTGTCTGGTTATTGTCTTGTTCTTGTCTTGGTCTTGTCTTGTGTTGTCTTGTCTTCTCTTGTATTGTATTGTCTTGTCTTGTTCTTGTCTTGCTCTTGTTTTGTCTTTTCTTGGTCTTGTCTTGTTCTTGCTTTGGTAGTGTTCTTGTCTTGTCTTGTCTTGTCTTGTATTGTCTTGTCTTGTTCTTGTCTTGGTCTTGTCTTGTCTTTTCTTGGTCTTGTCTTGTTCTTCTTTTGGTATTGTTCTTGTCTTGTCTTGTCTTGTTTTGCCTTGTCTTGTCTTGTCTTGGTTTTGTCTTGCCTTGGTCTTGTCTTGGTCTAGTCTTGGTCTTGTCTTGTCTTGGTCTTTTCTTGGTCTTGATTTGGTCTTGTTTTGGTCTTGTCTTGTCTTGTCTTGCTTTGGTCTTGTCTTGATCACGGATTGTCTTGTTTTGTCCTGTTTTGTCTTGTCTTTTCTTGTCTTGGTCTTTTCTAGGTCTTGTCTTGTCTTGGTCATATCATGTCTTGTCTTTCCTTGTCTTGGTCATGTTTTTTCTTGTCTTGTCTTGGACTTCTCTTGTCTTGTTTTGTCTTGGGCGTGTCTTGTCTTGTCTTGGTCTTGTCTTGTCCTGTCTTGTTATGTCTTGTCTTGCCTTTGTCTTGTCTTGGTCTTGTGATGGTCTTGTTTTGGTCTTTTCTTGGTCTTGTCTTTGCTTTTCTTGTCTTCTCTTGTTTTTTTCTTTTCATGGTCTTGTCTTGGTCTTGTCTGGTTATTGTCTTGTCTTGTCTTAGTCTTGTCTTGTTCTTGACTTGGTCTTGTCTTGTGTTGTCTTGTCTTGGTCTTTTCTTGTCTTGGTCTTGTCGTGGTCTTGTTTTTGTCTTGTCTTGGTCTTGTCTTGGTCTTGTCTTGTCTTGTCTTGTCTTGTCTTGTCTTGTCTTGTCTTGTCTTGTCTTGTTCTTGTCTTGGTCTTGTCTTGTCTTGTCCTGGTCTTGTCTTGTTTTTGTTTTGGTATTGTTCTTGTCTTGTCTTTTCTTGTCTTGTCTTGCCTTGACTTGTCTCGTCTTGTCTTGTTTTGGTCTTGTCTTGGTTTTTTCTTGCCTTGGTCTTGTCTTGGTCTAGTCTTGGTCTTGTCTTGTCTTGGTCTTTTCTTGGTTTTGATTTGGTCTTGTTTTGGTCTTGTCTTGTATTGTCTTGTCTTGCCTTGTCTTGTGTTGTCTTGTTTTGGTCTTGTCATGTATTTTCTTGTCTTCGTCTTGTCTTTTCTTGTTTTGGTCTTGTCTTGGTCTTGTGTTGGTCTTGTTCTTTCTTCTCTTGTCTTGTTCTTGTCTTGTCTTGGTCTTTTCTCGGTCTTGTCTTGTCTTATCTTGGTCTTCTCTTCTTTTGGTCTTGTCTTGTTCTTGTTTTTGTCTTATCTTTTTCTTCGTCTTGTCTTATCTTGTCTTGGACTCGTCTTGTCTTGCTTTGGTCTTGTCTTGATCACGTATTTGTCTTGTTTTGTCTTGTTTTGTTTTGTCTTTTCTTGTCTTGGTCTTTTCTAGGTCTAGTCTTGTCTTGGTCATATCATGTCTTGTCTTGTCTTGGCTTGGCTTGGTCATGTCTTTTCTTGTCTTGTCTTGCTCTTCTCTTGTCTTGTTTTGTCTTGGGCATGTCTTGTCTTTTCTTGGTCTTCTCTTGTCTTGTTTTGTCTTGGTCATGTCTTGTCTTGTCTTGGTCTTGTCTTGTCTTGTCATGTCTCATCTTGCCTTTGTCTTGTCTTGGTCTTGTGATGGTCTTGTTTTGGTCTTGTCTTGGTCTTGTCTTGATTTGTCTCGTCTTGGTCCTTTTTTGTCTTCTCTTTGTTTTTTCTTGTCATGTTCTTGTCTTGGTTTTGTCTGGGTCTTGTCTTGTGTTGTCTTGTCTTGGTCTTGTCTTGTTCTGGTCTTGGTCTTGTCTTGTGTTGTCTTGTCTTGGTCTTTTCTTGTCTTGGTCTTGTCATGGTCTTGTCTTGGTCTTGTCTTCTCTTGTCTTGTCTTGTCTTATATTGTATTGTCTTGTCTTGTTCTTGTCTTGGTCTTGTCTTTTCTTTTCTTGGTCTTGTCTTGTTCTCGTTTTGGTATTGTTCTTGTCTTGTCTTGCCTTGTCTTGTCTCGTCTTGTGTTGTTTTGGTCTTGACTTGGTTTTGTCTTGCCTTGGTCTTATCTTGGTCTAGTCTTGGTCTTGTCTTGGTCTTTTCTTGGTCTTGATTTGGTCTTGTTTTGGTCTTGTGTTGTCTTGTATTGTCTTGTCTTTTCTTGTCTTGTCTTGTCTTGTCTTGTCTTGCTTTGGTCTTGTCTTGATCACGGATTTGTCTTGTTTTGTGCTGTTTTGTCTTGTCTTTTCTTGTCTTGGTCGTTTGTAGGTCTTGTCTTGTCTTGGTCATATCATGTCTTGTCTTGTCTTGTCTTGGTCATGTTTTTCTTGTCTTGTCTTGGTCTTCTCTTGTCTTGTTTTGTCTTGGTCGTGTCTTTTCTTGTCGTGGTCTTGTCTTGTCTTGTTGTTTCTTGTCTTGCCTTTGTCTTGTCTTGGTCTTGTGATGGTCTTGTTTTGGTGTTCTTTTGGTCTTGTCTTTGTCTTTTCTTGCCTTCTCTTGTTTTTTTCTTGTCATGGTCTTGTCTTGGTCTTGTCTGGTTATTGTCTTGTTCTTGTCTTGGTCTTGTCTTGTGTTGTCTTGTCTTCTCTTGTATTGTATTGTCTTGTCTTGTTCTTGTCTTGGTCTTGTCTTGTCTTTTCTTGGTCTTGTCTTGTTCTTGCTTTGGTAGTGTTCTTGTCTTGTCTTGTCTTGTCCTTTCTTTTCTTGTCTTGCCTTGTCTTGTCTCGTCTTGTCTTGTTTTGGTCTTGTCTTGGTTTTGTCTTGCCTTAGTCTTGTCCTGGTCTAGTCTTGGTCTTGTCTTGTCTTGTTCTTTTCTTGGTCTTGATTTGGTCTTGTTTTGGACTTGTCTTGTCTTGTTTTGTATTGTCTTGTCTTGTCTTGTCTTGTCTTGCCTTGTCTTGGTCTTGTCATGTATTTTCTTGTCTTGGTCTTGTCTTTTCTTGTTTTGGTCTTGTCTTGGTCTTGTGTTGGTCTTTTCTTTTCTTCTCTTGTCTTGTTCTTGTCTTGTCTTGTCTTGGTCTTCTCTTGTTTTGGTCTTGTCTTGTTCTTGTTTTGGTCTTATCTTTTTCTTCGTCTTGTCTTATCTTGTCTTGGACTTGTCTTGTCTTGTCTTGTCTTGCTTTGGTCTTGTCTTGATCACGTATTTGTCTTGTTTTGTCCTGTTTTGTCTTGTCTTTTCTTGTCTTGGTCTTTTCTAGGTCTAGTCTTGTAATGGTCATATCATGTCTTGTCTTGTCTAGGTCATGTCTTTTCTTGTCTTGTCTTGGTCTTCTCTTGTCTTGTTTTGTCTTAGTCATGTCTTGGTCTTCTCTGGGTCTTGTCTTGTCTTGTCTTGGTCTTGTCTTGTGTTGTCTTGTCTTGGTCTTTTCTTGTCTTGGTCTTGTCGTGGTCTTGTCGTGGTCTTGTTTTGGTCTTGTCTTGGTCTTGTCTTGGTCTTGTCTTGGTCTTGTCTTGTCTTGTATTGTATTGTCTTGTCTTGTTCTTGTCTTGCTCTTGTCTTGTCTTGTCTTGGTCTTTCTTGTCTTTACTTGGTCTTGTCTTGTCTTTTATAGGACTTGTCTTGTTCTTGTCTTGTCTTGTTTTTTCTTGGTTTTGTCTTGTCTTGGTCTTGTCTTGGACTTGTTTTGGTCTTGTCTTTTCTTGGTCTTGCCTCCGTCTTGTTTTGGTGTTGTCTTGAATTCTTGTGGTCTTGTCTTTTCTTGTCTTGTCTTGTCTTATTTTGTCTTGTCTTGGTCTTGTCTTGTCTTTTTCTTGTCTTAATCTTGTCTTGGACTTTTTTTTTTGTCTTGTCTTGTCTTGTCTTCTCTTGTCTTGTCTTTGTCTTGTCTTTTCTTTTCTTGGTTTTGTCTTGGTCTTGTCTTGGTCATGTCTTGGTCTTGTCTTCTCTTGTCTTGGTCTTGTCTACTCTTCTATTGGTCTTGTCCTTGTCTTGTCTTGTCTTTTATTGTCTTCTCTTGTCCTGGTCTTGTCTTGTCCTTGTTTTGGTCTTGACTTTGTCATGTCTTATCTTGTCTTGTCTTGTCTTGTGTTGTCTTTTCTTTTCTTGTCTTGGTCTTGTCTTAATCTTGTTTTGGACTTTTTTTGTCTTGTCTTGTCTTGGTATTGTCTTGTCTTGTCTTCTCTTGGTCTTGACTTGGTCTTGTCTTGGTCGTGTCTTGTCTTGCTTTTTCTTTTCTGGTCTTGTCTTGTCTTGTCTTTTCTTGTCTTGGACTTGTCGTGGACTTGTTTTGGTCTTGTCTTGGTCTTGTCTTGGTCTTGTCTTGTCTTGTCTTGTAATGTATTGTCTTGTCTTCTTCTTGTCTTGGTCTTGTCTTGTCTTGTCTTGGTCTTGTCTTGTTCTTGTTTTGGTATTGTTCTTGTCTTGTCTTGCCTTGTCTTGTCTCCTCTTGGTCTTGTCTTGGTCTTGTCTTGTCTTGTCTTGTATTGTCTTGTCTTGTTCTTGTCTTGGTCTTGTCTTGTTCTTGTTTTGTTATTCTTCTTGTCTTGTTGTGCCTTGTTTTGTCTCGTCTTGTCTTGTTTTGGACTTGTCTTGGTTTTGTCTTTCCTTGGTCTTGTCTTGGTCTAGTCTTGGTCTTGTCTTGGTCTTGTATTGGTCTTGTTTTGGTCTTGTCTTGTCTTGTATTGTCTTGTCTTGTCTTGCCTTGTCTTGGTCTTGTCATGTATTTTCTTGTCTTGGTCTTGTCTTTTCTTGTTTTGGTCTTGTCTTGGTCTTGTGTTGGTCTTGTCCTTTCTTCTCTTGTCTGGTTCTTGTCTTGTCTTGGTCTTTTCTCGGTCTTCTCTTGTCTTGTCTTGGTCTTCTCTTGTTTTGGTCTTGTCTTGTTCTTATTTTGGTCTTATCTTTTTCTTCGTCTTGTCTTATCTTTTCTTGGATTTGTCTTGTCTTGCTTTGGTCTTGTCTTGATCAAATATTTGTCTTGTTTTGTCCTGTTTTGTCTTGTCTTTTCTTATCTTGGTCTTTTCTAGGTCTAGTCTTGTCTTGGTCATATCATGTCTTGTCTTGTCTAGGTCATGTCTTTTCTTGTCTTGTCGTGGTCTTCTCTTGTCTTGTTTTGTCTTAGTTATGTCTTGGTCTTGTCTGGGTCTTGTCCTGTCTTGTCTTTTCTTGTTCTTGTCTTGTTCTTGTCTTGGTCTTGTCTTGTGTTGTCTTGTCTTGGTCTTTTTTGTCTTGGTCTTGTCGTGGTCTTGTCGTGGTCTTGTTTTGGTCTTGTCTTGGTCTTGTCTTGGTCTTGACTTGGTCTTGGCTTGGCTTGTCTTGTATTGTCTTGTCTTGTCTTGTCTTGTCTTGTCTTGTCTTGTCTTGTCTTGTCTTGTTCCTGTCTTGTCTTGTTCTTGTCTTGGTCTTGTCTTGTCTTGATGTTGTCTTGTCTTGACTTGGTCATGTCTTGTCTTTTATAGGACTTGTCTTGTTCTTGTCTTGTCTTGTTTTTTCTTGGTTTTGTCTTGTCTTGGTCTTGTCTTGGACTTGTTTTGGTCTTGTCTTTTCTTGGTCTTGCCTCGGTCTTATCTTGGTGTTTTCTTGAATTCTTGTGGTCTTGTCTTTTCTTGTCTTGTCTTATCTTGTCTTTGTCTTGTCTTGTCTTTTTCTTGTCTTAATCTTGTCTTGGACTTTATTTTTCTTGTCTTGTCTTCTCTTGGTCTTGTCTTTTCTTTTCTTGGTTTTGTCTTGGTCTTGTCTTGGTCATGTCTTGGTCTTGTCTTGTCTTCTCTTGTCTTGGTCTTGTCTAGTCTTGTACTGGTCTTGTCTTGGTCTTGTCTTGTCTTGTCTTGTGTTGTCTTCTCTTGGTCTTCTCTTGTCCTGGACTTGTCTTGTCCTTGTTTTGGTCTTGTCTTTGTCGTGTCTTATCTTGTCTTGTCTAGTCCTGTCTTGGTCTTGTCTTGTCTTTTCTTTTCTTTTCTTGGTCTTGTCTTAATCTTGTTTTGGAATTTTTTTGTCTTGTCTTGTCTTGGTCTTGTCTTGTCTTCTCTTGGTTTTGTCTTGTCATGGTCTTGTCTTGGACTTGTCTGGGTCTTGTCTTGTCTTGTCTTGGTCTTGTCTTGTTCTTGTCTTGGTCTTGTCTTGTTTTGTCTTGTCTTGGTCTTTTCTTGTCTTGGTCTTGTCGTGGTCTTGTCGTGGTCTTGTTTTGGTCTTGTCTTGGTCTTGTCTTGGTCTTGTCTTGGTCTTGTCTTGGTCTTGTCTTGTCTTGGTCTTGTCTTGTCTTGACTTGGTCTTGTCTTGTCTTTTATAGGACTTGTCTTGTTCTAGTCTTGTCTTGATTTTTCTTTGTTTTGTCTTGTCTTGGTCTTGTCTTGGACTTGTTTTTGTCTTGTCTTTTCTTGGTCTTGCCTCGGTCTTGTCTTGGTGTTGTCTTGAATTCTTGTGGTCTTGTCTTTTCTTGTCTTTTCTTGTCTAGTCTTGTCTTATCTTGTCTTGTCTTGGTCTTGTCTTGTCTTTTTATTGTCTTAATCTTGTCTTGGACTTTTTTTGTCTTGTCTTGTCTTGTCTTGTCTTAGTTTTGTCTGTTCTTTTCTTGGTATTGTCTTGGTCTTGTCTTGGTCACGTCTTGGTCTTGTCTTGTCTTGTCTTGTCTTGTTCTTGTCTTGTTCTTGTCTTGTTCTTGTCTTGGTCTTGTCTTGTGTTGTCTTGTCTTGGACTTTTCTTGTCTTGGTCTTGTCTTGGTTTTGTCTTGTCTTGTCTTGTCTTGTCTTGTCTTGTCTTGTCTTGTATTGTCTTGTCTTGTTCTTGTCTTGGTCTTGTCTTGTCTTGTATTGGTCTTGTCTTGTTCTTGTTTTGTTATTCTTCTTGTCTTGTCTTGCCTTGTCTTGTCTCGTCTTGTCTTGTTTTGGACTTGTCTTGGTTTTGTCTTGCCTTGGTCTTGTCTTGGTCTAGTCTTGGTCTTGTCTTGGTCTTGATTTGGTCTTGTTTTGGTCTTGTCTTGTCTTGTATTGTCTTGTCTTGTCTTGCCTTGTCTTGGTCTTGTCATGTATTTTCTTGTCTTGGTCTTGTCTTTTCTTGTTTTGGTCTTGTCTTGGTCTTGTGTTGGTCTTGTCCTTTCTTCTCTTGTCTGGTTCTTGTCTTGTCTTGGTCTTTTCTCGGTCTTCTCTTGTCTTGTCTTGGTCTTCTCTTGTTTTGGTCTTGTCTTGTTCTTGTTTTGGTCTTATCTTTTTCTTCGTCTTGTCTTATCTTTCCTTGGATTTGTCTTGTCTTGTCTTGCTTTGGTCTTGTTTGATCAAATATTTGTCTTGTTTTGTCCTGTTTTGTCTTGTCTTTTCTTATCTTGGTCTTTTCTAGGTCTAGTCTTGTCTTGGTCATATCATGTCTTGTCTTGTCTAGGTCATGTCTTTTCTTGTCTTGTCGTGGTCTTCTCTTGTCTTGTTTTGTCTTAGTCATGTCTTGGTCTTGTCTGGGTCTTATCCTGTCTTGTCTTGTCTTGTTCTTGTCTTGTTCTTGTCTTGGTCTTGTCTTGGTGTTTTTTGTCTTGGTCTTGTTGTGGTCTTGTCATGGTCTTGTTTTGGTCTTGTCTTGGTCTTGTCTTGGTCTTGTCTTGGTCTTGTCTTGTCTTGTCTTGTCTTGTCTTGTCTTGTCTTGTCTTGTCTTGTCTTGTTCCTGTCTTGTCTTGTTCTTGTCTTGGTCTTATCTTGTCTTGGTGTTGTCTTGACTTGGTCATGTCTTGTCTTTTATAGGACTTGTCATGTTCTTGTCTTGTCTTGTTTTTTCTTCGTTTTGTCTTGTACTGGACTTGTTTTGGTCTTGTCTTTTCTTGGTCTTGCCTCGGTCTTATCTTGGTGTTGTCTTGAATTCTTGTGGTCTTGTCTTTTCTTGTCTTGTCTTATGTTGTCTTTGTCTTGTCTTGTCTTTTTCTTGTCTTAATCTTGTCTTGGACTTTATTTTTCTTGTCTTGTCTTCTCTTGGTCTTGCCTTTTCTTTTCTTGGTTTTGTCTTGGTCTTGTCTTGGTCATGTCTTGGTCTTGTCTTGTCTTCTCTTGTCTTGGTCTTGTCTAGTCATATACTGGTCTTGTCTTGGTCTTGTCTTGTCTTGTGTTGTCTTCTCTTGGTCTTCTCTTGTCCTGGACTTGTCTTGTCCTTGTTTTGGTCTTGTCTTTGTCGTGTCTTATCTTGTCTTGTCTAGTCCTGTCTTGGTCTTGTCTTGTCTTGTCTTTTCTTTTCTTGTCTTGGTCTTGTCTTAATCTTGTTTTGGAATTTTTTTGTCTTGTCTTGTCTTGGTCTTGTCTTGTCTTCTCTTGGTTTTGTCTTGTCATGGTCTTGTCTTGGACTTGTCTGGGTCTTGTCTTGTCTTGTCTTGTCTTGGTCTTGTCTTGTTCTTGTCTTAGTCTTGTCTTGTTTTGTCTTGTCTTGGTCTTTTCTTGTCTTGGTCTTGTCGTGGTCTTGTCTTGGTCTTGTCTTGGTCTTGTCTTGGTCTTGTCTTGGTCTTGTCTTGTCTTGGTCTTGTCTTGTCTTGACTTGGTCTTGTCTTGTCTTTTATAGGACTTGTCTTGTTCTAGTCTTGTCTTGATTTTTCTTGGTTTTGTCTTGTCTTGGTCTTGTCTTGGACTTGTTTTTGTCTTGTCTTTTCTTGGTCTTGCCTCGGTCTTGTCTTGGTGTTGTCTTGAATTCTTGTGGTCTTGTCTTTTCTTGTCTTTTCTTGTCTAGTCTTGTCTTATCTTGTCTTGTCTTGGTCTTGTCTTGTCTTTTTCTTGTCTTAATCTTGTCTTGGACTTTTTTTGTCTTGTCTTGTCTTGTCTTGTCTTGTCTTAGTCTTGTCTGTTCTTTTCTTGGTATTGTCTTGGTCTTGTCTTGGTCATGTCTTGGTCTTGTCTTGTCTTCTCTTGTCTTGGTCTTGTCTAGTCTTGTATTGGTCTTGTCTTGTTCTTGTCTTGTGTTGTCTTATCTTTTCCTGGTCTTGTCTTGTCTTGTTTTGGTCGTGTCTTTGTCGTGTCTTCTCTTGTCTTGTCTTGTCTCTTCCTGTCTTGGTCTTGGTCTTGTCTTGTCTTTTCTTTTCTTGTCTTGGTCTTGTCTTAATCTTGTTTTGGACTTTTTTGTCTTGTCTTGTCTTGGTCTTGTCTTGTCTTCTCTTGGTTTTGTCTTGTCATGGTCTTGTCTTGTACTTGTCTGGGTCTTGTCTTGTCTCGTCTTGGTCTTGTCTTGTCTTGTCTTTTCTTGTCTTGGACTTGTCGTGGACTTGTTTTGGTCTTGTCTTGGTCTTGTCTTGGTCTTGTCTTGTCCTGTCCTGTATTGTATTGTATTTTATTGTATTGTATTGTATTGTATTGTATTGTATTGTATTGTATTGTATTGTATTGTATTGTATTGTCTTATCTTGTTCTTGTCTTGGTCTTGTCTTGTCTTGTCTTTGTCTTGTCTTGTTCTTGTTTTGGTATTGTTCTTGTCTTGTCTTGTTTTTACTTGTCTTGTCTTGCCTTGTCTTGTCTCGTCTTGGTCTTGTCTTGGTCTTGTCTTTTCTTGTCTCTTATTGTATTGTCTTGTCTTGTTCTTGTCTTGGTCTTGTCTTGTCTTGGTCTTGTCTTGTTCTTGTTTTGGTATTGTTCTTGTCTTGTCTTGTCTTTTCTTGTCTTGTCTTGCCTTGTCTTGTCTCGTCTTGTCTCGGTTTGGTCTTGTCTTGGTTTTGTCTTGCCTTGGTCTTGTCTTGGTCTAGTCTTTGTCTTCTCTTGTCTTGGTCTTTTCTTGGTCTTGATTTGGTCTTGTTTTGGTCTTGTCTTGTCTTGTATTATCTTGTCTTGTCTTTCCTTGTCTTGGTCTTGTCATGTATTTTCTTGTCTTGGTCTTGTCTTTTCTTGTTTTGGTCTTGTCTTGGTCTTGTCTTGGTCTTGTCCTTTCTTCTCTTGTCTTGTTCTTATCTTCTCTTGGTCTTTTCTCGATCTTGTCTTGTCTTGTCTTGGTCTTCTCTTGTTTTGGTCTTGTCTTGTTCTTGTTTTGATCTTATCTTTTTCTTCCTCTTGTCTTATCTTGTCTTGGACTTGTCTTGTCTTGCTTTGGTCTTGTCTTGATCACGTATTTGTCTTGTTTTGTCCTGTTTTGTCTTGTCTTTTCTTGTCTTGGTCTTTTCTAGGTCTAGTCATGTCATGGTCATGTCATGTCTTATCTTGTCTTGTCTTGTCTTGTTTAGGTCATGTCTTTTCTTGTCTTGTCGTGGTCTTCTCTTGTCTTGTTTTGTCTTAGTCATGTCTTGTCTTGGTCTTGTCTTGTCATGTCTTGTCTTGCCTTTGTCTTGTCTTGGTCTTGTGATAGTCTTGTTTTGGTCTAGTCTTGGTCTTGTCTTCATTTGTCCCGTCTTGGTCTTGTGTTGTCTTGTCTTGGACTTTTCTTGTCTTGGTCTTGTCTTGGTCTTGTCTTGGTCTTGGTCTTGTCTTGTCTTGTATTGTCTTGTCTTGTTCTTATCTTGGTCTTGTCTTGTCTTTTCTTGGTCTTGTCTTGTCTTGACTTGGTTTTGTCTTGTCTTTTTAGGACATGTCTTGTTCTTGTCTTGTCTTGTTTTTTCATGGTTTGTCTTGTCTTGGTCTTGTTTTGGACTTGTTTTGGTCTTGTCTTTTCTTGGTCTTGCCTCGGTCTTGTCTTGGTGTTGTCTTGAATTCTTGTGGTCTTGTCTTTTCTTGTCTTGTCTTGTCTTATCTTGTCTTGTCTTGGTCTTGTCTTGTCTTGTCTTGTTTTGTCTTAGTCATGCCTTGGTCTTCTCTGGGTCTTGTCTTGTCTTGTCTTGGTCTTGTCTTGTGTTGTCTTGGTATTTTCTTGTCATGGTCTTGTTGTGGTCTTGTCGTGGTCTTGTTTTGGTCTTGTCTTGGTCTTGTCTTGGTCTTGTCTTGGTCTTGTCTTGTCTTCTCTTGTCTTGGTCTTGTCTAGTCTTGTACTGGTCTTGTCTTGGTCTTGTCTTGTCTTGTGTTGTCTTCTCTTGGTCTTCTCTTGTCCTGGACTTGTCTTGTCCTTGTTTTGGTCTTGTCTTTGTCGTGTCTTATCTTGTCTTGTCTTGTCTAGTCCTGTCTTGGTCTTGTCTTGTCTTTTCTTTTCTTGTCTTGGTCTTGTCTTAATCTTGTTTTGGAATTTTTTTGTCTTGTCTTGTCTTGGTCTTGTCTTGTCTTCTCTTGGTTTTGTCTTGTCATGGTCTTGTCTTGGACTTGTCTGGGTCTTGTCTTGTCTTGGTCTTGTCTTGTTCTTGTCTTGGTCTTGTCTTGTTTTGTCTTGTCTTGGTCTTTTCTTGTCTTGGTCTTGTCGTGGTCTTGTCGTGGTCTTGTTTTGGTCTTGTCTTGGTCTTGTCTTGGTCTTGTCTTGGTCTTGTCTTGGTCTTGTCTTGTCTTGGTCTTGTCTTGTCTTGACTTGGTCTTGTCTTGTCTTTTATAGGACTTGTCTTGTTCTAGTCTTGTCTTGATTTTTCTTGGTTTTGTCTTGTCTTGGTCTTGTCTTGGACTTGTTTTTGTCTTGTCTTTTCTTGGTCTTGCCTCGGTCTTGTCTTGGTGTTGTCTTGAATTCTTGTGGTCTTGTCTTTTCTTGTCTTTTCTTGTCTAGTCTTGTCTTATCTTGTCTTGTCTTGGTCTTGTCTTGTCTTTTTCTTGTCTTAATCTTGTCTTGGACTTTTTTTGTCTTGTCTTGTCTTGTCTTGTCTTGTCTTGTCTTAGTCTTGTCTGTTCTTTTCTTGGTATTGTCTTGGTCTTGTCTTGGTCATGTCTTGGTCTTGTCTTGTCTTCTCTTGTCTTGGTCTTGTCTAGTCTTGTATTGGTCTTGTCTTGTTCTTGTCTTGTGTTGTCTTATCTTTTCCTGGTCTTGTCTTGTCCTTGTTTTGGTCGTGTCTTTGTCGTGTCTTATCTTGTCTTGTCTTGTCTCTTCCTGTCTTGGTCTTGGTCTTGTCTTGTCTTTTCTTTTCTTGTCTTGGTCTTGTCTTAATCTTGTTTTGGACTTTTTTTGTCTTGTCTTGTCTTGGTCTTGTCTTGTCTTCTCTTGGTTTTGTCTTGTCATGGTCTTGTCTTGTACTTGTCTGGGTCTTGTCTTGTCTCGTCTTGGTCTTGTCTTGTCTTGTCTTTTCTTGTCTTGGACTTGTCATGGACTTGTTTTGGTCTTGTCTTGGTCTTGTCTTGGTCTTGTCTTGTCCTGTCCTGTATTGTATTGTATTGTATTGTATTGTATTGTATTGTATTGTATTGTATTGTATTGTATTGTATTGTATTGTATTGTATTGTATTGTATTGTCTTATCTTGTTCTTGTCTTGGTCTTGTCTTGTCTTGTCTTTGTCTTGTCTTGTTCTTGTTTTGGTATTGTTCTTGTCTTGTCTTGTTTTTACTTGTCTTGTCTTGCCTTGTCTTGTCTCGTCTTGGTCTTGTCTTGGTCTTGTCTTGTCTTGTCTTGGTCTTGTCTTGTTCTTGTTTTGGTATTGTTCTTGTCTTGTCTTGTCTTTTCTTGTCTTGTCTTGCCTTGTCTTGTCTCGTCTTGTCTTGGTTTGGTCTTGTCTTGGTTTTGTCTTGCCTTGGTCTTGTCTTGGTCTAGTCTTGGTCTTGTCTTCTCTTGGTCTTTTCTTGGTCTTGATTTGGTCTTGTTTTGGTCTTGTCTTGTCTTGTATTGTCTTGTCTTGTCTTTCCTTGTCTTGGTCTTGTCATGTATTTTCTTGTCT
This sequence comes from Apodemus sylvaticus, assembly GCF_947179515.1. Taxonomy (NCBI): domain Eukaryota; kingdom Metazoa; phylum Chordata; class Mammalia; order Rodentia; family Muridae; genus Apodemus; species Apodemus sylvaticus. The sequence continues at coordinate 878,654 of NW_026263083.1, read as the reverse complement.
TGGTCTTGTCTTTTCTTGTTTTGGTCTTGTCTTGGTCTTGTCTTGGTCTTGTCCTTTCTTCTCTTGTCTTGTTCTTGTCTTCTCTTGGTCTTTTCTCGATCTTGTCTTGTCTTGTCTTGATCTTCTCTTGTTTTGGTCTTGTCTTGTTCTTGTTCTGATCTTATCTTTTTCTTCCCCTTGTCTTATCTTGTCTTGGACTTGTCTTGTCTTGCCTTGGTCTTGTCTTGATCACGTATTTGTCTTGTTTTGTCCTGTTTTGTCTTGTCTTTTCTTGTCTTGGTCTTTTCTAGGTCTAGTCATGTCATGGTCATGTCATGTCTTATCTTGTCTTGTCTTGTCTTGTCTAGGTCATGTCTTTTCTTGTCTTGTCTTGGTCTTCTCTTGTCTTGTTTTGTCTTAGTCATGTCTTGTCTTGGTCTTGTCTTGTCTTGTCATGTCTTGTCTTGCCTTTGTCTTGTCTTGGTCTTGTGATAGTCTTGTTTTGGTCTAGTCTCGGTCTTGTCTTGATTTGTCTCGGCTTGGTCTTTTCTTGTCTTCTCTTGGTTTTTTCTTGTCATGTTCTTGTCTTGGTCTTGTCTGGGTCTTGTCTGGTCTGGTCTTGTCTTGGTCTTGTCTTGGTCTTGTCTCGGTCTTGTCTTGTGTTGTCTTGTCTTGGTCTTTTCTTGTATTGGTCTTGTCTTGGTCTTGTCTTGTCTTGTCTTGTCTTGTCTTGTCTTGTTCTTGTCTTGGTCTTGTCTTGTCTTTTCTTGGTCTTGTCTTGTCTTGACTTGGTCTTGCCTTTTATAGGACATGTCTTGTTCTTGTCTTGTCTTGTTTTTTGATGGTTTTGTCTTATCTTGGTCTTGTCTTGGACTTGTTTTGGTCTTGTCTTTTCTTGGTCTTGCCTCGGTCTTGTCTTGGTGTTGTCTTGAATTCTTGTGGTCTTGTCTTTTCTTGTCTTGTCTTGTCTTATCTTGTCTTGTCTTTGTCTTGTCTTGTCTTGTCTTTTTCTTGTCTTAATCTTGTCTTGGACATTTTTGTCTTGTCTTGTGTTGGTTTGGTCTTGTCTTTTCTTTTCTTGGTTTTGTCTTGGTCTTATCTTTGTCATGTCTTGGTCTTCTCTTGTCTTCTCTTGTCTTGGTCTTGTCTAGTCTTTTATTGGTCTTGTCTTGGTCTTGTCTTTTCTCATGTTGTCTTCTCTTGGTCTTCTCTTGTCCTGGTCTTGTCTTGTCCTTGTTTTGGTCTTGTTTTTGTCGTGTCTTATCTTGTCTTGTCTTGTCCTGTCTTGGTCTTGTCTTGTCTTGTCTTATCTTGTCTTGTCTTGGTCTTGTCTTGTCTTGTTTTGTCTTAGTCATGCCTTGGTCTTCTCTGGGTCTTGTCTTGTCTTGTCTTGTCTTGGTCTTGTCTTGTGTTGTCTTGTCTTGGTCTTTTCTTGTCTTGGTCTTGTCGTGGTCTTGTCGTGGTCTTGTTTTGGTCTTGTCTTGTCTTGTCTTGTTCTTGTCTTGGTCTTGTCTTGTCTTTTCTTGGTCTTGTCTTGTCTTGACTTGGTCTTGCCTTTTATAGGACATGTCTTGTTCTTGTCTTGTCTTGTTTTTTGATGGTTTTGTCTTGTCTTGGTCTTGTCTTGGACTTGTTTTGGTCTTGTCTTTTCTTGGTCTTGCCTCGGTCTTGTCTTGGTGTTGTCTTGAATTCTTGTGGTCTTGTCTTTTCTTGTCTTGTCTTGTCTTATCTTGTCTTGTCTTTGTCTTGTCTTGTCTTGTCTTTTTCTTGTCTTAATCTTGTCTTGGACATTTTTGTCTTGTCTTGTGTTGGTTTGGTCTTGTCTTTTCTTTTCTTGGTTTTGTCTTGGTCTTATCTTTGTCATGTCTTGGTCTTCTCTTGTCTTCTCTTGTCTTGGTCTTGTCTAGTCTTTTATTGGTCTTGTCTTGGTCTTGTCTTTTCTCATGTTGTCTTCTCTTGGTCTTCTCTTGTCCTGGTCTTGTCTTGTCCTTGTTTTGGTCTTGTTTTTGTCGTGTCTTATCTTGTCTTGTCTTGTCCTGTCTTGGTCTTGTCTTGTCTTGTCTTGTCTTATCTTGTCTTGTCTTGGTCTTGTCTTGTCTTGTTTTGTCTTAGTCATGCCTTGGTCTTCTCTGGGTCTTGTCTTGTCTTGTCTTGTCTTGGTCTTGTCTTGTGTTGTCTTGTCTTGGTCTTTTCTTGTCTTGGTCTTGTCGTGGTCTTGTCGTGGTCTTGTTTTGGTCTTGTCTTGGTCTTGTCTTGGTCTTGTCTTGGTCTTGTCTTGTCTTCTCTTGTCTTGGTCTTGTCTAGTCTTGTACTGGTCTTGTCTTGGTCTTGTCTTGTCTTGTGTTGTCTTCTCTTGGTCTTCTCTTGTCCTGGACTTGTCTTGTCCTTGTTTTGGTCTTGTCTTTGTCGTGTCCTATCTTGTCCTGTCTTGGCTAGTCCTGTCTTGGTCTTGTCTTGTCTTGTCTTTTCTTTTCTTGTCTTGGTCTTGTCTTAATCTTGTTTTGGAATTTTTTTTGTCTTTTCTTGTCTTGATCTTGTCTTGTCTTCTCTTGGTTTTGTCTTGTCATGGTCTTGTCTTGGACTTGTCTGGGTCTTGTCTTGTCTTGTCTTGGTCTTGTCTTGTTCTTGTCTTGGTCTTGTCTTGTTTTGTCTTGTCTTGGTCTTTTCTTGTCTTGGTCTTGTCGTGGTCTTGTTTTGGTCTTGTCTTGGTGTTGTCTTGGTCTTGTCTTGGTCTTGTCTTGGTCTTGTCTTGTCTTGGTCTTGTCTTGTCTTGACTTGGTCTTGTCTTGTCTTTTATAGGACTTGTCTTGTTCTAGTCTTGTCTTGATTTTTCTTGGTTTTGTCTTGTCTTGGTCTTGTCTTGGACTTGTTTTTGTCTTGTCTTTTCTTGGTCTTGCCTCGGTCTTGTCTTGGTGTTGTCTTGAATTCTTGTGGTCTTGTCTTTTCTTGACTTTTCTTGTCTAGTCTTGTCTTATCTTGTCTTGTCTTGGTCTTGTCTTGTCTTTTTCTTGTCTTAATCTTGTCTTGGACTTTTTTTGTCTTGTCTTGTCTTGTCTTGTCTTGTCTTGTCTTGTCTTAATCTTGTCTGTTCTTTTCTTGGTATTGTCTTGGTCTTGTCTTGGTCATGTCTTGGTCTTGTCTTGTCTTCTCTTGTCTTGGTCTTGTCTAGTCTTGTATTGGTCTTGTCTTGTTCTTGTCTTGTGTTGTCTTATCTTTTCCTGGTCTTGTCTTGTCCTTGTTTTGGTCGTGTCTTTGTCGTGTCTTATCTTGTCTTGTCTTGTCTCTTCCTGTCTTGGTCTTGGTCTTGTCTTGTCTTTTCTTTTCTTGTCTTGGTCTTGTCTTAATCTTGTTTTGGACTTTTTTTGTCTTGTCTTGTCTTGGTCTTGTCTTGTCTTCTCTTGGTTTTGTCTTGTCATGGTCTTGTCTTGTACTTGTCTGGGTCTTGTCTTGTCTCGTCTTGGTCTTGTCTTGTCTTGTCTTTTCTTGTCTTGGACTTGTCGTGGACTTGTTTTGGTCTTGTCTTGGTCTTGTCTTGGTCTTGTCTTGTCCTGTCCTGTATTGTATTGTATTGTATTGTATTGTATTGTATTGTATTGTATTGTATTGTATTGTATTGTATTGTATTGTATTATCTTGTTCTTGTCTTGGTCTTGTCTTGTCTTTGTCTTGTCTTGTTCTTGTTTTGGTATTGTTCTTGTCTTGTCTTGTTTTTACTTGTCTTGTCTTGCCTTGTCTTGTCTCGTCTTGGTCTTGTCTTGGTCTTGTCTTGTCTTGTCTTGGTCTTGTCTTGTTCTTGTTTTGGTATTGTTCTTGTCTTGTCTTTTCTTTTCTTGTCTTGCCTTGTCTTGTCTCGTCTTGTCTTGGTTTGGTCTTGTCTTGGTTTTGTCTTGCCTTGGTCTTGTCTTGGTCTAGTCTTGGTCTTGTCTTGTCTTGGTCTTTTCTTGGTCTTGATTTGGTCTTGTTTTGGTCTTGTCTTGTCTTGTATTGTCTTGTCTTGTCTTTCCTTGTCTTGGTCTTGTCATGTATTTTCTTGTCTTGGTCTTGTCTTTTCTTGTTTTGGTCTTGTCTTGGTCTTGTCTTGGTCTTGTCCTTTCTTCTCTTGTCTTGTTCTTGTCTTCTCTTGGTCTTTTCTCGATCTTGTCTTGTCTTGTCTTGGTCTTCTCTTGTTTTGGTCTTGTCTTGTTCTTGTTTTGATCTTATCTTTTTCTTCCTCTTGTCTTATCTTGTCTTGGACTTGTCTTGTCTTGCCTTGGTCTTGTCTTGATCACGTATTTGTCTTGTTTTGTCCTGTTTTGTCTTGTCTTTTCTTGTCTTGGTCTTTTCTAGGTCTAGTCATGTCATGGTCATGTCATGTCTTATCTTGTCTTGTCTTGTCTTGTCTAGGTCATGTCTTTTCTTGTCTTGTCTTGGTCTTCTCTTGTCTTGTTTTGTCTTAGTCATGTCTTGTCTTGGTCTTGTCTTGTCTTGTCATGTCTTGTCTTGCCTTTGTCTTGTCTTGGTCTTGTGATAGTCTTGTTTTGGTCTAGTCTTGGTCTTGTCTTGATTTGTCTCGTCTTGGTCTTTTCTTGTCTTCTCTTGGTTTTTTCTTGGTCTTGTCTTGTGTTGTCTTGTCTTGGTCTCTTCTTGTCTTGGTCTTGTCTTGGTCTTGTCTTGGTCTTGTCTTGTCTTGTCTTGTCTTGTCTTGTCTTGTCTTGTTCTTGTCTTGGTCTTGTCTTGTCTTTTCTTGGTCTTGTCTTGTCTTGACTTGGTCTTGCCTTTTATAGGACATGTCTTGTTCTTGTCTTGTCTTGTTTTTTGATGGTTTTGTCTTGTCTTGGTCTTGTCTTGGACTTGTTTTGGTCTTGTCTTTTCTTGGTCTTGCCTCGGTCTTGTCTTGGTGTTGTCTTGAATTCTTGTGGTCTTGTCTTTTCTTGTCTTGTCTTGTCTTATCTTGTCTTGTCTTTGTCTTGTCTTGTCTTTTTCTTGTCTTAATCTTGTCTTGGACATTTTTGTCTTGTCTTGTGTTGGTTTGGTCTTGTCTTTTCTTTTCTTGGTTTTGTCTTGGTCTTATCTTTGTCATGTCTTGGTCTTCTCTTGTCTTCTCTTGTCTTGGTCTTGTCTAGTCTTGTATTGGTCTTGTCTTGGTCTTGTCTTGTCTCATGTTGTCTTCTCTTGGTCTTCTCTTGTCCTGGTCTTGTCTTGTCCTTGTTTTGGTCTTGTTTTTGTCGTGTCTTATCTTGTCTTGTCTTGTCCTGTCTTGGTCTTGTCTTGTCTTCTCTTGTCTTATCTTGTCTTGTCTTGGTCTTGTCTTGTCTTGTTTTGTCTTAGTCATGCCTTGGTCTTCTCTGGGTCTTGTCTTGTCTTGTCTTGTCTTGGTCTTGTCTTGTGTTGTCTTGTCTTGGTCTTTTCTTGTCTTGGTCTTGTCGTGGTCTTGTCGTGGTCTTGTTTTGGTCTTGTCTTGGTCTTGTCTTGGTCTTGTCTTGGTCTTGTCTTGGTCTTGTCTTGTCTTCTCTTGTCTTCTCTTGTCTTGGTCTTGTCTAGTCTTGTACTGGTCTTGTCTTGGTCTTGTCTTGTCTTGTGTTGTCTTCTCTTGGTCTTCTCTTGTCCTGGACTTGTCTTGTCCTTGTTTTGGTCTTGTCTTTGTCGTGTCTTATCTTGTCTTGTCTTGTCTAGTCCTGTCTTGGTCTTGTCTTGTCTTGTCTTTTCTTTTCTTGTCTTGGTCTTGTCTTAATCTTGTTTTGGAATTTTTTTGTCTTGTCTTGTCTTGGTCTTGTCTTGTCTTCTCTTGGTTTTGTCTTGTCATGGTCTTGTCTTGGACTTGTCTGGGTCTTGTCTTGTCTTGTCTTGTCTTGGTCTTGTCTTGTTCTTGTCTTGGTCTTGTCTTGTTTTGTCTTGTCTTGGTCTTTTCTTGTCTTGGTCTTGTCGTGGTCTTGTCGTGGTCTTGTTTTGGTCTTGTCTTGGTCTTGTCTTGGTCTTGTCTTGGTCTTGTCTTGGTCTTGTCTTGTCTTGGTCTTGTCTTGTCTTGACTTGGTCTTGTCTTGTCTTTTATAGGACTTGTCTTGTTCTAGTCTTGTCTTGATTTTTCTTGGTTTTGTCTTGTCTTGGTCTTGTCTTGGACTTGTTTTTGTCTTGTCTTTTCTTGGTCTTGCCTCGGTCTTGTCTTGGTGTTGTCTTGAATTCTTGTGGTCTTGTCTTTTCTTGTCTTTTCTTGTCTAGTCTTGTCTTATCTTGTCTTGTCTTGGTCTTGTCTTGTCTTTTTCTTGTCTTAATCTTGTCTTGGACTTTTTTTGTCTTGTCTTGTCTTGTCTTGTCTTGTCTTGTCTTGTCTTGTCTTAGTCTTGTCTGTTCTTTTCTTGGTATTGTCTTGGTCTTGTCTTGGTCATGTCTTGGTCTTGTCTTGTCTTCTCTTGTCTTGGTCTTGTCTAGTCTTGTATTGGTCTTGTCTTGTTCTTGTCTTGTGTTGTCTTATCTTTTCCTGGTCTTGTCTTGTCCTTGCTTTGGTCGTGTCTTTGTCGTGTCTTATCTTGTCTTGTCTTGTCTCTTCCTGTCTTGGTCTTGGTCTTGTCTTGTCTTTTCTTTTCTTGTCTTGGTCTTGTCTTAATCTTGTTTTGGACTTTTTTTGTCTTGTCTTGTCTTGGTCTTGTCTTGTCTTCTCTTGGTTTTGTCTTGTTATGGTCTTGTCTTGTACTTGTCTGGGTCTTGTCTTGTCTCGTCTTGGTCTTGTCTTGTCTTGTCTTTTCTTGTCTTGGACTTGTCGTGGACTTGTTTTGGTCTTGTCTTGGTCTTGTCTTGGTCTTGTCTTGTCCTGTCCTGTATTGTATTGTATTGTATTGTATTGTATTGTATTGTATTGTATTGTATTGTATTGTATTGTATTATCTTGTTCTTGTCTTGGTCTTGTCTTGTCTTTGTCTTGTCTTGTTCTTGTTTTGGTATTGTTCTTGTCTTGTCTTGTTTTTACTTGTCTTGTCTCGTCTTGGTCTTGTCTTGGTCTTGTCTTGTCTTGTCTTGGTCTTGTCTTGTTCTTGTTTTGGTATTGTTCTTGTCTTGTCTTTTCTTGTCTTGTCTTGCCTTGTCTTGTCTCGTCTTGTCTTGGTTTGGTCTTGTCTTGGTTTTGTCTTGCCTTGGTCTTGTCTTGGTCTAGTCTTGGTCTTGTCTTGTCTTGGTCTTTTCTTGGTCTTGATTTGGTCTTGTTTTGGTCTTGTCTTGTCTTATATTGTCTTGTCTTGTCTTTCCTTGTCTTGGTCTTGTCATGTATTTTCTTGTCTTGGTCTTGTCTTTTCTTGTTTTGGTCTTGTCTTGGTCTTGTCTTGGTCTTGTCCTTTCTTCTCTTGTCTTGTTCTTGTCTTCTCTTGGTCTTTTCTCGATCTTGTCTTGTCTTGTCTTGGTCTTCTCTTGTTTTGGTCTTGTCTTGTTCTTGTTTTGATCTTATCTTTTTCTTCCTCTTGTCTTATCTTGTCTTGGACTTGTCTTGTCTTGCCTTGGTCTTGTCTTGATCACGTATTTGTCTTGTTTTGTCCTGTTTTGTCTTGTCTTTTCTTGTCTTGGTCTTTTCTAGGTCTAGTCATGTCATGGTCATGTCATGTCTTATCTTGTCTTGTCTTGTCTTGTCTAGGTCATGTCTTTTCTTGTCTTGTCTTGGTCTTCTCTTGTCTTGTTTTGTCTTAGTCATGTCTTGTCTTGGTCTTGTCTTGTCATGTCTTGTCTTGCCTTTGTCTTGTCTTGGTCTTGTGATAGTCTTGTTTTGGTCTAGTCTAGGTCTTGTCTTGATTTGTCTCGTCTTGGTCTTTTCTTGTCTTCTCTTGGTTTTTTCTTGTCATGTTCTTGTCTTGGTCTTGTCTGGGTCTTGTCTTGTCTTGTCTTGTCTTGGTCTTGTCTTGTTCTTGTCTTGGTCTTGTCTTGTGTTGTCTTGTCTTGGTCTTTTCTTGTCTTGGTCTTGTCTTGGTCTTGTCTTGGTCTTGTCTTGGTCTTTGTCTTGTCTTGTCTTGTATTGTCTTGTCTTGTTCTTATCTTGGTCTTGTCTTGTCTTTTCTTGGTCTTGTCTTGTCTTGACTTGGTTTTGTCTTGTCTTTTTAGGACATGTCTTGTTCTTGTCTTGTCTTGTTTTTTCATGGTTTGTCTTGTCTTGGTCTTGTTTTGGACTTGTTTTGGTCTTGTCTTTTCTTGGTCTTGCCTCGGTCTTGTCTTGGTGTTGTCTTGAATTCTTGTGGTCTTGTCTTGTCTTGTCTTGTCTTGTCTTGTCTTATCTTGTCTTGTCTTGGTCTTGTCTTGTCTTTTTCTTGTCTTAATCGTGTCTTGGACTTTTTTGTCTTGTCTTTTCTTGGTCTTGTCTTTTCTTTTCTTGGTTTTGTCTTGGTCTTGTCTTGGTCATGTCTTGGTCTTGTCTTGTCTTCTCTTGTCTTGGTCTTGTCTAGTCTTGTATTGGTCTTGTCTTGGTCTTGTCTTGTCTTGTGTTGTCTTCTCTTGGTCTTCTCTTGTCCTGGTCTTGTCTTGGCCTCGTTTTGGTCTTGTTTTTGTCGTGTCTTATCTTGTCTTGTCTTGTCCTGTCTTGGTCTTGTCTTGTCTTGTCTTTTCTTTTCTTGTCTTGGTCTTGTCTTAATCTTGTTTTGGACTTTTTTTTGTCTTGTCTTGTCTTGGTCTTGTCTTCTCTTTGTTTTGTCTTGTAATGGTCTTGTCTTGGACTTGTCTGGGTCTTGTCTTGTCTTTTCTTGGTCTTGTTCTTGTCTTGGTCTTGTCTTGTGTTGTCTTGTCTTGGTCTTTTCTTGTCTTGGTTTTGTTGTGGTCTTGTCGTGGTCTTGTTTTGGTCTTGTCTTGGTCTTGTCTTGGTCTTGCCTTGGTCTTGACTTGTCCTGTCTTGTATTGTATTGTATTGTTTTGTATTGTCTTGTCTTGTTCTTGTCTTGGTCTTGTCTTGTCTTGTCTTTGTCTTGTCTTGTTCTTGTTTTGGTATTGTTCTTGTCTTGTCTTGTTTTTTCTTGTCTTGTCTTGCCTTGTCTTGTCTCGTCTTGGTCTTGTCTTGGTCTTGTCTTTTCTTGTCTTGTATTGTATTGTCTTATCTTGTTCTATTCTTGGTCTTGTCTTGTCTTGTCTTGTCTTGGTCTTGTCTTGTTCTTGTTTTGGTATAGTTCTTGTCTTGTCTTTTCTTGTCTTGCCTTGCCTTGTCTTATCTCGTCTTGTCTTGTTTTGGTCTTGTCTTGCTTTTGTCTTGCCTTGGTCTTGTCCTGGTCTAGTCTTGGTCTTTTCTTGGTCTTGATTTGGTCTTGTTTTGGTCTTGTCTTGTATTGTCTTGTCTTGTCTTGCCTTGTCTTGGTCTTGTCATGTATTTTCTTGTCTTGGTCTTGTCTTTTCATGTTTTGGTCTTGTCTTGGTCTTGTGTTGGTCTTGTCCTTTCTTCTCTTGTCTTGTTCTTGTCTTCTCTTGGTCTTTTCTCGGTCTTGTCTTGTCTTGGTCTTCTCTTGTTTTGGTCTTGTCTTGTTCTTGTTTTGATCTTATCTTTTTCTTCATCTTGTCTTGTCTTGGACTTGTCTTCTCTTGCTTTGGTCTTGTCTGGATCACATATTTGTCTTGTTTTGTCCTGTTTTGTCTTGTCTTTTCTTGTCTTGGTCTTTTCTAGGTCTAGTCATGTCATGGTCATATCATGTCTTGTCTTGTCTTGTCTAGGTCATGTCTTTTCTTGTCTTGTCTTGGTCTTCTCTTGTCTTGTTTTGTCTTAGTCATGTCTTTTCTTGGTCTTGTCTTGTCTTGTCATGTCTTGTCTTGCCTTTGTCTTGTCTTGGTCTTGTGATAGTCTTGTTTTGGTCTAGTCTCGGTCTTGTCTTGATTTGTCTCGTCTTGGTCTTTTCTTGTCTTCTCTTGGTTTTTTCTTGTCATGTTCTTGTCTTGGTCTTGTCTGGGTCTTGTCTGGTCTTGTCTTGTCTTGGTCTTGTCTTGGTCTTGTCTCGGTCTTGTCTTGTGTTGTCTTGTCTTGGTCTTTTCTTGTCTTGGTCTTGTCTTGGTCTTGTCTTGTCTTGTCTTGTCTTGTTCTTGTCTTGGTCTTGTCTTGTCTTTTCTTGGTCTTGTCTTGTCTTGACTTGGTCTTGCCTTTTATAGGACATGTCTTGTTCTTGTCTTGTCTTGTTTTTTGATGGTTTTGTCTTGTCTTGGTCTTGTCTTGGACTTGTTTTGGTCTTGTCTTTTCTTGGTCTTGCCTCGGTCTTGTCTTGGTGTTGTCTTGAATTCTTGTGGTCTTGTCTTTTCTTGTCTTGTCTTGTCTTATCTTGTCTTGTCTTTGTCTTGTCTTGTCTTTTTCTTGTCTTATTCTTGTCTTGGACATTTTTGTCTTGTCTTGTGTTGGTTTGGTCTTGTCTTTTCTTTTCTTGGTTTTGTCTTGGTCTTATCTTTGTCATGTCTTGGTCTTCTCTTGTCTTCTCTTGTCTTGGTCTTGTCTAGTCTTGTATTGGTCTTGTCTTGGTCTTGTCTTGTCTCATGTTGTCTTCTCTTGGTCTTCTCTTGTCCTGGTCTTGTCTTGTCCTTGTTTTGGTCTTGTTTTTGTCGTGTCTTATCTTGTCTTGTCTTGTCCTGTCTTGGTCTTGTCTTGTCTTGTCTTGTCTTGTCTTATCTTGTCTTGTCTTGGTCTTGTCTTGTCTTGTTTTGTCTTAGTCATGCCTTGGTCTTCTCTGGGTCTTGTCTTGTCTTGTCTTGGTCTTGTCTTGTGTTGTCTTGTCTTGGTCTTTTCTTGTCTTGGTCTTGTCGTGGTCTTGTTTTGGTCTTGTCTTGGTCTTGTCTTGGTCTTGTCTTGGTCTTGTCTTGTCTTCTCTTGTCTTGGTCTTGTCTAGTCTTGTACTGGTCTTGTCTTGGTCTTGTCTTGTCTTGTGTTGTCTTCTCTTGGTCTTCTCTTGTCCTGGACTTGTCTTGTCCTTGTTTTGGTCTTGTCTTTGTCGTGTCTTATCTTGTCTTGTCTTGTCTAGTCCTGTCTTGGTCTTGTCTTGTCTTGTCTTTTCTTTTCTTGTCTTGGTCTTGTCTTAATCTTGTTTTGGAATTTTTTTGTCTTGTCTTGTCTTGGTCTTGTCTTGTCTTCTCTTGGTTTTGTCTTGTCATGGTCTTGTCTTGGACTTGTCTGGGTCTTGTCTTGTCTTGTCTTGGTCTTGTCTTGTTCTTGTCTTGGTCTTGTCTTGTTTTGTCTTGTCTTGGTCTTTTCTTGTCTTGGTCTTGTCGTGGTCTTGTCGTGGTCTTGTTTTGGTCTTGTCTTGGTCTTGTCTTGGTCTTGTCTTGGTCTTTTCTTGTCTTGGTCTTGTCTTGTCTTGACTTGGTCTTGTCTTGTCTTTTATAGGACTTGTCTTGTTCTAGTCTTGTCTTGATTTTTCTTGGTTTTGTCTTGTCTTGGTCTTGTCTTGGACTTGTTTTTGTCTTGTCTTTTCTTGGTCTTGCCTCGGTCTTGTCTTGGTGTTGTCTTGAATTCTTGTGGTCTTGTCTTTTCTTGTCTTTTCTTGTCTAGTCTTGTCTTATCTTGTCTTGTCTTGGTCTTGTCTTGTCTTGTCTTTTTCTTGTCTTAATCTTGTCTTGGACTTTTTTTGTCTTGTCTTGTCTTGTCTTGTCTTGTCTTAGTCTTGTCTGTTCTTTTCTTGGTATTGTCTTGGTCTTGTCTTGGTCATGTCTTGGTCTTGTCTTGTCTTTTTCTTGTCTTAATCTTGTCTTGGACTTTTTTTGTCTTGTCTTGTCTTGTCTTGTCTTGTCTTGTCTTGTCTTGTCTTAGTCTTGTCTGTTCTTTTCTTGGTATTGTCTTGGTCTTGTCTTGGTCATGTCTTGGTCTTGTCTTGTCTTCTCTTGTCTTGGTCTTGTCTAGTCTTGTATTGGTCTTGTCTTGTTCTTGTCTTGTGTTGTCTTATCTTTTCCTGGTCTTGTCTTGTCCTTGCTTTGGTCGTGTCTTTGTCGTGTCTTATCTTGTCTTGTCTTGTCTCTTCCTGTCTTGGTCTTGGTCTTGTCTTGTCTTTTCTTTTCTTGTCTTGGTCTTGTCTTAATCTTGTTTTGGACTTTTTTTGTCTTGTCTTGTCTTGGTCTTGTCTTGTCTTCTCTTGGTTTTGTCTTGTTATGGTCTTGTCTTGTACTTGTCTGGGTCTTGTCTTGTCTCGTCTTGGTCTTGTCTTGTCTTGTCTTTTCTTGTCTTGGACTTGTCGTGGACTTGTTTTGGTCTTGTCTTGGTCTTGTCTTGGTCTTGTCTTGTCCTGTCCTGTATTGTATTGTATTGTATTGTATTGTATTGTATTGTATTGTATTGTATTGTATTGTATTGTATTGTATTGTATTGTATTGTATTGTATTATCTTGTTCTTGTCTTGGTCTTGTCTTGTCTTTGTCTTGTCTTGTTCTTGTTTTGGTATTGTTCTTGTCTTGTCTTGTTTTTACTTGTCTTGTCTCGTCTTGGTCTTGTCTTGGTCTTGTCTTGTCTTGTCTTGGTCTTGTCTTGTTCTTGTTTTGGTATTGTTCTTGTCTTGTCTTTTCTTGTCTTGTCTTGCCTTGTCTTGTCTCGTCTTGTCTTGGTTTGGTCTTGTCTTGGTTTTGTCTTGCCTTGGTCTTGTCTTGGTCTAGTCTTGGTCTTGTCTTGTCTTGGTCTTTTCTTGGTCTTGATTTGGTCTTGTTTTGGTCTTGTCTTGTCTTATATTGTCTTGTCTTGTCTTTCCTTGTCTTGGTCTTGTCATGTATTTTCTTGTCTTGGTCTTGTCTTTTCTTGTTTTGGTCTTGTCTTGGTCTTGTCTTGGTCTTGTCCTTTCTTCTCTTGTCTTGTTCTTGTCTTCTCTTGGTCTTTTCTCGATCTTGTCTTGTCTTGTCTTGGTCTTCTCTTGTTTTGGTCTTGTCTTGTTCTTGTTTTGATCTTATCTTTTTCTTCCTCTTGTCTTATCTTGTCTTGGACTTGTCTTGTCTTGCCTTGGTCTTGTCTTGATCACGTATTTGTCTTGTTTTGTCCTGTTTTGTCTTGTCTTTTCTTGTCTTGGTCTTTTCTAGGTCTAGTCATGTCATGGTCATGTCATGTCTTATCTTGTCTTGTCTTGTCTTGTCTAGGTCATGTCTTTTCTTGTCTTGTCTTGGTCTTCTCTTGTCTTGTTTTGTCTTAGTCATGTCTTGTCTTGGTCTTGTCTTGTCATGTCTTGTCTTGCCTTTGTCTTGTCTTGGTCTTGTGATAGTCTTGTTTTGGTCTAGTCTAGGTCTTGTCTTGATTTGTCTCGTCTTGGTCTTTTCTTGTCTTCTCTTGGTTTTTTCTTGTCATGTTCTTGTCTTGGTCTTGTCTGGGTCTTGTCTTGTCTTGTCTTGTCTTGGTCTTGTCTTGTTCTTGTCTTGGTCTTGTCTTGTGTTGTCTTGTCTTGGTCTTTTCTTGTCTTGGTCTTGTCTTGGTCTTGTCTTGGTCTTGTCTTGGTCTTTGTCTTGTCTTGTCTTGTATTGTCTTGTCTTGTTCTTATCTTGGTCTTGTCTTGTCTTTTCTTGGTCTTGTCTTGTCTTGACTTGGTTTTGTCTTGTCTTTTTAGGACATGTCTTGTTCTTGTCTTGTCTTGTTTTTTCATGGTTTGTCTTGTCTTGGTCTTGTTTTGGACTTGTTTTGGTCTTGTCTTTTCTTGGTCTTGCCTCGGTCTTGTCTTGGTGTTGTCTTGAATTCTTGTGGTCTTGTCTTGTCTTGTCTTGTCTTGTCTTGTCTTATCTTGTCTTGTCTTGGTCTTGTCTTGTCTTTTTCTTGTCTTAATCGTGTCTTGGACTTTTTTGTCTTGTCTTTTCTTGGTCTTGTCTTTTCTTTTCTTGGTTTTGTCTTGGTCTTGTCTTGGTCATGTCTTGGTCTTGTCTTGTCTTCTCTTGTCTTGGTCTTGTCTAGTCTTGTATTGGTCTTGTCTTGGTCTTGTCTTGTCTTGTGTTGTCTTCTCTTGGTCTTCTCTTGTCCTGGTCTTGTCTTGGCCTCGTTTTGGTCTTGTTTTTGTCGTGTCTTATCTTGTCTTGTCTTGTCCTGTCTTGGTCTTGTCTTGTCTTGTCTTTTCTTTTCTTGTCTTGGTCTTGTCTTAATCTTGTTTTGGACTTTTTTTTGTCTTGTCTTGTCTTGGTCTTGTCTTCTCTTTGTTTTGTCTTGTAATGGTCTTGTCTTGGACTTGTCTGGGTCTTGTCTTGTCTTTTCTTGGTCTTGTTCTTGTCTTGGTCTTGTCTTGTGTTGTCTTGTCTTGGTCTTTTCTTGTCTTGGTTTTGTTGTGGTCTTGTCGTGGTCTTGTTTTGGTCTTGTCTTGGTCTTGTCTTGGTCTTGCCTTGGTCTTGACTTGTCCTGTCTTGTATTGTATTGTATTGTTTTGTATTGTCTTGTCTTGTTCTTGTCTTGGTCTTGTCTTGTCTTGTCTTTGTCTTGTCTTGTTCTTGTTTTGGTATTGTTCTTGTCTTGTCTTGTTTTTTCTTGTCTTGTCTTGCCTTGTCTTGTCTCGTCTTGGTCTTGTCTTGGTCTTGTCTTTTCTTGTCTTGTATTGTATTGTCTTATCTTGTTCTATTCTTGGTCTTGTCTTGTCTTGTCTTGTCTTGGTCTTGTCTTGTTCTTGTTTTGGTATAGTTCTTGTCTTGTCTTTTCTTGTCTTGCCTTGCCTTGTCTTATCTCGTCTTGTCTTGTTTTGGTCTTGTCTTGCTTTTGTCTTGCCTTGGTCTTGTCCTGGTCTAGTCTTGGTCTTTTCTTGGTCTTGATTTGGTCTTGTTTTGGTCTTGTCTTGTATTGTCTTGTCTTGTCTTGCCTTGTCTTGGTCTTGTCATGTATTTTCTTGTCTTGGTCTTGTCTTTTCATGTTTTGGTCTTGTCTTGGTCTTGTGTTGGTCTTGTCCTTTCTTCTCTTGTCTTGTTCTTGTCTTCTCTTGGTCTTTTCTCGGTCTTGTCTTGTCTTGGTCTTCTCTTGTTTTGGTCTTGTCTTGTTCTTGTTTTGATCTTATCTTTTTCTTCATCTTGTCTTGTCTTGGACTTGTCTTCTCTTGCTTTGGTCTTGTCTGGATCACATATTTGTCTTGTTTTGTCCTGTTTTGTCTTGTCTTTTCTTGTCTTGGTCTTTTCTAGGTCTAGTCATGTCATGGTCATATCATGTCTTGTCTTGTCTTGTCTAGGTCATGTCTTTTCTTGTCTTGTCTTGGTCTTCTCTTGTCTTGTTTTGTCTTAGTCATGTCTTTTCTTGGTCTTGTCTTGTCTTGTCATGTCTTGTCTTGCCTTTGTCTTGTCTTGGTCTTGTGATAGTCTTGTTTTGGTCTAGTCTCGGTCTTGTCTTGATTTGTCTCGTCTTGGTCTTTTCTTGTCTTCTCTTGGTTTTTTCTTGTCATGTTCTTGTCTTGGTCTTGTCTGGGTCTTGTCTGGTCTTGTCTTGTCTTGGTCTTGTCTTGGTCTTGTCTCGGTCTTGTCTTGTGTTGTCTTGTCTTGGTCTTTTCTTGTCTTGGTCTTGTCTTGGTCTTGTCTTGTCTTGTCTTGTCTTGTCTTGTTCTTGTCTTGGTCTTGTCTTGTCTTTTCTTGGTCTTGTCTTGTCTTGACTTGGTCTTGCCTTTTATAGGACATGTCTTGTTCTTGTCTTGTCTTGTTTTTTGATGGTTTTGTCTTGTCTTGGTCTTGTCTTGGACTTGTTTTGGTCTTGTCTTTTCTTGGTCTTGCCTCGGTCTTGTCTTGGTGTTGTCTTGAATTCTTGTGGTCTTGTCTTTTCTTGTCTTGTCTTGTCTTATCTTGTCTTGTCTTTGTCTTGTCTTGTCTTGTCTTTTTCTTGTCTTAATCTTGTCTTGGACATTTTTGTCTTGTCTTGTGTTGGTTTGGTCTTGTCTTTTCTTTTCTTGGTTTTGTCTTGGTCTTATCTTTGTCATGTCTTGGTCTTCTCTTGTCTTCTCTTGTCTTGGTCTTGTCTAGTCTTTTATTGGTCTTGTCTTGGTCTTGTCTTTTCTCATGTTGTCTTCTCTTGGTCTTCTCTTGTCCTGGTCTTGTCTTGTCCTTGTTTTGGTCTTGTTTTTGTCGTGTCTTATCTTGTCTTGTCTTGTCCTGTCTTGGTCTTGTCTTGTCTTGTCTTGTCTTATCTTGTCTTGTCTTGGTCTTGTCTTGTCTTGTTTTGTCTTAGTCATGCCTTGGTCTTCTCTGGGTCTTGTCTTGTCTTGTCTTGTCTTGTCTTGTCTTGGTCTTGTCTTGTGTTGTCTTGTCTTGGTCTTTTCTTGTCTTGGTCTTGTCGTGGTCTTGTCGTGGTCTTGTTTTGGTCTTGTCTTGGTCTTGTCTTGGTCTTGTCTTGGTCTTGTCTTGTCTTCTCTTGTCTTGGTCTTGTCTAGTCTTGTACTGGTCTTGTCTTGGTCTTGTCTTGTCTTGTGTTGTCTTCTCTTGGTCTTCTCTTGTCCTGGACTTGTCTTGTCCTTGTTTTGGTCTTGTCTTTGTCGTGTCTTATCTTGTCCTGTCTTGGCTAGTCCTGTCTTGGTCTTGTCTTGTCTTGTCTTTTCTTTTCTTGTCTTGGTCTTGTCTTAATCTTGTTTTGGAATTTTTTTTGTCTTTTCTTGTCTTGATCTTGTCTTGTCTTCTCTTGGTTTTGTCTTGTCATGGTCTTGTCTTGGACTTGTCTGGGTCTTGTCTTGTCTTGTCTTGGTCTTGTCTTGTTCTTGTCTTGGTCTTGTCTTGTTTTGTCTTGTCTTGGTCTTTTCTTGTCTTGGTCTTGTCGTGGTCTTGTTTTGGTCTTGTCTTGGTGTTGTCTTGGTCTTGTCTTGGTCTTGTCTTGGTCTTGTCTTGTCTTGGTCTTGTCTTGTCTTGACTTGGTCTTGTCTTGTCTTTTATAGGACTTGTCTTGTTCTAGTCTTGTCTTGATTTTTCTTGGTTTTGTCTTGTCTTGGTCTTGTCTTGGACTTGTTTTTGTCTTGTCTTTTCTTGGTCTTGCCTCGGTCTTGTCTTGGTGTTGTCTTGAATTCTTGTGGTCTTGTCTTTTCTTGACTTTTCTTGTCTAGTCTTGTCTTATCTTGTCTTGTCTTGGTCTTGTCTTGTCTTTTTCTTGTCTTAATCTTGTCTTGGACTTTTTTTGTCTTGTCTTGTCTTGTCTTGTCTTGTCTTAGTCTTGTCTTAATCTTGTCTGTTCTTTTCTTGGTATTGTCTTGGTCTTGTCTTGGTCATGTCTTGGTCTTGTCTTGTCTTCTCTTGTCTTGGTCTTGTCTAGTCTTGTATTGGTCTTGTCTTGTTCTTGTCTTGTGTTGTCTTATCTTTTCCTGGTCTTGTCTTGTCCTTGTTTTGGTCGTGTCTTTGTCGTGTCTTATCTTGTCTTGTCTTGTCTCTTCCTGTCTTGGTCTTGGTCTTGTCTTGTCTTTTCTTTTCTTGTCTTGGTCTTGTCTTAATCTTGTTTTGGACTTTTTTTGTCTTGTCTTGTCTTGGTCTTGTCTTGTCTTCTCTTGGTTTTGTCTTGTCATGGTCTTGTCTTGTACTTGTCTGGGTCTTGTCTTGTCTCGTCTTGGTCTTGTCTTGTCTTGTCTTTTCTTGTCTTGGACTTGTCGTGGACTTGTTTTGGTCTTGTCTTGGTCTTGTCTTGGTCTTGTCTTGTCCTGTCTTGTATTGTATTGTATTGTATTGTATTGTATTGTATTGTATTGTATTGTATTGTATTGTATTGTATTGTATTGTATTGTATTGTATTATCTTGTTCTTGTCTTGGTCTTGTCTTGTCTTTGTCTTGTCTTGTTCTTGTTTTGGTATTGTTCTTGTCTTGTCTTGTTTTTACTTGTCTTGTCTTGCCTTGTCTTGTCTCGTCTTGGTCTTGTCTTGGTCTTGTCTTGTCTTGTCTTGGTCTTGTCTTGTTCTTGTTTTGGTATTGTTCTTGTCTTGTCTTTTCTTGTCTTGTCTTGCCTTGTCTTGTCTCGTCTTGTCTTGGTTTGGTCTTGTCTTGGTTTTGTCTTGCCTTGGTCTTGTCTTGGTCTAGTCTTGGTCTTGTCTTGTCTTGGTCTTTTCTTGGTCTTGATTTGGTCTTGTTTTGGTCTTGTCTTGTCTTGTATTGTCTTGTCTTGTCTTTCCTTGTCTTGGTCTTGTCATGTATTTTCTTGTCTTGGTCTTGTCTTTTCTTGTTTTGGTCTTGTCTTGGTCTTGTCTTGGTCTTGTCCTTTCTTCTCTTGTCTTGTTCTTGTCTTCTCTTGGTCTTTTCTCGATCTTGTCTTGTCTTGTCTTGGTCTTCTCTTGTTTTGGTCTTGTCTTGTTCTTGTTTTGATCTTATCTTTTTCTTCCTCTTGTCTTATCTTGTCTTGGACTTGTCTTGTCTTGCCTTGGTCTTGTCTTGATCACGTATTTGTCTTGTTTTGTCCTGTTTTGTCTTGTCTTTTCTTGTCTTGGTCTTTTCTAGGTCTAGTCATGTCATGGTCATGTCATGTCTTATCTTGTCTTGTCTTGTCTTGTCTAGGTCATGTCTTTTCTTGTCTTGTCTTGGTCTTCTCTTGTCTTGTTTTGTCTTAGTCATGTCTTGTCTTGGTCTTGTCTTGTCTTGTCATGTCTTGTCTTGCCTTTGTCTTGTCTTGGTCTTGTGATAGTCTTGTTTTGGTCTAGTCTTGGTCTTGTCTTGATTTGTCTCGTCTTGGTCTTTTCTTGTCTTCTCTTGGTTTTTTCTTGTCATGTTCTTGTCTTGGTCTTGTCTGGGTCTTGTCTGGTCTGGTCTTGTCTTGGTCTTGTCTTGGTCTTGTCTCGGTCTTGTCTTGTGTTGTCTTGTCTTGGTCTCTTCTTGTCTTGGTCTTGTCTTGGTCTTGTCTTGGTCTTGTCTTGTCTTGTCTTGTCTTGTCTTGTCTTGTCTTGTCTTGTCTTGTCTTGTTCTTGTCTTGGTCTTGTCTTGTCTTTTCTTGGTCTTGTCTTGTCTTGACTTGGTCTTGCCTTTTATAGGACATGTCTTGTTCTTGTCTTGTCTTGTTTTTTGATGGTTTTGTCTTGTCTTGGTCTTGTCTTGGACTTGTTTTGGTCTTGTCTTTTCTTGGTCTTGCCTCGGTCTTGTCTTGGTGTTGTCTTGAATTCTTGTGGTCTTGTCTGTTCTTGTCTTGTCTTGTCTTATCTTGTCTTGTCTTTGTCTTGTCTTGTCTTTTTCTTGTCTTAATCTTGTCTTGGACATTTTTGTCTTGTCTTGTGTTGGTTTGGTCTTGTCTTTTCTTTTCTTGGTTTTGTCTTGGTCTTATCTTTGTCATGTCTTGGTCTTCTCTTGTCTTCTCTTGTCTTGGTCTTGTCTAGTCTTGTATTGGTCTTGTCTTGGTCTTGTCTTGTCTCATGTTGTCTTCTCTTGGTCTTCTCTTGTCCTGGTCTTGTCTTGTTCTTGTTTTGGTCTTGTTTTTGTCGTGTCTTATCTTGTCTTGTCTTGTCCTGTCTTGGTCTTGTCTTGTCTTCTCTTGTCTTATCTTGTCTTGTCTTGGTCTTGTCTTGTCTTGTTTTGTCTTAGTCATGCCTTGGTCTTCTCTGGGTCTTGTCTTGTCTTGGTCTTGTCTTGTGTTGTCTTGTCTTGGTCTTTTCTTGTCTTGGTCTTGTCGTGGTCTTGTCGTGGTCTTGTTTTGGTCTTGTCTTGGTCTTGTCTTGGTCTTGTCTTGGTCTTGTCTTGGTCTTGTCTTGTCTTCTCTTGTCTTCTCTTGTCTTGGTCTTGTCTAGTCTTGTACTGGTCTTGTCTTGGTCTTGTCTTGTCTTGTGTTGTCTTCTCTTGGTCTTCTCTTGTCCTGGACTTGTCTTGTCCTTGTTTTGGTCTTGTCTTTGTCGTGTCTTATCTTCTCTTGTCTTGTCTAGTCCTGTCTTGGTCTTGTCTTGTCTTGTCTTTTCTTTTCTTGTCTTGGTCTTGTCTTAATCTTGTTTTGGAATTTTTTTGTCTTGTCTTGTCTTGGTCTTGTCTTGTCTTCTCTTGGTTTTGTCTTGTCATGGTCTTGTCTTGGACTTGTCTGGGTCTTGTCTTGTCTTGTCTTGTCTTGGTCTTGTCTTGTTCTTGTCTTGGTCTTGTCTTGTTTTGTCTTGTCTTGGTCTTTTCTTGTCTTGGTCTTGTCGTGGTCTTGTCGTGGTCTTGTTTTGGTGTTGTCTTGGTCTTGTCTTGGTCTTGTCTTGGTCTTGTCTTGGTCTTGTCTTGGTCTTGTCTTGTCTTGACTTGGTCTTGTCTTGTCTTTTATAGGACTTGTCTTGTTCTAGTCTTGTCTTGATTTTTCTTGGTTTTGTCTTGTCTTGGTCTTGTCTTGGACTTGTTTTTGTCTTGTCTTTTCTTGGTCTTGCCTCGGTCTTGTCTTGGTGTTGTCTTGAATTCTTGTGGTCTTGTCTTTTCTTGTCTTTTCTTGTCTAGTCTTGTCTTATCTTGTCTTGTCTTGGTCTTGTCTTGTCTTTTTCTTGTCTTAATCTTGTCTTGGACTTTTTTTGTCTTGTCTTGTCTTGTCTTGTCTTGTCTTAGTCTTGTCTGTTCTTTTCTTGGTATTGTCTTGGTCTTGTCTTGGTCATGTCTTGGTCTTGTCTTGTCTTCTCTTTTCTTGGTCTTGTCTAGTCTTGTATTGGTCTTGTCTTGTTCTTGTCTTGTGTTGTCTTATCTTTTCCTGGTCTTGTCTTGTCCTTGCTTTGGTCGTGTCTTTGTCGTGTCTTATCTTGTCTTGTCTTGTCTCTTCCTGTCTTGGTCTTGGTCTTGTCTTGTCTTTTCTTTTCTTGTCTTGGTCTTGTCTTAATCTTGTTTTGGACTTTTTTTGTCTTGTCTTGTCTTGGTCTTGTCTTGTCTTCTCTTGGTTTTGTCTTGTCATGGTCTTGTCTTGTACTTGTCTGGGTCTTGTCTTGTCTCGTCTTGGTCTTGTCTTGTCTTTTCTTGTCTTGGACTTGTCGTGGACTTGTTTTGGTCTTGTCTTGGTCTTGTCTTGGTCTTGTCTTGTCCTGTCCTGTATTGTATTGTATTGTATTGTATTGTATTGTATTGTATTGTATTGTATTGTATTGTATTGTATTGTATTGTATTGTATTGTATTATCTTGTTCTTGTCTTGGTCTTGTCTTGTCTTTGTCTTGTCTTGTTCTTGTTTTGGTATTGTTCTTGTCTTGTCTTGTTTTTACTTGTCTTGTCTCGTCTTGGTCTTGTCTTGGTCTTGTCTTGTCTTGTCTTGGTCTTGTCTTGTTCTTGTTTTGGTATTGTTCTTGTCTTGTCTTTTCTTGTCTTGTCTTGCCTTGTCTTGTCTCGTCTTGTCTTGGTTTGGTCTTGTCTTGGTTTTGTCTGGCCTTGGTCTTGTCTTGGTCTAGTCTTGGTCTTGTCTTGTCTTGGTCTTTTCTTGGTCTTGATTTGGTCTTGTTTTGGTCTTGTCTTGTCTTATATTGTCTTGTCTTGTCTTTCCTTGTCTTGGTCTTGTCATGTATTTTCTTGTCTTGGTCTTGTCTTTTCTTGTTTTGGTCTTGTCTTGGTCTTGTCTTGGTCTTGTCCTTTCTTCTCTTGTCTTGTTCTTGTCTTCTCTTGGTCTTTTCTCGATCTTGTCTTGTCTTGTCTTGGTCTTCTCTTGTTTTGGTCTTGTCTTGTTCTTGTTTTGATCTTATCTTTTTCTTCCTCTTGTCTTATCTTGTCTTGGACTTGTCTTGTCTTGCCTTGGTCTTGTCTTGATCACGTATTTGTCTTGTTTTGTCCTGTTTTGTCTTGTCTTTTCTTGTCTTGGTCTTTTCTAGGTCTAGTCATGTCATGGTCATGTCATGTCTTATCTTGTCTTGTCTTGTCTTGTCTAGGTCATGTCTTTTCTTGTCTTGTCTTGGTCTTCTCTTGTCTTGTTTTGTCTTAGTCATGTCTTGTCTTGGTCTTGTCTTGTCATGTCTTGTCTTGCCTTTGTCTTGTCTTGGTCTTGTGATAGTCTTGTTTTGGTCTAGTCTAGGTCTTGTCTTGATTTGTCTCGTCTTGGTCTTTTCTTGTCTTCTCTTGGTTTTTTCTTGTCATGTTCTTGTCTTGGTCTTGTCTGGGTCTTGTCTTGTCTTGTCTTGTCTTGGTCTTGTCTTGTTCTTGTCTTGGTCTTGTCTTCTGTTGTCTTGTCTTGGTCTTTTCTTGTCTTGGTCTTGTCTTGGTCTTGTCTTGGTCTTGTCATGTCTTGTCTTGCCTTTGTCTTGTCTTGGTCTTGTGATAGTCTTGTTTTGGTCTAGTCTTGGTCTTGTCTTGATTTGTCTCGTCTTGGTCTTTTCTTGTCTTCTCTTGGTTTTTTCTTGTCATGTTCTTGTCTTGGTCTTGTCTGGGTCTTGTCTTGTCTTGTCTTGTCTTGGTCTTGTCTTGTTCTTGTCTTGGTCTTGTCTTGTGTTGTCTTGTCTTGGTCTTTTCTTGTCTTGGTCTTGTCTTGGTCTTGTCTTGGTCTTGTCTTGGTCTTGGTCTTGTCTTGTCTTGTATTGTCTTGTCTTGTTCTTATCTTGGTCTTGTCTTGTCTTTTCTTGGTCTTGTCTTGTCTTGACTTGGTTTTGTCTTGTCTTTTTAGGACATGTCTTGTTCTTGTCTTGTCTTGTTTTTTCATGGTTTGTCTTGTCTTGGTCTTGTTTTGGACTTGTTTTGGTCTTGTCTTTTCTTGGTCTTGCCTCGGTCTTGTCTTGGTGTTGTCTTTAATTCTTGTGGTCTTGTCTTGTCTTGTCTTGTCTTGTCTTATCTTGTCTTGTCTTGGTCTTGTCTTGTCTTTTTCTTGTCTTAATCGTGTCTTGGACTTTTTTGTCTTGTCTTTTCTTGGTCTTGTCTTTTCTTTTCTTGGTTTTGTCTTGGTCTTGTCTTGGTCATGTCTTGGTCTTGTCTTGTCTTCTCTTG
Source organism: Apodemus sylvaticus (assembly GCF_947179515.1). Lineage (NCBI taxonomy): Eukaryota > Metazoa > Chordata > Mammalia > Rodentia > Muridae > Apodemus > Apodemus sylvaticus. Next base: position 856,010 of record NW_026263083.1, on the reverse strand, counting down.
TCTTGGTCTTGTCTAGTCTTGTATTGGTCTTGTCTTGGTCTTGTCTTGTCTTGTGTTGTCTTCTCTTGGTCTTCTCTTGTCCTGGTCTTGTCTTGGCCTCGTTTTGGTCTTGTTTTTGTCGTGTCTTATCTTGTCTTGTCTTGTCCTGTCTTGGTCTTGTCTTGTCTTGTCTTTTCTTTTCTTGTCTTGGTCTTGTCTTAATCTTGTTTTGGACTTTTTTTTGTCTTGTCTTGTCTTGGTCTTGTCTTGTCTTCTCTTTGTTTTGTCTTGTAATGGTCTTGTCTTGGACTTGTCTGGGTCTTGTCTTGTCTTTTCTTGGTCTTGTTCTTGTCTTGGTCTTGTCTTGTGTTGTCTTGTCTTGGTCTTTTCTTGTCTTGGTTTTGTTGTGGTCTTGTCGTGGTCTTGATTTGGTCTTGTCTTGGTCTTGTCTTGGTCTTGCCTTGGTCTTGACTTGTCCTGTCTTGTATTGTATTGTATTGTTTTGTATTGTCTTGTCTTGTTCTTGTCTTGGTCTTGTCTTGTCTTGTCTTTGTCTTGTCTTGTTCTTGTTTTGGTATTGTTCTTGTCTTGTCTTGTTTTTTCTTGTCTTGTCTTGCCTTGTCTTGTCTCGTCTTGGTCTTGTCTTGGTCTTGTCTTTTCTTGTCTTGTATTGTATTGTCTTATCTTGTTCTATTCTTGGTCTTGTCTTGTCTTGTCTTGGTCTTGTCTTGTTCTTGTTTTGGTATAGTTCTTGTCTTGTCTTTTCTTGTCTTGCCTTGCCTTGTCTTATCTCGTCTTGTCTTGTTTTGGTCTTGTCTTGCTTTTGTCTTGCCTTGGTCTTGTCCTGGTCTAGTCTTGGTCTTTTCTTGGTCTTGATTTGGTCTTGTTTTGGTCTTGTCTTGTCTTGTATTGTCTTGTCTTGCCTTGTCTTGGTCTTGTCATGTATTTTCTTGTCTTGGTCTTGTCTTTTCATGTTTTGGTCTTGTCTTGGTCTTGTGTTGGTCTTGTCCTTTCTTCTCTTGTCTTGTTCTTGTCTTCTCTTGGTCTTTTCTCGGTCTTGTCTTGTCTTGGTCTTCTCTTGTTTTGGTCTTGTCTTGTTCTTGTTTTGATCTTATCTTTTTCTTCATCTTGTCTTGTCTTGGACTTGTCTTCTCTTGCTTTGGTCTTGTCTGGATCACATATTTGTCTTGTTTTGTCCTGTTTTGTCTTGTCTTTTCTTGTCTTGGTCTTTTCTAGGTCTAGTCATGTCATGGTCATATCATGTCTTGTCTTGTCTTGTCTAGGTCATGTCTTTTCTTGTCTTGTCTTGGTCTTCTCTTGTCTTGTTTTGTCTTAGTCATGTCTTTTCTTGGTCTTGTCTTGTCTTGTCATGTCTTGTCTTGCCTTTGTCTTGTCTTGGTCTTGTGATAGTCTTGTTTTGGTCTAGTCTCGGTCTTGTCTTGATTTGTCTCGTCTTGGTCTTTTCTTGTCTTCTCTTGGTTTTTTCTTGTCATGTTCTTGTCTTGGTCTTGTCTGGGTCTTGTCTGGTCTTGTCTTGTCTTGGTCTTGTCTTGGTCTTGTCTCGGTCTTGTCTTGTGTTGTCTTGTCTTGGTCTTTTCTTGTCTTGGTCTTGTCTTGGTCTTGTCTTGTCTTGTCTTGTCTTGTCTTGTCTTGTCTTGTTCTTGTCTTGGTCTTGTCTTGTCTTTTCTTGGTCTTGTCTTGTCTTGACTTGGTCTTGCCTTTTATAGGACATGTCTTGTTCTTGTCTTGTCTTGTTTTTTGATGGTTTTGTCTTGTCTTGGTCTTGTCTTGGACTTGTTTTGGTCTTGTCTTTTCTTGGTCTTGCCTCGGTCTTGTCTTGGTGTTGTCTTGAATTCTTGTGGTCTTGTCTTTTCTTGTCTTGTCTTGTCTTATCTTGTCTTGTCTTTGTCTTGTCTTGTCTTTTTCTTGTCTTATTCTTGTCTTGGACATTTTTGTCTTGTCTTGTGTTGGTTTGGTCTTGTCTTTTCTTTTCTTGGTTTTGTCTTGGTCTTATCTTTGTCATGTCTTGGTCTTCTCTTGTCTTCTCTTGTCTTGGTCTTGTCTAGTCTTGTATTGGTCTTGTCTTGGTCTTGTCTTGTCTCATGTTGTCTTCTCTTGGTCTTCTCTTGTCCTGGTCTTGTCTTGTCCTTGTTTTGGTCTTGTTTTTGTCGTGTCTTATCTTGTCTTGTCTTGTCCTGTCTTGGTCTTGTCTTGTCTTGTCTTATCTTGTCTTGTCTTGGTCTTGTCTTGTCTTGTTTTGTCTTAGTCATGCCTTGGTCTTCTCTGGGTCTTGTCTTGTCTTGTCTTGGTCTTGTCTTGTGTTGTCTTGTCTTGGTCTTTTCTTGTCTTGGTCTTGTCGTGGTCTTGTCGTGGTCTTGTTTTGGTCTTGTCTTGGTCTTGTCTTGGTCTTGTCTTGGTCTTGTCTTGTCTTCTCTTGTCTTGGTCTTGTCTAGTCTTGTACTGGTCTTGTCTTGGTCTTGTCTTGTCTTGTGTTGTCTTCTCTTGGTCTTCTCTTGTCCTGGACTTGTCTTGTCCTTGTTTTGGTCTTGTCTTTGTCGTGTCTTATCTTGTCTTGTCTTGTCTAGTCCTGTCTTGGTCTTGTCTTGTCTTGTCTTTTCTTTTCTTGTCTTGGTCTTGTCTTAATCTTGTTTTGGAATTTTTTTGTCTTGTCTTGTCTTGGTCTTGTCTTGTCTTCTCTTGGTTTTGTCTTGTCATGGTCTTGTCTTGGACTTGTCTGGGTCTTGTCTTGTCTTGGTCTTGTCTTGTTCTTGTCTTGGTCTTGTCTTGTTTTGTCTTGTCTTGGTCTTTTCTTGTCTTGGTCTTGTCGTGGTCTTGTCGTGGTCTTGTTTTGGTGTTGTCTTGGTCTTGTCTTGGTCTTGTCTTGGTTTGTCTTGTCTTGGTCTTGTCTTGTCTTGACTTGGTCTTCTCTTGTTTTGGTCTTGTCTTGTTCTTGTTTTGATCTTATCTTTTTCTTCCTCTTGTCTTATCTTGTCTTGGACTTGTCTTGTCTTGCCTTGGTCTTGTCTTGATCACGTATTTGTCTTGTTTTGTCCTGTTTTGTCTTGTCTTTTCTTGTCTTGGTCTTTTCTAGGTCTAGTCATGTCATGGTCATGTCATGTCTTATCTTGTCTTGTCTTGTCTTGTCTAGGTCATGTCTTTTCTTGTCTTGTCTTGGTCTTCTCTTGTCTTGTTTTGTCTTAGTCATGTCTTGTCTTGGTCTTGTCTTGTCATGTCTTGTCTTGCCTTTGTCTTGTCTTGGTCTTGTGATAGTCTTGTTTTGGTCTAGTCTAGGTCTTGTCTTGATTTGTCTCGTCTTGGTCTTTTCTTGTCTTCTCTTGGTTTTTTCTTGTCATGTTCTTGTCTTGGTCTTGTCTGGGTCTTGTCTTGTCTTGTCTTGTCTTGGTCTTGTCTTGTTCTTGTCTTGGTCTTGTCTTCTGTTGTCTTGTCTTGGTCTTTTCTTGTCTTGGTCTTGTCTTGGTCTTGTCTTGGTCTTGTCATGTCTTGTCTTGCCTTTGTCTTGTCTTGGTCTTGTGATAGTCTTGTTTTGGTCTAGTCTTGGTCTTGTCTTGATTTGTCTCGTCTTGGTCTTTTCTTGTCTTCTCTTGGTTTTTTCTTGTCATGTTCTTGTCTTGGTCTTGTCTGGGTCTTGTCTTGTCTTGTCTTGTCTTGGTCTTGTCTTGTTCTTGTCTTGGTCTTGTCTTGTGTTGTCTTGTCTTGGTCTTTTCTTGTCTTGGTCTTGTCTTGGTCTTGTCTTGGTCTTGTCTTGGTCTTGGTCTTGTCTTGTCTTGTATTGTCTTGTCTTGTTCTTATCTTGGTCTTGTCTTGTCTTTTCTTGGTCTTGTCTTGTCTTGACTTGGTTTTGTCTTGTCTTTTTAGGACATGTCTTGTTCTTGTCTTGTCTTGTTTTTTCATGGTTTGTCTTGTCTTGGTCTTGTTTTGGACTTGTTTTGGTCTTGTCTTTTCTTGGTCTTGCCTCGGTCTTGTCTTGGTGTTGTCTTGAATTCTTGTGGTCTTGTCTTGTCTTGTCTTGTCTTGTCTTATCTTGTCTTGTCTTGGTCTTGTCTTGTCTTTTTCTTGTCTTAATCGTGTCTTGGACTTTTTTGTCTTGTCTTTTCTTGGTCTTGTCTTTTCTTTTCTTGGTTTTGTCTTGGTCTTGTCTTGGTCATGTCTTGGTCTTGTCTTGTCTTCTCTTGTCTTGGTCTTGTCTAGTCTTGTATTGGTCTTGTCTTGGTCTTGTCTTGTCTTGTGTTGTCTTCTCTTGGTCTTCTCTTGTCCTGGTCTTGTCTTGGCCTCGTTTTGGTCTTGTTTTTGTCGTGTCTTATCTTGTCTTGTCTTGTCCTGTCTTGGTCTTGTCTTGTCTTGTCTTTTCTTTTCTTGTCTTGGTCTTGTCTTAATCTTGTTTTGGACTTTTTTTTGTCTTGTCTTGTCTTGGTCTTGTCTTGTCTTCTCTTTGTTTTGTCTTGTAATGGTCTTGTCTTGGACTTGTCTGGGTCTTGTCTTGTCTTTTCTTGGTCTTGTTCTTGTCTTGGTCTTGTCTTGTGTTGTCTTGTCTTGGTCTTTTCTTGTCTTGGTTTTGTTGTGGTCTTGTCGTGGTCTTGATTTGGTCTTGTCTTGGTCTTGTCTTGGTCTTGCCTTGGTCTTGACTTGTCCTGTCTTGTATTGTATTGTATTGTTTTGTATTGTCTTGTCTTGTTCTTGTCTTGGTCTTGTCTTGTCTTGTCTTTGTCTTGTCTTGTTCTTGTTTTGGTATTGTTCTTGTCTTGTCTTGTTTTTTCTTGTCTTGTCTTGCCTTGTCTTGTCTCGTCTTGGTCTTGTCTTGGTCTTGTCTTTTCTTGTCTTGTATTGTATTGTCTTATCTTGTTCTATTCTTGGTCTTGTCTTGTCTTGTCTTGGTCTTGTCTTGTTCTTGTTTTGGTATAGTTCTTGTCTTGTCTTTTCTTGTCTTGCCTTGCCTTGTCTTATCTCGTCTTGTCTTGTTTTGGTCTTGTCTTGCTTTTGTCTTGCCTTGGTCTTGTCCTGGTCTAGTCTTGGTCTTTTCTTGGTCTTGATTTGGTCTTGTTTTGGTCTTGTCTTGTCTTGTATTGTCTTGTCTTGCCTTGTCTTGGTCTTGTCATGTATTTTCTTGTCTTGGTCTTGTCTTTTCATGTTTTGGTCTTGTCTTGGTCTTGTGTTGGTCTTGTCCTTTCTTCTCTTGTCTTGTTCTTGTCTTCTCTTGGTCTTTTCTCGGTCTTGTCTTGTCTTGGTCTTCTCTTGTTTTGGTCTTGTCTTGTTCTTGTTTTGATCTTATCTTTTTCTTCATCTTGTCTTGTCTTGGACTTGTCTTCTCTTGCTTTGGTCTTGTCTGGATCACATATTTGTCTTGTTTTGTCCTGTTTTGTCTTGTCTTTTCTTGTCTTGGTCTTTTCTAGGTCTAGTCATGTCATGGTCATATCATGTCTTGTCTTGTCTTGTCTAGGTCATGTCTTTTCTTGTCTTGTCTTGGTCTTCTCTTGTCTTGTTTTGTCTTAGTCATGTCTTTTCTTGGTCTTGTCTTGTCTTGTCATGTCTTGTCTTGCCTTTGTCTTGTCTTGGTCTTGTGATAGTCTTGTTTTGGTCTAGTCTCGGTCTTGTCTTGATTTGTCTCGTCTTGGTCTTTTCTTGTCTTCTCTTGGTTTTTTCTTGTCATGTTCTTGTCTTGGTCTTGTCTGGGTCTTGTCTGGTCTTGTCTTGTCTTGGTCTTGTCTTGGTCTTGTCTCGGTCTTGTCTTGTGTTGTCTTGTCTTGGTCTTTTCTTGTCTTGGTCTTGTCTTGGTCTTGTCTTGTCTTGTCTTGTCTTGTCTTGTCTTGTCTTGTTCTTGTCTTGGTCTTGTCTTGTCTTTTCTTGGTCTTGTCTTGTCTTGACTTGGTCTTGCCTTTTATAGGACATGTCTTGTTCTTGTCTTGTCTTGTTTTTTGATGGTTTTGTCTTGTCTTGGTCTTGTCTTGGACTTGTTTTGGTCTTGTCTTTTCTTGGTCTTGCCTCGGTCTTGTCTTGGTGTTGTCTTGAATTCTTGTGGTCTTGTCTTTTCTTGTCTTGTCTTGTCTTATCTTGTCTTGTCTTTGTCTTGTCTTGTCTTTTTCTTGTCTTATTCTTGTCTTGGACATTTTTGTCTTGTCTTGTGTTGGTTTGGTCTTGTCTTTTCTTTTCTTGGTTTTGTCTTGGTCTTATCTTTGTCATGTCTTGGTCTTCTCTTGTCTTCTCTTGTCTTGGTCTTGTCTAGTCTTGTATTGGTCTTGTCTTGGTCTTGTCTTGTCTCATGTTGTCTTCTCTTGGTCTTCTCTTGTCCTGGTCTTGTCTTGTCCTTGTTTTGGTCTTGTTTTTGTCGTGTCTTATCTTGTCTTGTCTTGTCCTGTCTTGGTCTTGTCTTGTCTTGTCTTATCTTGTCTTGTCTTGGTCTTGTCTTGTCTTGTTTTGTCTTAGTCATGCCTTGGTCTTCTCTGGGTCTTGTCTTGTCTTGTCTTGGTCTTGTCTTGTGTTGTCTTGTCTTGGTCTTTTCTTGTCTTGGTCTTGTCGTGGTCTTGTCGTGGTCTTGTTTTGGTCTTGTCTTGGTCTTGTCTTGGTCTTGTCTTGGTCTTGTCTTGTCTTCTCTTGTCTTGGTCTTGTCTAGTCTTGTACTGGTCTTGTCTTGGTCTTGTCTTGTCTTGTGTTGTCTTCTCTTGGTCTTCTCTTGTCCTGGACTTGTCTTGTCCTTGTTTTGGTCTTGTCTTTGTCGTGTCTTATCTTGTCTTGTCTTGTCTAGTCCTGTCTTGGTCTTGTCTTGTCTTGTCTTTTCTTTTCTTGTCTTGGTCTTGTCTTAATCTTGTTTTGGAATTTTTTTGTCTTGTCTTGTCTTGGTCTTGTCTTGTCTTCTCTTGGTTTTGTCTTGTCATGGTCTTGTCTTGGACTTGTCTGGGTCTTGTCTTGTCTTGGTCTTGTCTTGTTCTTGTCTTGGTCTTGTCTTGTTTTGTCTTGTCTTGGTCTTTTCTTGTCTTGGTCTTGTCGTGGTCTTGTCGTGGTCTTGTTTTGGTGTTGTCTTGGTCTTGTCTTGGTCTTGTCTTGGTTTGTCTTGTCTTGGTCTTGTCTTGTCTTGACTTGGTCTTGTCTTGTCTTTTATAGGACTTGTCTTGTTCTAGTCTTGTCTTGATTTTTCTTGGTTTTGTCTTGTCTTGGTCTTGTCTTGGACTTGTTTTTGTCTTGTCTTTTCTTGGTCTTGCCTCGGTCTTGTCTTGGTGTTGTCTTGAATTCTTGTGGTCTTGTCTTTTCTTGTCTTTTCTTGTCTAGTCTTGTCTTATCTTGTCTTGTCTTGGTCTTGTCTTGTCTTTTTCTTGTCTTAATCTTGTCTTGGACTTTTTTTGTCTTGTCTTGTCTTGTCTTGTCTTGTCTTAGTCTTGTCTGTTCTTTTCTTGGTATTGTCTTGGTCTTGTCTTGGTCATGTCTTGGTCTTGTCTTGTCTTCTCTTGTCTTGGTCTTGTCTAGTCTTGTATTGGTCTTGTCTTGTTCTTGTCTTGTGTTGTCTTATCTTTTCCTGGTCTTGTCTTGTCCTTGTTTTGGTCGTGTCTTTGTCGTGTCTTATCTTGTCTTGTCTTGTCTCTTCCTGTCTTGGTCTTGGTCTTGTCTTGTCTTTTCTTTTCTTGTCTTGGTCTTGTCTTAATCTTGTTTTGGCTTTTTTTGTCTTGTCTTGTCTTGGTCTTGTCTTGTCTTCTCTTGGTTTTGTCTTGTCATGGTCTTGTCTTGTACTTGTCTGGGTCTTGTCTTGTCTCGCCTTGGTCTTGTCTTGTCTTGTCTTTTCTTGCCTTGGACTTGTCGTGGACTTGTTTTGGTCTTGTCTTGGTCTTGTCTTGGTCTTGTCTTGTCCTGTCCTGTATTGTATTGTATTGTATTGTATTGTATTGTATTGTATTGTATTGTATTGTATTGTATTGTATTGTATTGTATTGTATTGTATTGTATTGTATTGTATTATCTTGTTCTTGTCTTGGTCTTGTCTTGTCTTTGTCTTGTCTTGTTCTTGTTTTGGTATTGTTCTTGTCTTGTCTTGTTTTTACTTGTCTTGTCTTGCCTTGTCTTGTCTCGTCTTGGTCTTGTCTTGGTCTTGTCTTGTCTTGTCTTGGTCTTGTCTTGTTCTTGTTTTGGTATTGTTCTTGTCTTGTCTTTTCTTTTCTTGTCTTGCCTTGTCTTGTCTCGTCTTGTCTTGGTTTGGTCTTGTCTTGGTTTTGTCTTGCCTTGGTCTTGTCTTGGTCTAGTCTTGGTCTTGTCTTGTCTTGGTCTTTTCTTGGTCTTGATTTGGTCTTGTTTTGGTCTTGTCTTGTCTTGTATTGTCTTGTCTTGTCTTTCCTTGTCTTGGTCTTGTCATGTATTTTCTTGTCTTGGTCTTGTCTTTTCTTGTTTTGGTCTTGTCTTGGTCTTGTCTTGGTCTTGTCCTTTCTTCTCTTGTCTTGTTCTTGTCTTCTCTTGGTCTTTTCTCGATCTTGTCTTGTCTTGTCTTGGTCTTCTCTTGTTTTGGTCTTGTCTTGTTCTTGTTTTGATCTTATCTTTTTCTTCCTCTTGTCTTATCTTGTCTTGGACTTGTCTTGTCTTGCCTTGGTCTTGTCTTGATCACGTATTTGTCTTGTTTTGTCCTGTTTTGTCTTGTCTTTTCTTGTCTTGGTCTTTTCTAGGTCTAGTCATGTCATGGTCATGTCATGTCTTATCTTGTCTTGTCTTGTCTTGTCTAGGTCATGTCTTTTCTTGTCTTGTCTTGGTCTTCTCTTGTCTTGTTTTGTCTTAGTCATGTCTTGTCTTGGTCTTGTCTTGTCTTGTCATGTCTTGTCTTGCCTTTGTCTTGTCTTGGTCTTGTGATAGTCTTGTTTTGGTCTAGTCTTGGTCTTGTCTTGATTTGTCTCGTCTTGGTCTTTTCTTGTCTTCTCTTGGTTTTTTCTTGTCATGTTCTTGTCTTGTTCTTGTCTGGGTCTTGTCTTGTCTTGTCTTGTCTTGGTCTTGTCTTGTTCTTGTCTTGGTCTTGTCTTGTGTTGTCTTGTCTTGGTCTTTTCTTGTCTTGGTCTTGTCTTGGTCTTGTCTTGGTCTTGTCTTGGTCTTGGTCTTGTCTTGTCTTGTATTGTCTTGTCTTGTTCTTATCTTGGTCTTGTCTTGTCTTTTCTTGGTCTTGTCTTGTCTTGACTTGGTTTTGTCTTGTCTTTTTAGGACATGTCTTGTTCTTGTCTTGTCTTGTTTTTTCATGGTTTGTCTTGTCTTGGTCTTGTTTTGGACTTGTTTTGGTCTTGTCTTTTCTTGGTCTTGCCTCGGTCTTGTCTTGGTGTTGTCTTGAATTCTTGTGGTCTTGTCTTTTCTTGTCTTGTCTTGTCTTATCTTGTCTTGTCTTGGTCTTGTCTTGTCTTTTTCTTGTCTTAATCGTGTCTTGGACTTTTTTGTCTTGTCTTTTCTTGGTCTTGTCTTTTCTTTTCTTGGTTTTGTCTTGGTCTTGTCTTGGTCATGTCTTGGTCTTGTCTTGTCTTCTCTTGTCTTGGTCTTGTCTAGTCTTGTATTGGTCTTGTCTTGGTCTTGTCTTGTCTTGTGTTGTCTTCTCTTGGTCTTCTCTTGTCCTGGTCTTGTCTTGGCCTCGTTTTGGTCTTGTTTTTGTCGTGTCTTATCTTGTCTTGTCTTGTCCTGTCTTGGTCTTGTTTTGTCTTGTCTTTTCTTTTCTTGTCTTGGTCTTGTCTTAATCTTGTTTTGGCCTTTTTTTTTGTCTTCTCTTGTCTTCATCTTGTCTTGTCTTCTCTTTGTTTTGTCTTGTCATGGTCTTGTCTTGGACTTGTCTGGGCCTTGTCTTGTCTTTTCTTGGTCTTGTTCTTGTCTTGGTCTTGTCTTGTGTTGTCTTGTCTTGGTCTTTTCTTGTCTTGGTTTTGTTGTGGTCTTGTCGTGGTCTTGTTTTGGTCTTGTCTTGGTCTTGTCTTGGTCTTGTCTTGGTCTTGTCTTGTCCTGTCTTGTATTGTATTGTATTGTTTTGTATTGTCTTGTCTTGTTCTTGTCTTGGTCTTGTCTTGTCTTGTCTTTGTCTTGTCTTGTTCTTGTTTTGATATTGTTCTTGTCTTGTCTTGTTTTTTCTTGTCTTGTCTTGCCTTGTCTTGTCTCGTCTTGGTCTTGTCTTGGTCTTGTCTTTTCTTGTCTTGTATTGTATTGTCTTGTCTTGTTCTATTCTTGGTCTTGTCTTGTCTTGTCTTGGTCTTGTCTTGTTCTTGTTTTGGTATAGTTCTTGTCTTGTCTTTTCTTGTCTTGCCTTGCCTTGTCTTGTCTCGTCTTGTCTTGTTTTGGTCTTGTCTTGCTTTTGTCTTTCCTTGGTCTTGTCCTGGTCTAGTCTTGGTCTTTTCTTGGTCTTGATTTGGTCTTGTTTTGGTCTTGTCTTGTCTTTGTCTTGTCTTGTCTTGCCTTGTCTTGGTCTTGTCATGTATTTTCTTGTCTTGGTCTTGTCTTTTCTTGTTTTGGTCTTGTCTTGGTCTTGTGTTGGTCTTGTCCTTTCTTCTCTTGTCTTGTTCTTGTCTTCTCTTGGTCTTTTCTCGGTCTTGTCTTGTCTTGGTCTTCTCTTGTTTTGGTCTTGTCTTGTTCTTGTTTTGATCTTATCTTTTTCTTCATCTTGTCTTGTCTTGGTCTTGTGTTCTCTTGCTTTGGTCTTGTCTGGATCACATATTTGTCTTGTTTTGTCCTGTTTTGTCTTGTCTTTTCTTGTCTTGGTCTTTTCTAGGTCTAGTCATGTCATGGTCATATCATGTCTTGTCTTGTCTTGTCTAGGTCATGTCATTTCTTGTCTTGTCTTGGTCTTCTCTTGTCTTGTTTTGTCTTAGTCATGTCTTTTCTTGGTCTTGTCTTGTCTTGACATGTCTTGTCTTGCCTTTGTCTTGTCTTGGTCTTGTGATAGTCTTGTTTTGGTCTAGTCTCGGTCTTCTCTTGATTTGTCTCGTCTTGGTCTTTTCTTGTCTTCTCTTGGTTTTTTCTTGTCATGGTCTTGTCTTGGTCTTGTCTGGGTCTTGTCTGGTCTTGTCTTGTCTTGGTCTTGTCTTGGTCTTGTCTCGGTCTTGTCTTGTGTTGTCTTGTCTTGGTCTTTTCTTGTCTTGGTCTTGTCTTGGTCTTGTCTTGTCTTGGTCTTGTCTTGGTCTTGTCTCGGTCTTTTCTTGTGTTGTCTTGTCTTGGTCTTTTCTTGTCTTGGTCTTGTCTTGGTCTTGTCTTGGTCTTGTCTTGTCTTGTCTTGTCTTGTCTTGTCTTGTTCTTGTCTTGGTCTTGTCTTGTCTTTTCTTGGTCTTGTCTTGTCTTGACTTGGTCTTGCCTTTTATAGGACATGTCTTGTTCTTGTCTTGTCTTGTTTTTTGATGGTTTTGTCTTGTCTTGGTCTTGTCTTGGACTTGTTTTGGTCTTGTCTTTTCTTGGTCTTGCCTCGGTCTTGTCTTGGTGTTGTCTTGAATTCTTGTGGTCTTGTCTTTTCTTGTCTTGTCTTGTCTTATCTTGTCTTGTCTTTGTCTTGTCTTGTCTTTTTCTTGTCTTATTCTTGTCTTGGACATTTTTGTCTTGTCTTGTGTTGGTTTGGTCTTGTCTTTTCTTTTCTTGGTTTTGTCTTGGTCTTATCTTTGTCATGTCTTGGTCTTCTCTTGTCTTCTCTTGTCTTGGTCTTGTCTAGTCTTGTATTGGTCTTGTCTTGGTCTTGTCTTGTCTCATGTTGTCTTCTCTTGGTCTTCTCTTGTCCTGGTCTTGTCTTGTCCTTGTTTTGGTCTTGTTTTTGTCGTGTCTTATCTTGTCTTGTCTTGTCCTGTCTTGGTCTTGTCTTGTCTTGTCTTGTCTTGTCTTTTCTTTTCTTGTCTTGGTCTTGTCTTAATCTTGTTTTGGACTTTTTTTTGTCTTGTCTTGTCTTGGTCATGTCTTGTCTTCTCTTGGTTTTGTCTTGTCATGGTATTGTCTTGGACTTGTCTGGGTCTTGTCTTGTCTTGTCTTGGTCTTGTCTTGTTCTTGTCTTGGTCTTGTCTTGTGTTGTCGTGTCTTGGTCTTTTCTTGTCTTGGTTTTGTCGTGGTCTTGTCGTGGTCTTGTTTTGGTCTTGTCTTGGTCTTGTCTTGGTCTTGTCTTGTCTTGTCTTGTCTTGGTCTTGTCTTGTCTTGACTTGGTCTTGTCTTGTCTTTTATAGGACTTGTCTTGTACTTGTCTTGTCTTGTTTTTTCTTGTCTTTCTCTTATCTTGGTCTTGTCTTGGACTTGTTTTGGTCTTTCCTTTTCTTGGTCTTGCATCGGTCCTGTCTTGGTGTTGTCTTGATTTCTTGTGGTCTTGTCTTTTCTTGTCTTGTCTTGTCTTTTCTTATCTTGTCTTCTCTTGGTCTTGTCTTGTTTTTTTCTTGTCTTAATCTTGTCTTGGACTTTTTTTTCTTGTCTTGTCTTTTCTTGGTCTTGTCTTTTCTTTTCTTGGTTTTCTCTTGGTCTTGTCTTGGTCATGTCTTGGTCTTTCTTGTCTTCTCTTGTCTTGGTCTTGTCTAGTCTTGTATTGGTCTTGTCTTGGTCTTGTCTTGTCTTGTGTTGTCTTCTCTTGGTCTTCTCTTGTTCTGGTCTTCTCTTGTCCTTGTTTTGGTCTTGTCTTTGTCGTGTCTTATCTTGTCTTGTCTTGTCTTGTCTTGTCCTGTCTTGGTCTTGTCTTGTCTTGTCTTTCTTTTCTTGTCTTGGTCTTGTCTTTATTTTGTTTTGGACTTTTTTTTGTCTTGTCTTGTCTTGGTGTTGTCTTGGTCTTTTCTTGTCTTGTCTTCTCTTGGTCTTGACTTGGTCTTGTCTTGGATGTGTCTTGTCTTGCCTTTTCTTGTATGTTCTTTTCTTGTCTTGGTCTTGTCTTGTCTTGCCTTTTCTTGTCTTGGTCTTGTCGTGGTCTTGTTTTGGTCTTGTCTTGGTCTTTTCTTGGTCTTGTCTTGTCTTGTATGATCTTGTCTTGTCATGTTCTTGTCTTGGTCTGGTCTTGTCTTGTCTTGTCTTGGTCTTGTCTTGTCTTGAGTTGGTCTTGTCTTGTCTTGTATTTCATAGGACTTGTCTTATTCTTGTCTTGTCTTCTCTTTTCTTTGTTTTGTCTTGTCTTGGTCTTGTCTTGGGCTTGTTTTGGTCCTGTCTTTTCTTGGTCTTGCCTCGGTCTTGTCTTGGTGGTTTCTTGAATTCTTGTGGTCTTGTCTTTTCTTGTCTTGTCTTGGTCTTATCTTTTCTTTTCTTGGTTTTGTCTTGGTCATGTCTTGGTCTTGTCTTGTCTTTTCTTGTCTTGGTCTTCTCTAGTCTTGTATTGGTCTTGTCTTGGTCTTGTCTTGTCTTGTGTTGTCTTATATTGGTCTTTTCTTGTCCTTGTCTTGTCTTGTCCTTGTTTTGGTCTTGTCTTTTTCGTGTCTTATCTTGTCTTGTGTTGCCTTGTCTTGTCTTGTCTTGTCTTGTCCTGTCTTGGTCTTGTCTTGTCTTGTCTTTTCTTGTCTTTTCTTGGTCTTGTCTTAATCTTGTTTTGGACTTTTTTTGTCTTGTCTTTTCTTGGTCTTGTCTTGTCTTCTCTTGGTCTTGACTTGGTCTTGTCTTGGTCGTGTCTTGTCTTGCCTTTTCTTGTCTGGTCTTGTCTTGTCTTGGTCTTGTCTTGTCTTGTGTTTTCTTGTCTTGCTCTTGTCGTGGTCTTGTTTTGGTCTTGTCTTGGTCTTGTCTTGGTCTTGTCTTGTCTTTTCTTGTCTTGTCTTGTATTGTCTTGTCTTGTTCTTGTCTTGGTCTTGTCTTGTCTTGTCTTGGTCTTGTCTTGTCTTGACTTGGTCTTGTCTTGTCTTGTCTTTTATAGGACTTGTCTTGTTCTTGTCTTTTCTTGTCTTTTCTTGGTTTTGTCTTGTCTTGGTCTTGTCTTGGTCTTGTCTTGGACTTGTTTTGGTCTTGTCTTTGCTTGGTCTTGCCTCTGTCTTGTCTTGGTGTTGTCTTGATTTCTTGTGGTCTTGTCTTTTCTTGTCTTGTCTTTTCTTATCTTGTCTTGTCTTGGTCTTGTCTTGTCTTGTTTTTCTTGCCTTAATCTTGTCTTGGACTTTTTTTTGTCTTGTCTTGTCTTGTCTTGTCTTGTCTTGGTCTTGTCTTTTCTTTTCTTGGTTTTCTCTTGGTCTTGTCTTGGTCATGTCTTGGTCTTGTCTTGTCTTCTCTTGTCTTGGTCTTGTCTAGTCTTGTATTGGTCTTGTCTTGTGTTGTCTTCTCTTGGTCTTCTCTTGTCCTGGTCTTGTCTTGTCCTTGTTTTGGTCTTGTCTTTGTCGTGTCTTATTTTGTCTTGTCTTGTCTTGTCCTGTCTTGGTCTTGTCTTATCTTGTCTTGTCTTGTCTAGTCTTGTCTTGTCTTGTCTTGTCTTGTCTTGTCTTGGTCTTGTCTTAATCTTGTTTTGGACTTTTTTGTCTTGTCTTGTCTTGGTCTTGTCTTGGTCTTGTCTTTTCTTGTCTTCTCTTGGTCTTGACTTGGTCTTGTCATGGTTGTGTCTTGTCTTGCCTTTTCTTGTCTGGTCTTGTCTTGTCTTGTCTTTTCTTGTCTTGGACTTGCCTTGGACCTGTTTTGGTCTTACCTTGGTCTTGTCTTGGTTTTGTCTTGTCTTCTCTTGTCTTGTATTGTATTGTCTTATCTTGTTCTTGTCTTGGTCTTGTCTTGTCTTGTCTTGGTCTTGTCTTGTCTTGACTTGGTCTTGTCTTGTCTTGTCTTTTATAGGACTTGTCTTGTTCTTGTCTTGTCTTGCCTCTCTTGGTTTTGTCTTGTCTTGGTCTTGTCTTGGTATTGTCTTGTCTCATCTTTTTCTTGTCTTAATCTTGTCTTGGACTTTTTTGTCTTGTCTTGGTGTTGTCTTGGTCTTGTCTTGTCTAGTCTTCTCTTGGTCTTGACTTGGTCTTGTCTTGGTCGTGTCTTGTCTTGCCGTGTCTTGTCTTGTCTGGTCTTGTCTTGTCTTGGTCTTGTCTTGTCTTGTCTTGTCTTGTCTTGTCTTGTCTTATCTCAGTCAGGTCTTGATCTTGTCTTTGTCTTGTCTTGTCTTTTCTTATCTTGTCTTGGTCTTGTCTTGGTCTTGTCTTGGTCTTGTGTTTTCTTGTCTTGGCTTGGCTTGGCTTTTCTAGTCTTGTCTTTTCTTTTCTCATCTTGGTCATGTCTTTTCTTGTCTTGTCTTGGTCTTCTCTTGTCTTGTTTTTTCTTGGTCATGTCTTACCTTTTCTTGGTTTTGTCTTGTCTTGCCATGTCTTGTCTTGCCTTTGTCTTGTCTTGGTCTTGTGATGGTCTTGTTTTGCTCTTGTCTTTTTCTTGTCTTGATTTGTCTTGTCTTGGTCTTTTCTTGTCTTCTCTTGGTTTTGTCTTGTCATGGTCTTGTCTTGGACTTGTCTGGGTCTTGTCTTGTCTTGTCTTGTCTTGGTCTTGTCTTGTTCTTGTCTTGGTCTTGTCTTGTGTTGTCTTGTCTTGGTCTTTTCTTGTCTTGTTCCTGTCGTGGTCTTGTTTTGGTCTTGTCTTCGTCTTGTTTTCTCTTTTCTTGTCTTTTGTAGCCTTGTCTTGGTTTGGCTTGTCTTGTCTTTTCTTGTCTT
Organism: Apodemus sylvaticus; assembly: GCF_947179515.1. Lineage (NCBI taxonomy): Eukaryota > Metazoa > Chordata > Mammalia > Rodentia > Muridae > Apodemus > Apodemus sylvaticus. Next base: position 840,498 of record NW_026263083.1, on the reverse strand, counting down.
GTTTTGGTCTTTTCTTGGTCTTGCCTTTTCTTGTCTTGTCTTTTCTTGTCTTTTCTAGTCTTGTCTTATCTTGTCTTGTTCTTGTCTTGTTTTTGACTTGGTCTTGTCTTGGTCTTGTCTTCGTCTTGTCCTGTCTTGTCCTGTCTTGTCCTGTCTTGTCCTGTCTTGTCTTGGTCTTGTCTTTTCTTGTCTTTGTCTTTTCTTGGTCTTGTTTTGGTCTTGTTGTGGTCTTGTCTTGCCTTGTCTTGTCTTTGTCTTATCCTGTCTTGTCCTGTTTGGTCTTCTCTTTGTCCAGTTTTGTCTTGTCTTGTCTGGTCTTGTCTTAGTTTTGTCTTGCCTTGGTCTTGTCTTGTTCTTCTCCTGTCTTGTCTTGGTCTTGTCTTGTCTTGTCTTTGTCTGGTCTTGGTCTTGATTTGGTCTTGTTGTGGTCTTGTCTTGTCTTGTCTTGTCTTGTCTTGTCTTTTCTTGTCTTGTCTTGGTCTTGGTCTTGTCCTGTCTTGTCCTGTCTTGGTCTTGTCTTGGTCTGGTCTTTATCTTGTCTTGTGTTGACTTTTCTTTTCTTCTCTTGTCTTATCTTTCTTGTCATGTCTTGTTCTTTGCTTGGTCTTGTCTTGTCTTCTCTTGTCTAGGTCTTGTCTTGTCTTGTCTTGGTCTTGTCTTGGTCTTGTTTTGGTCTTCCTGTGGTCTTGTCTTGTTTTATCTTGTCTTGTCTGGGTCTTGTCCTGTCTTGTCTTGTCTTCGTCATGCCTTGGTCTTGTCTCGGTCTTGTCTTGCTCTGGTCTTGGTCTTGTCTTGTCTTGTCTTGTCTTGGTCTAGTCTTGGTCTTGTCTTGTCCTGGTTTTGTCTTTTCTTGTCTTGTCTCGCCTTGGTCTTGTCTTGGTCTTGTCTCATGTTGAATTTTCCTTTCTTGTCTTTGCTTATCTTGTCTTGTCTTGGTCTTGTCCTGTCTTGTCTTATCTTGGTGTTGTCTTTCTCTTGTCTTCTTTTGTCTTGTCTTTGTCTTGTGTTGTTTTGTCTTGTCTTTTCTTGTCTTGTCTTGGTCTTGTCTTAATCTTCTCTTGGATTTTTTGTCTTGTCTTGTATTTGTTTTGTCTTGGTCTTGTCTTGTCTTGTCTTGGTCTTGACTTGGTCGTGTCTTGGTCCTGTCTTCTCTTGTCTTGTCTTGGTTTTGTCTTGCTTGGTCTTGTCTTGGTCTAGTCTTGGTCTTGTCTTTCTTGTCTTGGTCTTGTCTTGTTCTTGTTTTGGTATTGTTCTTGTCTTTTCTTGTCTTGTCTTTGTCTGGTCTTGGTCTTGATTTGGTCTTGTTGTGGTCTTGTCTTGTCTTGTCTTGTTTTGTCTTGTCTTGGTCTTGTCCTGTCTTGTCCTGTCTTGGTCTTGTCTTGGTCTTGTCTTTATCTTGTCTTGTGTTGACTTTTCTTTTCTTCTCTTGTCTTATCTTTCTTGTCACGTCTTGTTCTTTGCTTGGTCTTGTCTTGTCTTCTCTTGTCTAGGTCTTGTCTTGTCTTGTCTTGGTCTTGTCTTGGTCTTGTTTTGGTCTTCCTGTGGTCTTGTCTTGTTTTATCTTGTCTTGTCTGGGTCTTGTCCTGTCTTGTCTTGTCTTCGTCATGCCTTGGTCTTGTCTTGGTCTTGTCTTGCTCTGGTCTTGGTCTTGTCTTGTCTTGTTTTGTCTTTGTCTAGTCTTGGTCTTGTCTTGTCCTGGTTTTGTCTTTTCTTGTCTTGTCTCGTCTTGGTCTTGTCTTGGTCTTGTCTCGTGTTGAATTTTCCTTTCTTGTCTTTGCTTATCTTGTCTTGTCTTGTCTTGGTCTTGTCCTGTCTTGTCTTATCTTGGTGTTGTCTTTCTCTTGTCTTCTCTTGTCTTGTCTTTGTCTTGTGTTGTTTTGTCTTGTCTTTTCTTGTCTTGTCTTGGTCTTGTCTTAATCTTCTCTTGGATTTTTTGTCTTGTCTTGTATTTGTTTTGTCTTGGTCTCGTCTTGTCTTGTCTTGGTCTTGACTTGGTCGTGTCTTGGTCCTGTCTTCTCTTGACTTGTCTTGGTTTTGTCTTGCTTGGTCTTGTCTTGGTCTAGTCTTGGTCTTGTCTTTCTTGTCTTGGTCTTGTCTTGTTCTTGTTTTGGTATTGTTCTTGTCTTTTCTTGTCTTGTCTTGTCTTGTCTTGCCCTGTCTTGTCTCGTCTTGTCTTGTTTTGGTCTTGTCTTGGTTTTGTCTTGCCTTGGTCTTGTCTTGGTCTAGTCTTGGTCTTGTCTTGTCTTGTCTTGGTCTTTTCTTGGTCTTGATTTGGTCTTGTGTTGGTCTTGTCTTGTCTTGTATTGTCTTGTCTTGCCTTGTCTTTTGTTGTCTTGTTTTGGTCTTGTCATGTATTGTCTTGTCTTTGTCTTGTCTTTTCTTGTTTTGGTCTTGTCTTGGTCTTGTGTTGGTCTTGTCCTTTATTTGCTTGTCTTGTTCTGGTCTTGTCTTGGTCTTACTCGGTCTTGTCTTGTCTTGGTCTTCTCTTGTTTTTTTGTTTTGTCTTGTTCTTGTTTTGGTCTTATCTTTTTCTTCGACTTTTCTTGTCTTGGACTTGTCTTTTCTTGTCTTGCTTTGGTCTTGTCTTGATCACGTATTTGTCTTGTTTTGTCCTGCTTAGTCTTGTCTTTTCTTGTCTTGGTCTTATCTAGGTCTAGTCTTGTCTTGGTCATATCATGTCTTGTCTTGTCTTGGTCATGTCTTTTCTTGTCTTGTCTTGGTTTCCTCTTATCTTGTTTTGTCTTGGTCATGTCTTGTCTTGTCTTGGTCTTGTCTTGTCTTGTCTTGTCTTGTCATGTCTGGTCTTGCCTTTGTCTTGTCTTGGTCTTGTGATGGTCTTGTTTTCTTCTTGTCTTGGTCTTGTCTTGATTTGTCTTGTCTTGGTCTTTTCTTTTCTTCTCTTTGTTTTGTCTTGTCATGGAATTTTCTTGTTCTTGTCTGGGTCTTGTCTTGTCTTGGTCTTGTCTTGTTCTTGTCTTGGTCTAGTCTTGTGTTGTCTTGTCTTGGTCTTTTCTTGTCTTGATCCTGTCGTGGTCTTGTTTTGGTCTTGTCTTGGTCTTGTCTTCTCTTTTCTTGTCTTTTCTAGACTTGTCTTGGTCTTGTCTTGTCTTGTCTTGTCTTGTCTCTTCTTGTCTCAGTCAGGTCTTGGTCTTGTCATGGTCTTGTCTTGTCTTTTCTTGGATTTTCTTGGTCTTCTCTTGGTCTTGTCTTTTCTTGTCTTGTCTTTTCTTGACTTTTCTAGTCTTGTCTTGTCTTGGTCTTGTCTTGGTCTTGTCTTGATCTTGTCTTGGTCTTGTTTTGGTCTTATCCTGTCTTGTCTTGTTCTTGTCTTGTCTTGTCTTTGTCTTGTCTTGGTCCGTTTAGGTCTTGTTGTGGTCTTGTCTTCTATTGTCTTGTCTTGTCTTATCTTAGTCATATCCTGTCTTTTCCTCTCTTGGTCTTGTCTTTGTCTTGTTTTGTCTTGTCTTGTCTGGTCTTGTCTCTGTTTTATCTTGCCTTGTCTTGTCTTGGTCATATCATGTCTTGTCTTGTCTTGGTCATGTCTTTTCTTGTCTTGTCTTGGTCTTCTCTTGTCTTGTTTTGTCTTGGTCGTGTCTTGTTTTGTCTTGGTCTTATCTTGTCATGTGTTGTCTTGTCCTCGCTTTGCCTTGGTCTTGTCTTTGTCTTGTCTTGGTCTTGTCTTGTCTTGGTCTAGTCTTGGTCTTGTCTTACCCTGGTTTTGTCTTGTCTTGTCTTGTCTCTTCACAGTCTTGTCTTGGTCTTGTCTTGTGTTGAATTTTCCTTTCTTGTCTTTGCTTATCTTGTCTTGTCTTGGTCTCGTCCTGTCTTGTCTTGCCTTGGTGTTGTCTTTGTCTTGTCTTGGTCTTGTCTTGTCTTGGTCTTGTCTTTTTCTTGTTTTGGTCTTGTCTTGTGTTGACTTTTCTTTTCTTGTTTTGTCTTATCTTGTCTTGTCTTTGTCTTGTCTTGTCTTTTTCTTGTCTTAATCTTGTCTTGGACTTTTTTTGTCTTGTCTTGTCTTGTCTTGTCTTGGTCTTGTCTTATCTTTTCTTGGTTTTGTCTTGGTCTTGTCTTGGTCATGTCTAGGTCTTGTCTTGTCTTCTCTTGTCTTGGTCTTGTCTAGTCTTGTACTGGTCTTGTCTTGGTTTTGTCTTGTGTTGTGTTGTCTTCTATTGGTCTTCTCTTATCCTGGACTTGTCTTGTCCTTGTTTTGGTCTTGTCTTTGTCATGTCTTATCTTGTCTTGTCTTGTCTAGTCCTGTCTTGGTCTTGTCTTGTCTTGTCTTTTCTTTTCTTGTCTTGGTCTTGTCTTAATCTTGTTTTGGACTTTTTTTGTCTTGTCTTGTCTTGGTCTTGTCTTGTCTTCTCTTGGTTTTGTCTTGTCATGGTCTTGTCTTGGACTTGTCTGGGTCTTGTCTTGTCTTGTCTTGGTCTTGTCTTGTTCTTGTCTTGGTCTTGTCTTGTGTTGTCTTGTCTTGGTCTTTTCTTGTCTTGGTCTTGTCGTGGTCTTGTCATGGTCTTCTTTTGGTCTTGTCTTGGTCTTGTCTTTGTCTTGTATTGTCTTGGTCTTGTCTTGTCTTGACTTGGTCTTATCTTGTCTTTTATAGGACTTGTCTTGCTCTTGTCTTGTCTTGTTTTTTCTTGGTTTTGTCTTGTCTTTGTCTTGTCTTGGACTTGTTTTGGTCTTGTCTTTTCTTGTTCTTGCCTCGGTCTTGTCTTGGTGTTGTCTTGAATTCTTGTGGTCTTGTCTTTTCTTGTCTTGTCTTTTCTTATCTTGTCTTCTCTTGGTCTTGTCTTGTCTTGTTTTTTTCTTGTCTTAATCTTGTCTTGGACTTTTTTTGTCTTGTCTTGTCTTTTCTTGGTCTTGTCTTTTCTTTTCTTGGTTTTCTCTTGGTCTTGTCTTGGTCATGTCTTGGTCTTGTCTTGTCTTCTCTTGTCTTGGTCTTGTCTAGTCTTGTATTGGTCTTGTCTTGGTCTTGTCTTGTCTTGTGTTGTCTTCTCTTGGTCTTCTCTAGTCCTGGTCTTCTCTTGTCCTTGTTTTGGTCTTGTCTTTGTCGTGTCTTATCTTGTCTTGTCTTGTCTTGTCTTGTCCTGTCTTGGTCTTGTCTTGTCTTGTCTTTCTTTTCTTGTCTTGGTCTTGTCTTTATTTTGTTTTGAACTTTTTTGTCTTGTCTTTTCTTGGTGTTGTCTTGGTCTTTTCTTGTCTTGTCTTCTCTTGGTCTTGACTTGGTCTTGTCTTGGATGTGTCTTGTCTTGCCTTTTCTTGTGTGTTCTTTTCTTGTCTTGGTCTTGTCTTGTCTTGCCTTTTCTTGTCTTGGTCTTGTCGTGGTTTTGTTTTGGTCTTGTCTTGGTCTTTTCTTGGTCTTGTCTTGTCTTGTATTATCTTGTCTTGTCATGTTCTTGTCTTGGTCTATTCTTGTCTTGTCTTGTCTTGGTCTTGTCTTGTCTTGAGTTGGTCTTGTCTTGTCTTGTATTTCATAGGACTTGTCTTATTCTTGTCTTGTCTTCTCTTTTCTTTGTTTTGTCTTGTCTTGGTCTTGTCTTGGACTTGTTTGGTCCTGTCTTTTCTTGGTCTTGCCTCGGTCTTGTCTTGGTGGTTTCTTGAATTCTTGTGGTCTTGTCTTTTCTTGTCTTGTCTTGTCTTGGTCTTATCTTTTCTTTTCTTGGTTTTGTCTAGGTCTTGTCTTGGTCATGTCTTGGTCTTGTCTTGTCTTCTCTTGTCTTGGTCTTGTCTAGTCTTGTATTGGTCTTGTCTTGGTCTTGTCTTGTCTTGTGTTGTCTTATATTGGTCTTTTCTTGTCCTGGTCTTGTCTTGTCCTTGTTTTGGTCTTGTCTTTTTCGTGTCTTATCTTGTCTTGTCTTGTCTTGTCCTGTCTTGGTCTTGTCTTGTCTTGTCTTTTCTTGTCTTGTCTTGGTCTTGTCTTAATCTTGTTTTGGACTTTTTTTGTCTTGTCTTGTCTTGGTCTTGACTTGTCTTCTCTTGGTCTTGGCTTGGTCTTGTCTTGGTCGTGTCTTGTCTTGCCTTTTCTTGTCTGGTCTTGTCTTGTCTTGGTCTTGTCTTGTCTTGTCTTTTCTTGTCTTGCTCTTGTCGTGGTCTTGTTTTGGTCTTGTCTTGGTCTTGTCTTGGTCTTGTCTTGTCTTGTCTTTTCTTGTCTTGTCTTGTATTGTCTTGTCTTGTCTTGTCTTGTCTTGTTTTTGTCTTGGTCTTGTCTTGTCTTGGTCTTGTCTTGTCTTGACTTGGTCTTGTCTTGTCTTGTCTTTTATAGGACTTGTCTTGTTCTTGTCTTTTCTTGTCTTTTCTTGTCTTGGTCTTGTCTTTTCTTTTCTTGGTTTTCTCTTGGTCTTGTCTTGGTCATGTCTTGTCTTGTCTTCTCTTGTCTTGGTCTTGTCTAGTCTTGTATTGGTCTTGTCTTGTCTTGTCTTGTGTTGTCTTTTCTTGGTCTTCTCTTGTCCTGGTCTTGTCTTGTTTTGGTCTTGTCTTTGCTTGGTCTTGCCTCTGTCTTGTCTTGGTGTTGTCTTGATTTCTTGTGGTCTTGTCTTTTCTTGTCTTGTCTTTTCTTATCTTGTCTTGTCTTGGTCTTGTCTTTTCTTTTCTTGGTTTTCTCTTGGTCTTGTCTTGGTCATGTCTTGTTCTTGTCTTGTCTTCTCTTGTCTTGGTCTTGTCTAGTCTTGTATTGGTCTTGTATTGTCTTGTCTTGTGTTGTCTTTTCTTGGTCTTCTCTTGTCCTGGTCTTGTCTTGTCCTTGTTTTGGTCTTGTCTTTGTCGTGTCTTATTTTGTCTTTTCTTGTCTTGTCCTGTCTTGGTCTTGTCTTGTCTTGTCTTGTCTATTCTTGTCTTGTCTTGTCTTGTCTTGTCTTGGTCTTGTCTTAATCTTGTTTTGGACTTTTTTTGTCTTGTCTTGTCTTGGTCTTGTCTTGGTCTTGTCTTGGTTGTGTCTTGTCTTGCCTTTTCTTGTCTGGTCTTGTCTTGTCTTGGTCTTGTCTTGTCTTGTCTTTTCTTGTCTTGGTCTTGCCTTGGACCTGTTTTGGTCTTATCTTGGTCTTGTCTTGGTCTTGTCTTGGTCTTGTCTTGTCTTCTCGTCTTGTATTGTATTGTCTTATCTTGTTCTTGTCTTGGTCTTGTCTTGTCTTGTCTTGGTCTTGTCTTGTCTTGACTTGGTCTTGTCTTGTCTTTTATAGGACTTGTCTTGTTCTTGTCTTGTCTTGCCTCTCTTGGTTTTGTCTTGTCTTGGTCTTGTCTTGGTATTGTCTTGTCTCATCTTTTTCTTGTCTTAATCTTGTCTTGGACTTTTTTGTCTTGTCTTGGTGTTGTCTTGGTCTTGTCTTGTCTAGTCTTCTCTTGGTCTTGACTTGGTCTTGTCTTGGTCTTGTCTTGTCTTGCCTTGTCTTGTCTGGTCTTGTTTTGTCTTGGTCTTTTCTTGTCTAGTCTTGTCTTGTCTTGTCTTGTCTCAGTCAGGTCTTGATCTTGTCTCTGTCTTGTCTTGTCTTTTCTTATCTTGTCTTGGTCTTGTCTTGGTCTTGTCTTGGTCTTGTCTTGGTCTTGTGTTTTCTTGTCTTGTCTTGGCTTGGCTTTTCTAGTCTTGTCTTTTCTTTTCTCATCTTGGTCATGTCTTTTCTTGTCTTGTCTTGGTCTTCTCTTGTCTTGTTTTTTCTTGGTCATGTCTTGCCTTTTCTTGGTCTTGCTTGTCTTGCCATGTCTTGTCTTGCCTTTGTCTTGTCTTGGTCTTGTGATGGTCTTGTTTTGCTCTTGTCTTTGTCTTGTCTTGATTTGTCTTATCTTGGTGTTTTCTTGTCTTCTCTTGGTTTTGTCTTGTCATGGTCTTGTCTTGGACTTGTCTGGGTCTTGTCTTGTCTTGTCTTGTCTTAGTCTTGTCTTGTTCTTGTCTTGTGTTGTCTTGTCTTGGTCTTTTCTTGTCTTGGTCCTGTCGTGGTCTTGTTTTGGTCTTGTCTTGGTCTTGTCTTCTCTTTTTTTGTCTTGTGTAGCCTTGTCTTGGTTTGGCTTGTCTTGTCTTTTCTTGTCTTGTTTTGGTCTTTTCTTGGTCTTGCCTTTTCTTGTCTTGTCTTTTCTTGTCTTTTCTAGTCTTGTCTTATCTTGTCTTGTTCTTGTCTTGTTTTTGACTTGGTCTTGTCTTGGTCTTGTCTTCGTCTTGTCCTGTCTTGTCCTGTCTTGTCTTGGTCTTGTCTTGTCTTGTCTTTGTCTTTTCTTGGTCTTATTTTGGTCTTGTTGTGGTCTTGTCTTGCCTTGTCTTGTCTTTGTCTTATCCTGTCTTGTCCTGTCTTGGTCTCTCTTTGTCCACTTTTGTCTTGTCTTGTCTGGTCTTGTCTTAGTTTTGTCTTGCCTTGGTCTTGTCTTGTTCTTGTCCTGTCTTGTCTTGTTCTTGTCTTGTCCTGTCTTTGTCTGGTCTTGGTCTTGTTTTGGTCTTGTTGTGGTCTTGTCTTGTCTTGTCTTGTATGTCTTGTCTTGTCTTGTCGTGGTCTTGTCCTGTCTTGTCCTGTCTTGGTCTTGTCTTTATCTTGTCTTGTGTTGACTTTTCTTTTCTTCTCTTGTCTTATCTTTCTTGTCACGTCTTGTTCTTTGCTTAGTCTTGTCTTGTCTTCTCTTGTCTAGGTCTTGTCTTGTCTTGTCTTGGTCTTGTCTTGGTCTTGTTTTGGTCTTCCTGTGGTCTTGTCTTGTTTTATCTTGTCTTGTCTGGGTCTTGTCCTGTCTTGTCTTGTCTTGGTCATGCCTTGGTCTTGTCTTGGTCTTGTCTTACTCTTGTCTTGGTCTTGTCTTGTCTTGTCTTGGTCTAGTCTTGGTCTTGTCTTGTCCTGGTTTTGTCTTTTCTTGTCTTGTCTCGTCTTGGTCTTGTCTTGGTCTTGTCTTGTGTTGAATTTTCCCTTCTTGTCCTTGCTTATCTTGTCTTGTCTTGTCTTGGTCTTGTCCTATCTTGTCTTATCTTGGTGTTGTCTTTCTCTTGTCTTCTCTTTGTCTTGTGTTGTTTTGTCTTGTCTTTTCTTGTCTTGTCTTGGTCTTGTCTTAATCTTCTCTTGGATTTTTTGTCTTGTCTTGTATTTGTTTTGTCTTGGTCTTGTCTTGTCTTGTCTTGGTCTTGACTTGGTCGTGTCTTGGTCCTGTCTTCTCTTGTCTTGTCTTGGTTTTGTCTTGCTTGGTCTTGTCTTGGTCTAGTCATGGTCTTGTCTTTCTTGTCTTGGTCTTGTCTTGTTCTTGTTTTGGTATTGTTCTTGCCTTTTCTTGTCTTGTCTTGTCTTTGTCTGGTCTTGGTCTTGTTTTGGTCTTGTTGTGGTCTTGTCTTGTCTTGTCTTGTCTTGTCTTGTCTTGTCTTGTCTTGTCTTGTCTTGGTCTTGTCCTGTCTTGTCCTGTCTTGGTCTTGTCTTGGTCTTGTCTTTATCTTGTCTTGTGTTGACTTTTCTTTTCTTCTCTTGTCTTATCTTTCTTGTCATAACTTGTTCTTTGCTTGGTCTTGTCTTGTCTTCTCTTGTCTAGGTCTTGTCTTGTCTTGGTCTTGTCTTGGTCTTGTTTTGGTCTTCCTGTAGTCTTGTCTTGTTTTATCTTGTCTTGTCTGGGTCTTGTCCTGTCTTGTCTTGTCTTCGTCATGCCTTGGTCTTGTCTTGGTCTTGTCTTGGTCTTGTCTTGGTCTTGTCTTGTCTTGTCTTGGTCTAGTCTTGGTCTTGTCTTGTCCTGGTTTTGTCTTTTCTTGTCTTGTCTCGTCTTGGTCTTGTCTTGGTCTTGTCTCGTGTTGAATTTTCCTTTCTTGTCTTTGCTTATCTTGTCTTGTCTTGTCTTGGTCTTGTCCTGTCTTATCTTATCTTGGTGTTGTCTTTCTCTTGTCTTCTCTTGTCTTGTCTTTGTCTTGTGTTGTTTTGTCTTGTCTTTTCTTGTCTTGTCTTGGTCTTGTCTTAATCTTCTCTTGGATTTTTTGTCTTGTCTTTTATTTGTTTTGTCTTGCTCTTGTCTTGTCTTGTCTTGGTCTTGACTTGGTCGTGTCTTGGTCCTGTCTTCTCTTGTCTTGTCTTGGTTTTGTCTTGCTTGGTCTTGTCTTGGTCTAGTCTTGGTCTTGTCTTTCTTGTCTTGGTCTTGTCTTGTTCTTGTTTTGGTATTGTTCTTGTCTTTTCTTGTCTTGTCTTGTCTTGTCTTGCCCTGTCTTGTCTCGTCTTGTCTTGTTTTGGTCTTGTCTTGGTTTTGTCTTGCCTTGGTCTTGTCTTGGTCTAGTCTTGGTCTTGTCTTGTCTTGGTCTTTTCTTGGTCTTGATTTGGTCTTGTTTTGGTCTTGTCTTGTCTTGTATTTTCTTGTCTTGCCTTGTCTTGTGTTGTCTTGTTTTGGTCTTGTCATGTATTGTCTTGTCTTTGTCTTGTCTTTTCTTGTTTTGGTCTTGTCTTGGTCTTGTGTTGGTCTTGTCCTTTATTCGCTTGTCTTGTTCTGGTCTTGTCTTGGTCTTACTCAGTCTTGTCTTGTCTTGTCTTGGTCTTCTCTTGTTTTGTTCTTGTCTTGTTCTTGTTCTGGTCTTATCTTTTTCTTCGTCTTTTCTTGTCTTGGACTTGTCTTGTCTTGTTTTGCTTTGGTCTTGTCTTGATCACGTATTTGTCTTGTTTTGTCCTGTTTTGTCTTGTCTTTTCTTGTCTTGGTCTTTTCTCAGTCTAGTCTTGTCTTGGTCATATCATGTCTTGTCTTGTCTTGTCTTTGTCATGTCTTTTCTTGTCTTGTCTTGGTTTTCTCTTATCTTGTTTTGTCTTGGTCATGTCTTGTCTTGTCTTGGTCTTGTCTTGTCTTGTCATGTCTGGTCTTGCCTTTGTCTTGTCTTGGTCTTGTGATGGTCTTGTTTTGGTCTTGTCTTGGTCTTGTCTTGATTTGTCTTGTCTTGGTCTTTTCTTTTCTTCTCTTGGTTTTGTCTTGTCATGGTCTTTTCTTGTTCTTGCCTGGGTCTTGTCTTGTCTCGGTCTTGTCTTGTTCTTGTCTTGGTCTAGTCTTGTGTTGTCTTGTCTTGGTCTTTTCTTGTCTTGGTCCTGTTGTGGTCTTGTTTTGGTCTTGTCTTGGTCTTGTCTTCTCTTTTCTTGTCTTTTCTAGACTTGTCTTGGTCTTGTCTTGTCTTGTCTCTTCTTTTCTCAGTCAGGTCTTGGTCTTGTCATGGTCTTGTCTTGTCTTTTCTTGGATTTTCTTGGTCTTCTCTTGGTCTTGTCTTTTCTTGTCTTGTCTTTTCTTGACTTTTCTAGTCTTGTCTTGTCTTGTTCTTGTCTTGGTCTTGTCTTGATCTTGTCTTGGTCTTGTTTTGGTCTTATCCTGTCTTGTCTTGTTCTTGTCTTGTCTTGTCTTTGTCTTGTCTTGGTCCGTTTAGGTCTTGTTGTGGTCTTGTCTTCTATTTTCTTGTCTTGTCTTATCTTAGTCATATCCTGTCTTTTCCTGTCTTGGTCTTGTCTTTGTCTTGTTTTGTCTTGTCTTGTCTGGTCTTGTCTCTGTTTTATCTTGCCTTGTCTTGTCTTGGTCATATCATGTCTTGTCTTGTCTTGTCTTGGTCATGTCTTTTCTTGTCTTGTCTTGGTCTTCTCTTGTCTTGTTTTGTCTTGGTCGTGTCTTGTTTTGTCTTGGTCTTGTCTTGTCATGTCTTGTCTTGTCTTTGTCTTGTCTTGGTCTTGTCTTTGTCTAGTCTTGGTCTTGTCTTGGTCTTGTCTTGTCTTGTCTTGGTCTAGTCTTGGTCTTGTCTTGCCCTGGTTTTGTCTTGTCTTGTCTTGTCTCGTCACAGTCTTGTCTTGGTCTTGTCTTGTGTTGAATTTTCCTTTCTTGTCTTTGCTTATCTTGTCTTGTCTTGGTCTCGTCCTGTCTTGTCTTGTCTTGGTGTTGTCTTTGTCTTGTCTTGGTCTTGTCTTGTCTTGGTCTTGTCTTTTTTTTGTTTTGGTCTTGTCTTGTGTTGACTTTTCTTTTCTTGTTTTGTCTTATCTTGTCTTGTCTTTGTCTTGTCTTGTCTTTTTCTTGTCTTAATCTTGTCTTGGACTTTTTTTGTCTTGTCTTGTCTTGTCTTGTCTTGGTCTTGTCTTATCTTTTCTTGGTTTTGTCTTGGTCTTGTCTTGGTCATGTCTTGGTCTTGTCTTGTCTTCTCTTGTCTTGGTCTTGTCTAGTCTTGTACTGGTCTTGTCTTGGTTTTGTCTTGTCTTGTCTTGTGTTGTCTTCTCTTGGTCTTCTCTTGTCCTGGACTTATCTTGTCCTTGTTTTGGTCTTGTCTTTGTCGTGTCTTATCTTGTCTTGTCTAGTCTTGTACTGGTCTTGTCTTGTCTTGTCTTTTCTTTTCTTGTCTTGGTCTTGTCTTAATCTTGTTTTGGACTTTTTTTGTCTTGTCTTGGTCTTGTCTTGTCTTCTCTTGGTTTTGTCTTGTCATGGTCTTGTCTTGGACTTGTCTGGGTCTTGTCTTGTCTTGTCTTGGTCTTGTCTTGTTCTTGTCTTGGTCTTGTCTTGTGTTGTCTTGTCTTGGTCTTTTCTTGTCTTGGTCTTGTCGTGGTCTTGTCATGGTCTTCTTTTGGTCTTGTCTTGGTCTTGTCTTTGTCTTGTATTGTCTTGGTCTTGTCTTGTCTTGACTTGGTCTTATCTTGTCTTTTATAGGACTTGTCTTGCTCTTGTCTTGTCTTGTTTTTTCTTGGTTTTGTCTTGTCTTGGACTTGTTTTGGTCTTGTCTTTTCTTGTTCTTGCCTCGGTCTTGTCTTGGTGTTGTCTTGAATTCTTGTGGTCTTGTCTTTTCTTGTCTTGTCTTGTCTTATCTTGTCTTGTCTTGGTCTTGTCTTGTCTTTTTCTTGTCTTAATCTTTTCTTGGACTTTTTTTGTCTTTTCTTGTCTTGTCTTAGTCTTGTCTGTTCTTTTCTTGGTATTGTCTTGGTCTTGTCTTTGTCATGTCTTGGTCTTGTCTTGTCTTCTCTTGTCTTGGTCTTGTCTAGTCTTGTATTGGTATTGTCTTGGTCTTGTCTTGTGTTGTCTTCTCTTGTCCTGGTCTTGTCCTTGTTTTGGTCTTGTCTTTGTTGTGTCTTATCTTGTCTTGTCTTGTCCTGTCTTGGTCTTGTCTTGTCTTGTCTTTTCTTTTCTTGTCTTGGTCTTGTCTTAATCTTGTTTTGGACTTTTTTTGTCTTGTCTTGTCTTGGTCTTGTCTTGTCTTCTCTTGGTTTTGTCTTGTCATGGTCTTGTCTTGTACTTGTCTGGATCTTGTCTTGGTTTGTCTTGGTCTTGTCTTGTCTTGACTTTTCTTGTCTTGGACTTGTCGTGGACTTGTTTTGTTCTTGTCTTGGTCTTGTCTTGGTCTTATCTTGTCTGTCTTGTCTTGTCTTGTCTTGTCTTGTCTTGGTCTTGTCTTGTCTTGTCTTGTCTTGTCTTGTCTTGTATTGTATTGTATTGTATTGTATTGTATTGTATTGTATTGTATTGTATTGTATTGTATTGTATTGTTCTTGGCTTGGTCTTGTCTTGTCTTGGTCTTGTCTTGTTCTTGTTTTGGTATTGTTCTTGCCTTGTCTTGTTTTTTCTTGTCTTGTCTTGCCTTGTCTTTTCTCGTCTTCGTCTTGTCTTGGTCTTGTCTTTTCTTGTCTTGTATTGTATTGTCTTGTCTTGTTCTTGTCTTGGTCTTGTCTTGTCTTGTCTTGGTCTTGTCTTGTTCTTGTTTTGGTATTGTTCTTGTCCTGTCTTGTCTTGTCTTGTCTTGCCTTGTCTTGTCTCGTCTTGTCTTGTTTTGGTCTTGTCTTGGTTTTGTCTTGCCTTGGTCTTGTCCTGGTCTAGTCTTGGTCTTGTCTTGTCTTGGTCTTTTCTTGGTCTTGATTTGGTCTTGTTTTGGTCTTGTCTTGTCTTGTATTGTCTTGTCTTGTCTTGCCTTGTCTTGGTCTTGTCATGTATTTTCTTGTCTTGGTCTTGTGTTTTCTTGTTTTGGTCTTGTCTTGGTCTTGTGTTGGTCTTGTCCTTTCTTCTCTTGTCTTGTTCTTGTCTTCTCTTGGTCTTTTCTCGGTCTTGTCTTGTCTTGGTCTTCTCTTGTTTTGGTCTTGTCTTGTTCTTGTTTTGATCTTATCTTTTTCTTCGTCTTTTCTTTTCTTGTCTTAGACTTGTCTTGTCTTGCTTTGGTCTTGTGTGGATCACGTATTTGTCTTGTTTTGTCTTGTCTTTTATTGTCTTGGTCTTTTCTAGGTCTAGTCATGTCATGGTCATATCATGTCTTGTCTTGTCTTGTCTAGGTCATGTCTTTTCTTGTCTTGTCTTGGTCTTCTCTTGTCTTGTTTTGTCTTAGTCATGTCTTGTCTTGGTCTTGTCTTGTCTTGTCATGTCTTGTCTTGCCTTTGTCTTGTCTTGGTCTTGTGATAGTCTTGTTTTGGTCTAGTCTTGGTCTTGTCTTGATTTGTCTCGTCTTGGTCTTTTCTTGTCTTCTCTTGTTTTTTTCTTGTCATGTTCTTGTCTTGGTCTTGTCTGGGTCTTGTCTGGTCTGGTCTTGTCTTGTTCTTGTCTTGGTCTTGTCTTCTGTTGTCTTGTCTTGGTCTTTTCTTGTCTTGGTCTTATCTTGGTCTTGTCTTGGTCTTGTCTTGGTCTTGTCTTGGTCTTGTCTTGGTCTTGTCTTGTCTTGTCTTGTATTGTATTGTCTTGCATTTTCTTGTATTGTTCTTGTCTTGGTCTTGTCTTGTCTTTTCTTGGTCTTGTCTTGTCTTGACTTGGTCTTGTCTTGTCTTTTATAGGACATGTCTTGTTCTTGTCTTGTTTTGTTTTTTGATGGTTTTGTCTTGTCTTGGTCTTGTCTTGGACTTGTTTTGGTCTTGTCTTTTCTTGGTCTTGCCTTGGTCTTGTCTTGGTGTTGTCTTGAATTCTTGTGGTCTTGTCTTTTCTTGTCTTGTCTTGTCTTATCTTGTCTTGTCTTTGTCTTGTCTTGTCTTGTCTTTTTCTTGTCTTAATCTTGCCTTGGACATTTTTGTCTTGTCTTGTCTTGGTTTGGTCTTGTCTTTTCTTTTCTTGGTTTTGTCTTGGTCTTATCTTTGTCATGTCTTGGTCTTGTCTTGTCTTCTCTTGTCTTGGTCTTGTCTATTCTTGTATTGGTCTTGTCTTGGTCTTGTCTTGTCTTGTGTTGTCTTCTCTTGGTCTTCTCTTGTCCTGATCTTGTCTTGTCCTTGCTTTGGTGTTGTTTTTGTCATGTCTTATCTTGTCTTGTCTTGTCCTGTTTTGGTCTTGTCTTCTCTTTTCTTGTCTTGGTGTTGTCTTAATCTTGTTTTGAACTTTTTTTTTTGTCTTGTCTTGTCTTAGTCTTGTCTTGTCTTCTCTTGGTTTTGTCTTGTCATGGTCTTGTCTTGGACTTGTCTGGGTCTTGTCTTGTCTTGTCTTGGTCTTTTCTTGTTCTTGTCTTGGTCTTGTCTTGTGTTGTCTTGTCTTGGTCTTTTCTTGTCTTGGTTTTCTTGTGGTCTTGTCGTGGTCTTGTTTTGGTCTTGTCTTGTTCTTGTCTTGGTCTTGTCTTGGTCTTGTCTTGTCTTGTCTTGTCTTGTCTTGTCTTGTCTTGTCTTGTATTGTATTGTCTTGTCTTGTCTTGTTCTTGTCTTGGTCTTGTCTTGTCTTGTCTTGGTCTTATCTTGTCTTGTCTTGGTCTTCTCTTGTATTTTATAGGACTTGTCTTTTCTTGTCTTTTCTTGGTTTTGTCTTGTCTTGGACTTGTTTTGGTCTTGTCTTTTCTTGGTCTTGCATCGGTCCTGTCTTGGTGTTGTCTTGAATTCTTGTGGTCTTGTCTTTTCTTGTCTTGTCTTGTCTTGTCTTGTCTTTTCTTATCTTGTCTTGTCTTGGTCTTGTCATGTCTTGTTTTTTTCTTTTCTTAATCTTGTCTTGGACTTTTTTTGTCTTGTCTTGTCTTGGTCTTGTCTTTTCTTTTCTTGGTTTTCTCTTGGTCTTGTCTTGGTCATGTCTTGGTCTTGTCTTGTCTTCTCTTGTCTTGGTCTTGTCTAGTCTTGTATTGGTCTTGTCTTGGTCTTGTCTTGTCTTGTGTTGTCTTCTCTTGGTCTTCTCTTGTCCTGGTCTTCTCTTGTCCTTGTTTTGGTCTTGTCTTTGTCGTGTCTTATCTTGTCTTGTCTTGTCTTGTCCTGTCTTGGTCTTGTCTTGTCTTGTCTTTCTTTTCTTGGCTTGGTCTTGTCTTTATCTTGTTTTGGACTTTTTTTGTCTTGTCTTGTCTTGGTGTTGTCTTGGTCTTTTTTTGTCTTGTCTTCTCTTGGTCTTGACTTGGTCTTGTCTTGGTCGTGTCTTGTCTTGCCTTTTCTTGTCTGTTCTTTTCTTGTCTTGGTCTTGTCTTGTCTTGCCTTTTCTTGTCTTGGTCTTGTCGTGGTCTTGTTTTGGTCTTGTCTTGGTCTTTTCTTGGTCTTGTCTTGTCTTGTATTATCTTGTCTTGTCATGTTCTTGTCTTGGTCTTGTCTTGTCTTGAGTTGGTCTTGTCTTGTCTTTCATAGTACTTGTCTTATTCTTGTCTTGTCTTCTCTTTTCTATGTTTTGTCTTGTCTTGGTCTTGTCTTGGACTTCTTTTGGTCCTGTCTTTTCTTGGTCTTGCCTCAGTCTTGTCTTGGTGGTTTCTTGAATTCTTGTGGTCTTGTCTTTTCTTGTCTTGTCTTGTCTTGGTCTTATCTTTTCTTTTCTTGGTTTTGTCTTGGTCTTGTCTTGGTCATGTCTTGGTCTTGTCTTGTCTTCTCTTGTCTTGGTCTTGTCTAGTCTTGTATTGTTCTTGTCTTGGTCTTGTCTTGTCTTGTGTTGTTTTATATTGGTCTTCTCTTGTCCTGGTCTTGTCTTGTCCTTGTTTTGGTCTTGTCTTTTTCGTGTCTTATATTGTCTTGTCTTGTCTTGTCCTGTCTTGGTCTTGTCTTGTCTTGTCTTGTCTTGTCTTGTCTTGTCTTGTCTTGTCTTTTCTTGTCTTGTCTTGTCTTGGTCTTGTCTTAATCTTGTTTTGGACTTTTTTTGTCTTGTCTTGTCTTGGTCTTGTCTTGTCTTCTCTTGGTCTTGACTTGGTCTTGTCTTGGTCGTGTCTTATCTTGCCATTTCTTGTCTGGTCTTGTCTTGTCTTGGTCTTGTCTTGTCTTGTCTTTTCTTGTCTTGCTCTTGTCGTGGTCTTGTTTTGGTCTTGTCTTGGTCTTGTCTTGGTCTTGTCTTGTCTTTTCTTGTTTTGTCTTGTATTGTCTTGTCTTGTCTTGTTCTTGTCTTGGTCTTGTATTGGTCTTGTCTTGTCTTGACTTGGTCTTGTCTTGTCTTGTCTTTTATAGGACTTGTCTTGTTCTTGTCTTTTCTTGTCTTTTCTTGGTTTTGTCATGTCTTGGTCTTGTCTTGGTCTTGTCTTGGACTTGTTTTGGTCTTGTCTTTGCTTGGTCTTGCCTCTGTCTTGTCTTGGTGTTGTCTTGATTTCTTGTGGTCTTGTCTTTTCTTGTCTTGTCTTGGTCTTGTCTTGTCTTGTATTGTCTTGTCTTTTCTTTTCTTGTCTTGGTCTTGTCTTGGTCTTGTCTTGGTCTTGTCTTGGTCTTGTCTTGGTCTTGTCTTAATCTTGTTTTGGACTTTTTTTGTCTTGTCTTGTCTTGGTCTTGTCTTGTCTTCTCTTGGTCTTGACTTGGTCTTGTCTTGGTCGTGTCTTTTCTTGCCTTTTCTTGTCTGGTCTTGTCTTGTCTTGGTCTTGTCTTGTCTTGTCTTTTCTTGTCTTGCTCTTGTCGTGGTCTTGTTTTGGTCTTGTCTTGGTCTTGTCTTGGTCTTGTCTTGTCTTTTCTTGTTTTGTCTTGTATTGTCTTGTCTAGTCTTGTTCTTGTCTTGGTCCTGTCTTGGTCTTGTCTTGTCTTGACTTGGTCTTGTCTTGTCTTGTCTTTTATAGGACTTGTTCTTGTCTTTTCTTGTCTTTTCTTGGTTTTGTCTTGTCTTGGTCTTGTCTTGGACTTGTCTGGGTCTTGTCTTGTCTTGTCTTGGTCTTTTCTTGTTCTTGTCTTGGTCTTGTCTTGTGTTGTCTTGTCTTGGTCTTTTCTTGTCTTGGTTTTCTTGTGGTCTTGTCGTGGTCTTGTTTTGGTCTTGTCTTGTTCTTGTCTTGGTCTTGTCTTGGTCTTGTCTTGTCTTGTCTTGTCTTGTCTTGTCTTGTCTTGTCTTGTATTGTATTGTCTTGTCTTGTTCTTGTCTTGGTCTTGTCTTGTCTTGGTCTTATCTTGTCTTGTCTTGGTCTTCTCTTGTATTTTATAGGACTTGTCTTTTCTTGTCTTTTCTTGGTTTTGTCTTGTCTTGGTCTTGTCTTGGTCTTGTCTTGGACTTGTTTTGGTCTTGTCTTTTCTTGGTCTTGCATCGGTCCTGTCTTGGTGTTGTCTTGAATTCTTGTGGTCTTGTCTTTTCTTGTCTTGTCTTGTCTTGTCTTGTCTTTTCTTATCTTGTCTTGTCTTGGTCTTGTCATGTCTTGTTTTTTTCTTTTCTTAATCTTGTCTTGGACTTTTTTTGTCTTGTCTTGTCTTGTCTTGGTCTTGTCTTTTCTTTTCTTGGTTTTCTCTTGGTCTTGTCTTGGTCATGTCTTGGTCTTGTCTTGTCTTCTCTTGTCTTGGTCTTGTCTAGTCTTGTATTGGTCTTGTCTTGGTCTTGTCTTGTCTTGTGTTGTCTTCTCTTGGTCTTCTCTTGTCCTGGTCTTCTCTTGTCCTTGTTTTGGTCTTGTCTTTGTCGTGTTATATCTTGTCTTGTCTTGTCTTGTCCTGTCTTGGTCTTGTCTTGTCTTGTCTTTCTTTTCTTGGCTTGGTCTTGTCTTTATCTTGTTTTGGACTTTTTTTGTCTTGTCTTGTCTTGGTGTTGTCTTGGTCTTTTTTTGACTTGTCTTCTCTTGGTCTTGACTTGGTCTTGTCTTGGTCGTGTCTTGTCTTGCCTTTTCTTGTCTGTTCTTTTCTTGTCTTGGTCTTGTCTTGTCTTGCCTTTTCTTGTCTTGGTCTTGTCGTGGTCTTGTTTTGGTCTTGTCTTGGTCTTGTCTTGGTCTTGTCTTGTCTTGTATTATCTTGTCTTGTCATGTTCTTGTCTTGGTCTTGTCTTGTCTTGAGTTGGTCTTGTCTTGTCTTTCATAGTACTTGTCTTATTCTTGTCTTGTCTTCTCTTTTCTATGTTTTGTCTTGTCTTGGTCTTGTCTTGGACTTCTTTTGGTCCTGTCTTTTCTTGGTCTTGCCTCAGTCTTGTCTTGGTGGTTTCTTGAATTCTTGTGGTCTTGTCTTTTCTTGTCTTGTCTTGTCTTGGTCTTATCTTTTCTTTTCATGGTTTTGTCTTGGTCTTGTCTTGGTCATGTCTTGGTCTTGTCTTGTCTTCTCTTCTCTTGGTCTTGTCTAGTCTTGTATTGTTCTTGTCTTGGTCTTGTCTTGTCTTGTGTTGTTTTATATTGGTCTTCTCTTGTCCTGGTCTTGTCTTGTCCTTGTTTTGGTCTTGTCTTTTTCGTGTCTTATATTGTCTTGTCTTGTCTTGTCCTGTCTTGGTCTTGTCTTGTCTTGTCTTGTCTTGTCTTGGTCTTGTCTTAATCTTGTTTTGGACTTTTTTTGTCTTGTCTTGTCTTGGTCTTGTCTTGTCTTCTCTTGGTCTTGACTTGGTCTTGTCTTGGTCGTGTCTTATCTTGCCATTTCTTGTCTGGTCTTGTCTTGTCTTGGTCTTGTCTTGTCTTGTCTTTTCTTGTCTTGCTCTTGTCGTGGTCTTGTTTTGGTCTTGTCTTGGTCTTGTCTTGGTCTTGTCTTGTCTTGTCTTTTCTTGTTTTGTCTTGTATTGTCTTGTCTTGTCTTGTTCTTGTCTTGGTCTTGTATTGGTCTTGTCTTGTCTTGACTTGGTCTTGTCTTGTCTTGTCTTTTATAGGACTTGTCTTGTTCTTGTCTTTTCTTGTCTTTTCTTGGTTTTGTCATGTCTTGGTCTTGTCTTGGTCTTGTCTTGGACTTGTTTTGGTCTTGTCTTTGCTTGGTCTTGCCTCTGTCTTGTCTTGGTGTTGTCTTGATTTCTTGTGGTCTTGTCTTTTCTTGTCTTGTCTTGGTCTTGTCTTGTCTTGTATTGTCTTGTCTTTTCTTTTCTTGTCTTGGTCTTGTCTTGGTCTTGTCTTGGTCTTGTCTTGGTCTTGTCTTGGTCTTGTCTTAATCTTGTTTTGGACTTTTTTTGTCTTGTCTTGTCTTGGTCTTGTCTTGTCTTCTCTTGGTCTTGACTTGGTCTTGTCTTGGTCGTGTCTTTTCTTGCCTTTTCTTGTCTGGTCTTGTCTTGTCTTGGTCTTGTCTTGTCTTGTCTTTTCTTGTCTTGCTCTTGTCGTGGTCTTGTTTTGGTCTTGTCTTGGTCTTGTCTTGGTCTTGTCTTGTCTTTTCTTGTTTTGTCTTGTATTGTCTTGTCTAGTCTTGTTCTTGTCTTGGTCCTGTCTTGGTCTTGTCTTGTCTTGACTTGGTCTTGTCTTGTCTTGTCTTTTATAGGACTTGTCTTGTTCTTGTCTTTTCTTGTCTTTTCTTGGTTTTGTCTTGTCTTGGTCTTGTCTTGGTCTTGTCTTGGACTTGTTTTGGTCTTGTCTTAGCTTGGTCTTGCCTCTGTCTTGTCTTGGTGTTGTCTTGATTTCTTGTGGTCTTGTCTTTTCTTGTCTTGTCTTTTCTTATCTTGTCTTGTCTTGGTCTTGTCTTGTCTTGTCTTGTTTTTCTTGTCTTAATCTTGTCTTGGACATTTTTTTGTCTTGTCTTGTCTTGTCTTGGTCTTGTCTTTTCTTTTCTTGGTTTTCTCTTGGTCTTGTCTTGGTCATGTCTTGGTCTTGTCTTGTCTTGTCTTGTCTTGTCTTGGTCTTGTCTAGTTCTGTATTGGTTTTGTCTTGGTCTTGTCTTGTCTTGTGTTGTCTTCTCTTGGTCTTCTCTTGTCCTTTTTTTGGTCTTGTCTTTGTCGTGTCTTATTTTGTCTTGTCTTGTCTTGTCTTGTCCTGTCTTGGTCTTGTGTTGTCTTGTCTTGTCTTGGTCTTGTCTTAATCTTGTTTTGGACATTTTTTGTCTTGTCTTGTCTTGGTCTTGTCTTGTCTTGTCTTCTCTTGGTCTTGACTTGGTCTTGTCTTGGTTGTGTCTTGTCTTGCCTTTTCTTGTCTGGTCTTGTCTTGTCTTGGTCTTGTCTTGTCTTGTCTTGTCTGGTCTTGGTCTTGTCTTGGACGTGTTTTGGTCTAATCTTGGTCTTGTCGTGATCTTGTCTTGGTCTTGTCTTGTCTTCTCTTGTCTTGTATTGTATTGTCTTATCTTGTTCTTGTCTTGGTCTTGTCTTGTCTTGTCTTGTCTTGGTCTTGTCTTATCTTGACTTGGTCTTGTCTTGTCTTGCCTCTCTTGGTTTTGTCTTGTCTTGGTCTTGTCTTGGTCTTGTCTTGTCTCGTCTTTTTCTTGTCTTAATCTTGTCTTGGACTTTTTTGTCTTGTCTTGGTGTTGTCTTGGTCTTGTCTTGTCTAGTCTTCTCTTGGTCTTGACTTGGTCTTGTCTTGGTCGTGTCTTGTCTTGCCTTGTCTTGTCTTGTCTGGTCTTGTCTTGTTTTGGTCTTGTCTTGTCTTGTCTTGTCTCAGTCAGGTCTTGAGCTTGTCTTTGTCTTTTCTTGTCTTGTCTTTTCTTATCTTGTCTTGGTCTTGTCTTGGTCTTGTCTTGGTCTTGTCTTGGTCTTGTCTTTTTTTGTCTTGTATTGTCTTTTCTAGTCTTGTCTTTTCTTTTCTCATCTTGGTCATGTCTTTTTTTGTCTTGTCTTGGTCTTCTCTTGTCTTGTTTTTTCTTGGTCATGTCTTGCCTTTTCTTGGTCTTGTCTTGTCTTTCCATGTCTTGTCTTGCCTTTGTCTTGTCTTGGTCTTGTGATGGTCTTGTTTTGGTCTTGTCTTGGTCTTGTCTTGATTTGTCTTGTCTTGGTCTTTTCTTGTCTTCTCTTGGTTTTGACTTGTCATGGTCTTGTCTTGGACTTGTCTGGGTCTTGTCTTGTCTTGTTCTTGTCTTGGTCTTGTCTTGTCTTTTCTTGTCTTGGTCTTTTCTTGTCTTGGTCCTGTCGTGGTCTTGTTTTGGTCTTGTCTTGGTCTTGTCTTCTCTTTTCTTGTCTTGTGTAGTCTTGTCTTGGTCTTCACTTGTCTTGTCTTTTCTTGTCTTGTTTTGGTCTTTTCTAGGTCTTGCCTTTTCTTGTCTTGTCTTTTCTTGTCTTTTCTAGTCTTGTCTTATCTTGTCTTGTTCTTGTCTTGTTTTTGTCTTGGTCTTGTCTTGGTCTTGTCCTGTCTTGTCCTGTCTTGTCCTGTCTTGTCTTGGTCTTGTCTTGTCTTGTCTTTGTCTTTGCTTGGTCTTGTTTTGGTCTTGTTGTGGTCTTGTCTTGTCTTGTCTTGTCTTTGTCTTATCCTGTCTTGTCCTGTCTTGGTCTTCTCTTTGTCCAGTTTTGTCTTGTCTTGTCTGGTCTTGTCTTAGTTTTGTCTTGCCTTGGTCTTGTCTTGTTCTTGTCCTGTCTTGTCTTGGTCTTGTCTTGTCTTATCTTTGTCTGGTCTTGGTCTTGTTTTGGTCTTGTTGTGGTCTTTTCTAGTCTTGTATTGTCTTGTCTTGGTCTTGTCCTGTCTTGTCCTGTTTTGGTCTTGACTTGGTCTTGTCTTTATCTTGTCTTGTGTTGACTTTTCTTTTCTTCTCTTGTCTAATCTTTCTTGTCACGTCTTGTTCTTTTCTTGGTCTTGTCTTGTCTTCTCTTGTCTAGGTCTTGTCTTGTCTTGTCTTGGTCTTGTCTTGGTCTTGTTTTGGTCTTCCTGTGGTCTTGTCTTGTTTTATCTTGGCTTGTCTAGGTCTTCTCCTGTCTTGTCTTGTCTTCGTCTTGCCTTGGTCTTGTCTTGGTCTTGTCTTGCTCTTGTCTTGGTCTTGTCTTGTCTTGTCTTGCTCTAGTCTTGGTCTTGTCTTGCTCTGGTTTTGTCTTGTCTTGTCTTGTCTTGGTCTTGTCTCGTGTTGAATTTTCCTTTCTTGTCTTTGCTTATCTTGTCTTGTCTTGTCTTGTCTTGTCTTGGTCTTGTCCTGTCTTGTCTTATCTTGGTGTTGTCTTTCTCTCGTCTTGTCTTGTCTTTGTCTTGTGTTGTTTTGTCTTGTCTTTTCTTGTCTTGTCTTGGTCTTGTCTTAATCTTCTCTTGGATTTTTTGTCTTGTCTTGTATTTGTTTTGTCTTGGTCTTGTCTCGTCTTGTCTTGGTCTTGACTTGGTCTTGTCTTGGTCCTGTCTTCTCTTGTCTTGTCTTGGTTTTGTCTTGCTTGGTCTTGTTTTGGTCTAGTCTTGGTCTTGTCTTTCTTGTCTTGGTCTTGTCTTGTTCTTGTTTTGGTATTGTTCTTGTCTTTTCTTGTCTTGTCTTGTCTTGTCTTGTCTTGTCTTGTCTTGCCTTGTCTTGTCTCGTCCTGTTTTGGTCTAATCTTGGTTTTGTCTTGCCTTGGTCTTGTCTTGGTCTAGTCTTGGTCTAGTCTTGGTCTTGTCTTGTCTTTGTCTTTTCTTGGTCTTGATTTGGTCTTGTTTTGGTCTTGTCTTGTCTTGTATTGTCTTGTCTTGTCTTGTCTTGTGTTGTCTTGTTTTTCTCTTGTCATGTATTGTCTTGTCTTTGTCTTGTCTTTTCTTGTTTTGGTCTTGTCTTGGTCTTTTGTTGGTCTTGTCCTTTCTTCTCTTGTCTTGTTCTGGTCTTGTCTTGGTCTTACTTGGTCTTGTCTTGTCTTGTCTTGGTCTTCTCTTGTTTTGGTCTTTTCTTGTTCTTGTTTTGGTCTTATCTTTTTCTTCGTCTTGTCTTGTCTTGGACTTGTCTTGTCTTGTCTTGCTTTGGTCTTGTCTTGATCACGTATTTGTCTTGTTTTGTCCTGTTTTGTCTTGTGTTTTCTTGTCTTGGTCTTTTCTAGGTCTAGTCTTGTCTTGGTCATATCATGTCTTGTCTTGTCTTGTCTGGGTCATGTCTTTTCTTGTCTTGGTCTTCTCTTCTCTTGTTTTGTCTTGGTCATGTCTTGTCTTGTCTTGGTCTTGTCTTGTCTTGTCATGTCTGGTCTTGCCTTTGTCTTTTCTTGGTCTTGTGATGGTCTTGTTTTGGTCTTGTCTTGGTCTTGTCTTGGTCTTTTCTTTTC
Source organism: Apodemus sylvaticus (assembly GCF_947179515.1). NCBI lineage: Eukaryota > Metazoa > Chordata > Mammalia > Rodentia > Muridae > Apodemus > Apodemus sylvaticus. The sequence continues at coordinate 816,483 of NW_026263083.1, read as the reverse complement.
TTCTCTTGGTATTGTCTTGTCATGGTCTTGTCTTGTTCTTGTCTGGGTCTTATCTTGTCTTGGTCTTGTCTTGTTCTTTTCTTGGTCTAGTCTTGTGTTGTCTTGTCTTGGTCTTTTCTTGTCTTGGCCCTGTCGTGGTCTTGTTTTAGTCTTGTCTTGGTCTTGTCTTCTCTTTTCTTGTCTTTTCTAGTCTTGTCTTGGTCTTGTCTTGTCTTGTCTTGTCTCTTCTTGTCACAGTCAGGTCTTGGTCTTGTCATGGTCTTGTCTTGTATTTTCTTGGATTTTCTTGTTCTTCTCTTGGTCTTGTCTTTTCTTGTCTTGTCTTTTCTTGTCTTTTCTAGTCTTGTCTTGTCTTGTTCTTGTCTTGGTCTTGTCTTGATCTTGTCTTGGTCTTGTTTTAGTATTGTCCTGTCTAGTCTTGTTCTTGTCTTGTCTTGTCTTTGTCTTGTCTTGGTCCTGTTTTTGTCTTGTTGTGGTCTTGTCTTCTATTGTCTTGTCTTGTCTTATCTTGGTCATCTCCTGTCTTTTCCTCTCTTGGTCTTGTCTTTGTCTTGTTTTGTCTTGTCTTGTCTGGTCTTGTCTCTGTTTTATCTTGCCTTGTCTTGTCTTGGTCATGTCATGTCTTGTCTTGTCTTGGTCATGTCTTTTATTGTCTTGTCTTGGTCTTCTCTTGTCTTGTTTTGTCTTGGTCGTGTCTTGTCTTGGTCTTGTCTTGTCTTGTCATGTCTTGTCTTGTCTTCGTCTTGCCTTGGTCTTGTCTTTGTCTTGTCTTGGTCTTGTCTTGGTCTTGTCCTGTCTTGGTCTAGTCTTGGTCTTGTCTTGCCCTGGTTTTGTCTTGTCTTGTCTTGTCTCATCACAGTCTTGTCTTGGTCTTGTCTTGTGTTGAATTTTCCTTTCTTGTCTTTGCTTATCTTGTCTTGTCTTGATCTTGTCCTTTCTTGTCTTGTCTTGTTGTTGTCTTTGTCTTGTCTTGGGCTTGTCTTGTCTTGGGCTTGTCTTTTTCTTGTCTTAATCTTGTCTTGGACATTTTTTTGTCTTGTCTTGTCTTGTCTTGGTCTTGTCTTTTCTTGTCTTGGTTTTGTCTTGGTCTTGTCTTGGTCATGTCTTGGTCTTGTCTTGTCTTCTCTTGTCTTGGTCTTGTCTAGTCTTGTACTGGTCTTGTCTTGGTTTTGTCTTGTCTTGTCTTGTCTTGTGTTGTCTTCTCTTGGTCTTCTCTTGTCCTGTACTTGTCTTGTCCTTGTTTTGGTCTTGTCTTTGTCATGTCTTATCTTGTCTTGTCTTGTCTAGTCCTGTCTTGGTCTTGTCTTGTCTTGTCTTTTCTTTTCTTGTCTTGGTCTTGTCTTAATCTTGTTTTGGAATTTTTTTGTCTTGTCTTGGTCTTGTCTTGTCTTCTCTTGGTTTTGTCTTGTCATGGTCTTGTCTTGGACTTGTCTGGGTCTTGTCTTGTCTTGTCTTGGTCTTGTCTTGTTCTTGTCTTGGTCTTATCTTTTGTTGTCTTGTCTTGGTCTTTTCTTGTCTTGGTCTTGTCGTGGTCTTGTCGTGGTCTTCTTTTGGTCTTGTCTTGGTCTTGTCTTGGTCTTGTCTTGGTCTTGTCTTGTCTTGTCTTGGTCTTGTCTTGTCTTGACTTGGTCTTATCTTGTCTTTTATAGGACTTGTCTTTCTCTTGTCTTGTCTTGTTTTTCTTGGTTTTGTCTTGTCTTGGTCTTGTCTTGGACTTGTTTTGGTCTTGTCTTTTTTTGTTCTTGACTCGGTCTTGTCTTGGTGTTGTCTTGAATTCTTGTGGTCTTGTCTTTTCTTGTCTTGTCTTGTCTTATCTTGTCTTGTCTTGGTCTTGTCTTGTCTTTTTCTTGTCTTAATCTTTTCTTGGACTTTTTTTGTCTTGTCTTGTCTTGTCTTGTCTTGTCTTGTCTTGTCTTGTCTTGTCTTGTCTTGCCTTGTCTTAGTCTTGTCTGTTCTTTTCTTGGTATTGTCTTGGTCTTGTCTTGGTCATGTCTTGGTCTTGTCTTGTCTTCTCTTGTCTTGGTCTTGTCTAGTCTTGTATTGGTCTTGTCTTGGTCTTGTCTTGTGTTGTCTTCTCTTTTCCTGGTCTTGTCTTGTCCTTGTTTTGGTCGTGTCTTTGTCATGTCTTATCTTGTCTTGTCTTGTCTTGACCTGTCTTGGTCTTGTCTTGTCTTGTCTTTTCTTTTCTTGTGTTGATCTTGTCTTAATCTTGTTTTGGACTTTTTTTGTCTTGTCTTGTCTTGGTCTTGTCTTGTCTTCTCTTGGTTTTGTCTTGTCATGGTCTTGTCTTGTACTTGTCTGGGTCTTGTCTTGTCTTGTCTTGTCTTGTCTTGTCTTGGTCTTGTCTTGTCTTGTCTTGTCTTTGTCTTGTCTTGTTCTTGTTTTGGTATTGTTCTTGTCTTGTCTTGTTTTTTCTTGTCTTGTCTTGCCTTCTCTTGTCTCGTCTTGGTCTTGTCTTGGTCTTGTCTTTTCTTGTCTTGTATTGTATTGTCTTGTCTTGTTCTTGTCTTGGTCTTGTCATGTTCTTGTCTTGGTCTTGTCTTGTCTTGTCTTGGTCTTGTCTTGTTCTTGTTTTGGTATTGTTCTTGTCTTGTCTTGTCTTGTCTTTTCTTGTCTTGTCTTGCCTTGTCTTGTCTCGTCTTGTCTTGTTTTGGTCTTGTCTTGGTTTTGTCTTGCCTTGGTCTTGTGCTGGTCTAGTCTTGGTCTTGTCTTGACTTGGTCTTTTCTTGGTCTTGATTTGGTCTTGTTTTGGTCTTGTCTTGTATTGTCTTGTCTTGTCTTGTCTTGCCTTGTCTTGGTCTTGTCATGTATTTTCTTGTCTTGGTCTTGTCTTTTCTTGTTTTGGTCTTGTCTTGGTCTTGTGTTGGTCTTGTCCTTTCTTCTCTTGTCTTGTTCTTGTCTTCTCTTGGTCTTTTCTCGGTCTTGTCTTGTCTTGTCTTGGTCTTCTCTTGTTTTGGTCTTGTCTTGTTCTTGTTTTGATCTTATCTTTTTCTTCATCTTGTCTTATCTTGTCTAGGACTTGTCTTGTCTTGCTTTGGTCTTGTCTGGATCACGTATTTGTCTTGTTTTGTCCTGTTTTGTCTTGTCTTTTCTTGTCTTGGTCTTTTCTATGTCTAGTCGTGTCATGGTCATATCATGTCTTGTCTTGTCTAGGTCATGCCTTTTCTTGTCTTGTCTTGGTCTTCTCTTGTCTTGTTTTGTCTTAGTCATGTCTTGTCTCGGTCTTGTCTTGTCTTGTCATGTCTTGTCTTGCCTTTGTCTTGTCTTGGTCTTGTGATAGTCTTGTTTTCGTCTAGTCTTGGTCTTGTCTTGATTTGTCTCGTCTTGGTCTTTTCTTGTCTTCTCTTGGTTTTTTTTTGTCATGGTCTTGTCTTGGTCTTGTCTGGGTCTTGTCTTGTCTTGTCTTGTCTTGGTCTTGTCTTGGTCTTGTCTTGTGTTGACTTGTCTTGGTCTTTTCTTGTCTTGGTCTTGTCTTGGTCTTGTCTTGGTCTTGTCTTGGTCTTGTCTTGTCTTGTCTTTTATTGTCTTGTCTTGTTCTTGTCTTGGTCTTGTCTTTTCTTGGTCTTGTCTTGTCTTGACTTGGTCTTGTCTTGTCTTTTATAGGACATATCTTGTTCTTGTCTTGTCTTGCTTTTTGATGGTTTTGTCTTGTCTTGGTCTTGTCTTGGACTTGTTTTGGTCTTGTCTTTTCTTGGTCTTGCCTCGGTCTTGTCTTGGTTTTGTCTTGAATTCTTGTGGTCTTGTCTTTTCATGTCTTGTCTTGTCTTATCTTGTCTTGTCTTGGTCTTGTCTTTTTCTTGTCTTAATATTGTCTTGGACATTTTTGTCTTGTCTTGTCTTGGTTTGGTCTTGTCTTTTCTTTTCTTGGTTTTGTCTTGGTCTTATCTTTGTCATGTCTTGGTCTTGTCTTGTCTTCTCTTGTCTTGGTCTTGTCTAGTCTTGTATTGCTCTTGTCTTGGTCTTGTCTTGTCTTGTGTTGTCTTCTCTTGGTCTTCTCTTGTCCTGGTCTTGTCTTGTACTTGTTTTGGTCTTGTTTTTGTCGTGTCTTATCTTGTCTTGTCTTGTCTTGTCCTGTCTTGGTCTTGTCTTGTCTTGTCTTGTCTTGTCTTTTCTTGTCTTGGTTTTGTCTTAATCTTGTTTTGGACTTTTTTTTGTCTTTTCTTGTCTTGGTCTTGTCTTGTCTTCTCTTGGTTTTGTCTTGTCATGGTCTTGTCTTGGACTTGTCTGTGTCTTGTCTTGTGTTGTCTTGGTCTTGTCTTGTTCTTGTCTTGGTCTTGTCTTGTGTTGTCTTGTCTTGAACTTTTCTTGTCTTGGTTTTGTCGTGGTCTTGTCGTGGTCTTGTTTTGGTCTTGTCTTGGTCTTGTCTTGTCTTGTATTGTATTGTCTTGTCTTGTTCTTGTCTTGGTCTTGTCTTGTCTTTTCTTGGTCTTGTCTTGTCTTGACTTGGTCTTGTCTTGTCTTTTATAGGACTTGTCTTGTCTTGTTTTTTCTTGGTTTTGTCTTGTCTTGGTCTTGTCTTGGACTTGTTTTGGTCTTGTCTTTTCTTGTTCTTGCATCGGTCCTGTCTTGGTGTTTTCTTGAATTCTTGTGGTCTTGTCTTTTCTTGTCTTGTCTTGTCTTTTCTTACCTTGTCTTGTCCTGGTCTTGTCTTGTCTTGTCTTGTTTCTTTTTCTTGTCTTAATCTTGTCTTGGACTTTTTTTTATCTTGTCTTGTCTTGTCTTTTCTTGTCTTGTCTTGGTCTTGTCTTTTCTTTTCTTGGTTTTCTCTTGGTCTTGTCTTGGTCATGTCTTGGTCTTGTCTTGTCTTCTCTTGTCTTGGTCTTGTCTAGTCTTGTATTGGTTTTGTCTTGGTCTTGTCTTGTCTTGTTTTGTCTTCTCTTGGTCTTCTCTTGTCCTGGTCTTCTCTTGTCCTTGTTTTGTTCTTGTCTTTGTCGTGTCTTATCTTGTCTTGTCTTGTCTTGTCCTGTCTTGTTCTTGTCTTGTCTTGTCTTTCTTTTCTTGTCTTGGTCTTGTCTTTATCTTGTTTTGGACTTTTTTTGTCTTTTCTTGTCTTGGTGTTGTCTTGGTCTTTTCTTGTCTTGTCTTCTCTTGGTCTTGACTTGGTCTTGTCTTGGTCGTTTCTTGTCTTGCCTTTTCTTGTCTGTTCTTTTCTTGTCTTGGTCTTGTCTTGTCTTGCCTTTTGTTGTCTTGGTCTTGTCGTGGTCTTATTTTGGTCTTGTCTTGGTCTTGTCTTGGTCTTGTCTTGTCTTGTATTATCTTGTCTTGTCATGTTCTTGTCTTGGTCGGGTCTTGTCTTGTCTTGGTCTTGTCTTGTCTTGAGTTGGTCTTGTCTTGTCTTTCATAGGACTTGTCTTATTCTTGTCTTGTCTTCTTTTTTCTTTGTTTTGTCTTGTCTTGGTCTTGTCTTGGACTTCTTTTGGTCCTGTCTTTTCTTGGTCTTGCCTCGGTCTTGTCTTGGTGGTTTCTTGAATTCTTGTGGTCTTGTCTTGTCTTGTCTTGGTCTTATCTTTTCTTTTCTTGGTTTTGTCTTGGTCTTGTCTTGGTCATGTCTTGGTCTTGTCTTGTCTTCTCTTGTCTTGGTCTTGTCTAGTCTTGTATTGGTCTTGTCTTGGTCTTGTCTTGTCTTGTGTTGTCTTATATTGGTCTTCTCTTGTCCTGGTCTTGTCTTGTCCTTGTTTTGGTCTTGTCTTTTTCGTGTCTTATCTTGTCTTGTCTTGTCTTGTCCTGTCTTGCTCTTGTCTTGTCTTGTCTTAATCTTGTTTTGGACTTTTTTTGTCTTGTCTTGTCTTGGTCTTGTCTTGTCTTCTCTTGGTCTTGACTTGGTCTTTTCTTGGTCGTGTCTTGTCTTGCCTTTTCTTGTCTGGTCTTGTCTTGTCTTGGTCTTGTCTTGTCTTTTCTTGTCTTGCTCTTGTTGTGGTCTTGTTTTGGTCTTGTCTTGGTCTTGTCTTGGTCTTGTCTTGTCTTTTCTTGTCTTGTCTTGTATTGTCTTGTCTTGTTCTTGTCTTGGTCTTGTCTTGTCTCGGCCTTGTCTTGTCTTGACTTGGTCTTGTCTTGTCTTGTCTTTTATAGGACTTGTCTTGTTCTTGTCTTTTCTTGTCTTTTCTTGGTTTTTTCTTGTCTTGGTCTTGTCCTGGTCTTGTCTTGAACTTGTTTTGGTCTTGTCTTTGCTTGGTCTTGCCCCTGTCTTGTCTTGGTGTTGTCTTGATTTCTTGTGGTCTTGTCTTTTCTTGTCTTGTCTTTTCTTCTCTTGTCTTGTCTTGGTCTTGTCTTGTCTTGTTTTTCTTGTCTTAATCTTTTCTTGGACTTTTTTTTGTCTTGTCTTGTCTTGTCTTGTCTTTTCTTTTCTTGGTTTTCTCTTGGTCTTGCCTTGGTCATGTCTTGGTCTTGTCTTGTCTTGTCTTGGTCTTGTCTAGTCTTGTATTGGTTTTGTCTTGGTCTTGTCTTGTGTTGTCTTCTCTTGGTCTTGTCTTGTCCTGGTCTTGTCTTGTCCTTGTTTTGGTCTTGTCTTTGTCGTGTCTTATTTTGTCTTGTCTTGTCTTGTCCTGTCTTGGTCTTGTCTTGTCTTGTCTTGTCTTGTCTTGGTCTTGTCTTCGTCTTGTCTTTTCTTGTCTTCTCTTGGTCTTCACTTGGTCTTGTCTTGGTTGTGTCTTGTCTTGCCTTTTCTTGTCTGGTCTTGTCTTGTCTTGGTCTTGTCTTGTCTTGTCTTTTCTTGTCTTGGTCTTGTCTTGGACCTGTTTTGGTCTTATCTTGGTCTTGTCATGGTCTTGTCTTGGTCTTGTCTTGTCTTCTCTTGTCTTGTATTGTATTGTCTTATCTTGTTCTTGTCTTGGTCTTGTCTTGTCTTGTCTTGGTCATGTCTTGTCTTGACTTGGTCTTGTTTTTTCTTGTCTTTTATAGGACTTGTCTTCTTCTTGTCTTGTCTTGCCTCTCTTGGTTTTGTCTTGTCTTGGTCTTGCCTTGGTCTTGTCTTGTCTCGTCTTTTTCTTGTCTTAATCTCGTCTTGGACTTTTTTTGTCTTGTCTTGGTGTTGTCTTGGTCTTGTCTTGTCTAGTCTTCTCTTTGTCTTGACTTGGTCTTGTCTTGGTCGTGTCTTGTCTTGCCTTGTCTTGTCTTGTCTGGTTTTGTCTTGTCTTGGTCTTTTCTTGTCTTGTCTTGTCTTGTCTCAGTCAGGTCTTGATCTTGTCTTTGTCTTGTCTTTGTCTTTTCTTGTCTTGTCTTTCTGATCTTGTCTTGGTCTTGTCTTGGTCTTGTCTTGGTCTTGTCTTTTCTTGTCTTGTCTTGTCTTTTCTAGTCTTGTCTATTCTTTTCTCATCTTGGTCATGTCTTTTCTTGTCTTGTCTTGGTCTTCTCTTGTCTTGTTTTTTCTTGGTCATGTCTTGCCTTTTCTTGGTCTTGTCTTGTCTTGTCATGTCTTGTCTTGCCTTGTCTTGTCTTGGTCTTTTGATGGTCTTGTTTTGGTCTTGTCTTGGTCTTGTCTTGATTTGTCTTGTCTTGGTCTTTTCTTGTCTTCTCTTGGTTTTGTCTTGTCATGGTCTTGTCTTGGACTTGTCTGTGTCTTGTCTTGTCTTCTCTTGTTCTTGTCTTGTTCTTGTCTTGGTCTTGTCTTGGGGTGTCTTGACTCTGTCTTTTCTTGTCTTGGTCCTGTCGTGGTCTTGTATTCGTCTTGTCTTGGTCTTGTCTTCTCTTTTCTTGTCTTGTGTAGTCTTGTCTTGGTCTTGCCTTTTCTTGTCTTGTTTTGGTCTTTTCTTGTCTTGTCTTTTCTTATCTTGTCTTGTCTTGGTCTTGTCTTGTCTTGTTTTTCTTGTCTTAACCTTGTCTTGGACTTTTTTTTGTCTTGTCTTGTCTTGGTCTTGTCTTTTCTTTTCTTGGTTTTCTCTTGGTCTTGTCTTGGTCATGTCTTGGTCTTGTCTTGTCTTCTCTTGTCTTGGTCTTGTCTAGTCTTGTATTGGTCTTGTCTTGGTCTTGTCTTGTCTTGTGTTGTCTTCTCTTCGTCTTGTCTTGTCCTGGTCTTGTCTTGTCCTTGTTTTGCTCTTGTCTTTGTCGTGTCTTATTTTGTCTTGTCTTGTCTTGTCCTGTCTTGGTCTTGTCTTGTCTTGTCTTAGTCTTGTCTTAATCTTTTTTTGGACTTTTTTTTGTCTTGTCTTGTCTTGGTCTTGTCTTGGTCTTGTCTTGTCTTGTCTTCTCTTGGTCTTGACTTGGTCTTGTCTTGGTTGTGTCTTGTCTTGCCTTTTCTTGTCTGGTCTTGTCTTGTCTTGGTCTTGTCTTGTCTTGTCTTTTCTTGTCTTGGTCTTGTCTTGGACCTGTTTTGGTCTTATCTTGGTCTTGTCTTGGTCTTGTCTTGTTTTCTCTTGTCTTGTATTGTATTGTCTTATCTTGTTCTTGTCTTGGTCTTGTCTTGTCTTGTGTTGGTCTTGTCTTGTCTTGACTTGGTCTTGTCTTGTCTTGTCTTGTCTTGTCTTGTCTTGTCTTTTATAGGACTTGTCTTGTTCTTGTCTTGTCTTGCCTCTCTTGGTTTTGTCTTGTCTTGGTCTTGTCTTGGTCTTGTCTTGTCTCGTCTTTTTCTTGTCTTAATCTTGTCTTGGACTTTTTTGTCTTGTCTTGGTGTTGTCTTGTCTTGGTCTTTCCTTGTCTTGGTCTTGTCGTGGTCTTGTCGTGGTCTTGTTTTGGTCTTGTCTTGTCTTGTCTTGTCTTGTCTTGTCTTGTCTTGTATTGTATTGTATTGTATTGTATTGTATTGTATTGTATTGTATTGTATTGTATTGTATTGTTCTTGACTTGGTCTTGTCTTGTCTTGTCTTGGTCTTGTCTTGTTCTTGTTTTGGTCTTTTCTAGGTCTAGTCATGTCATGGTCATATCATGTCTTGTCTTGTCTTGTCTAGGTCATGTGTTTTCTTGTCTTGTCTTGGTCTTCTCTTGTCTTTTCTTTTCTTTTCTTGGTTTTGTCTTGGTCTTGTCTTGGTCATGTCTTGGTCTTGTCTTCTCTTTACTTGTCTTCGTCTTGTCTAGTCTTTTATTGGTCTTGTCTTGGTCTTGTCTTGTCTTGTGTTGTCTTCTCTTTGTCTTCTCTTGTCCTGGTCTTGTCTTGTCCTTGTTTTGGTCTTGTTTTTGTCGTGTCTTATCTTGTCTTGTCTTGTCCTGTCTTGGTCTTGTCTTATCTTGTCTTGTCTTTTCTTTTCTTGTCTTGGTCTTGTCTTAATCTTGTTTTGGACTTTTTTTTTGTCTTGTCTTGTCTTGGTCTTGTCTTGTCTTCTGTTGGTTTTGTCTTGTCATGGTCTTGTCTTGGATTTGTCTGGGTCTTGTCTTGTCTTGTCTTGTCTTGTCTTGGTCTTGTCTTGTTCTTGTCTTGGTCTTGTCTTTTGTTGTCTTGGTCTTGTCTTGTGTTGTCTTGGTTTTGTCGTGGTCTTGTCATGGTCTTGTTTTGGTCTTGTCTTGGTCTTGTCTTGGTCTTGTCTTGTCTTGTCTTGTCTTTTCTTGTCTTGTCTTGTCTTGTCTTGTTCTTGTCTTGGTCTTGTCTTGTCTTGTCTTGGTCTTGTCTTGTCTTGACTTGGTCTTGTCTTGTCTTTTATAGGACTTGTCTTGCTCTTGTCTTGTCTTGTTTTTCTTGGTTTTGTCTTGTCTTGGTCTTGTCTTGGACTTGTCTTGGTCTTGTATTTCTTGGTCTTGCATCGGTCCTGTCTTGGTGTTGTCTTGAATTCTTGTGGTCTTGTCTTTTCTTGTCTTGTCTTGTGTTTTCTTATCTTGTCTTGTCTTGTCTTGGTCTTGTCTTGTCTTGTTTTTTTCTTGTCTTAATCTTGTCTTGGATTTTTTGTCTTGTCTTGTCTTTGTTTTGTCTTGGTCTTGTCTTGTCTTGGTCTTGACTTGGTCTTTTCTTGGTCCTGTCTTCTCTTGTCTTGTCTTGGTTTTGTCTTGCTTGGTCTTATCTTGGTCTAGTCTTGGTCTTGTCTTGTCTTGTCTTGGTCTTGTCTTGTTCTTGTTTTGGTATTGTTCTTGTGTTGTCTTATCTTGTTTTGTCTTGTCTTGTCTTGTCTTGTCTTGTCTTGTCTTGCCTTGTCTCGTCTTGTCTTGTTTTGGTCTTGTCTTGGTTTTGTCTTGCCTTGGTCTTGTCTTGGTCTAGTCTTGGTCTTGTCTTGTCTTGTCTTGGTCTTTTCTTGGTCTTGATTTGGTCTTGTTTTGGTCTTGTCTTGTCTTGCTTTGTCTTGCCTTGTCTTGTGTTGTCTTGTTTTGGTCTTGTCATGTATTGTCTTGTCTTTGTCTTGTCTTTTCTTGTTTTGGTCTTGTCTTGGTCTCGTGTTGGTCTTGTCCTTTCTTCTCTTGTCTTGTTCTGGTCTTGTCTTGGTCTTACTCGGTCTTGTCTTGTCTTGGTCTTCTCTTGTTTTGGTCTTGTCTTGTTCTCGTTTTGGTTTTATCTTTTTCTTCGTCTTGTCTTGTCTTGGACTTGTCTTGTCTTGTCTTGTCTTGCTTTGGTCTTTTCTTGATCACGTATTTGTCTTGTTTTGTCCTGTTTTGTCTTGTCTTTTCTTGTCTTGGTCTTTTCTAGGTCTAGTCTTGTCTTGGTCATATCATGTCTTGTCTTGTCTTGTCTTGTCTTGGTCATGTCTTTTCTTGTCTTGTCTTGGTCTTCTCTTGTCTTGTTTTGTCTTGGTCATGTCTTGTCTTGTTTTGGTCTTGTCTTTACTTGTCATGTCTGGTCTGGCCTTTGTCTTGTCTTGGTCTTGTGATGGTCTTGTTTTGGTCTTGTCTTGGTCTTGTCTTGATTTGTCTTGTCTTGGTCTTTTCTTTTCTTCTCTTGGTTTTGTCTTGTCATGGTCTTGTCTTGTTCTTGTCTGGGTCTTGTCTTGTCTTGTCTTGTTCGTGTCTTGTTCTTGTCTGGGTCTTGTCTTGTCTTGTTCTTGTCTTGTTCTTGTCGTGGTCTTGTCTTGTGTTGTCTTGTCTTGGTCTTTTCTTGTCTTGGTCCTGTCGTGGTCTTGTCTTGGTCTTGTCTTGTCTTGTCTCTTCTTGTCTCAGTCAGGTCTTGGTCTTGTCATGGTCATGTCTTGGATTTTCTTGGTCTTCTCTTGGTCTTGTCTTTTCTTGTCATGTCTTTTCTTGTCTTTTCTAGTCTTGTATTGTCTTGTTCTTGTCTTGGTCTTGTCTTGATCTTGTCTTGGTCTTGTTTTGGTCTTGTCCTTTCTTGTCTTGTTCTTGTCTTGTCTTGTCTTGTCTTGTCTTTGTCTTGTCTTGGTCCTTTTTTGGTCTTGTTGTGGTCTTGTCCTCTATTGTCTTGCCTTGTCTTATCTTGGTCATATCCTGTCTTTTCCTCTCTTGGTCTTGTCTTTGTCTTGTTTTGTCTTGTCTTGTCTGGTCTTGTCTCTGTTTTATCTTGCCTTGTCTTGGTTTGGTCATGTCATGTCATGTCTTGTCTTGTCTTGTCTTGTCTTGGTCATGTCTTTTCTTGTCTTGTCTTGGTCTTCTCTTGTCTTGTTTTGTCTTGGTCATGTCTTTTCTTGTCTTGGTCTTGCCTTGTCTTGTCATGTCTTGTCTTGTCTTCCTCTTGCCTTGGTCTTGTCTTTGTCTTGGTCTTGTCTTGGTCTTGTCTTGTCTTGTCTTGGTCTAGTCTTGGTCTTGTCTTGCCCTGGTTTTGTCTTGTCTTGTCTTGTCTCGTCACAGTCTTGTCTTGGTCTTGTCTTGTGTTGAATTTTTCTTTCTTGTCTTTGCTTATCTTGTCTTGTCTTGTTCTTGTCCTGTCTTGTCTTGTTTTGGTGTTGTCTTTGTCTTGTCTTGGTCTTGTCTTGTCTTGGTCTTGTCTTTTTCTTGTTTTGGTCTTGTCTTGTGTTGACTTTTCTTTTCTTGTCTTGTCTTATCTTGTCTTGTCATGTCTTGGTCTTTTCTTGGTCTTGTCTTGGTCTTGTCTTGTCTTCTCTTGTCTAGGTCTTGTCTTGTCTTGGTCTTGTTTTGGTCTTTCTGTGGTCTTGTATTTGTCTTGTCTTGGTCTTGTCTTTCTCTTGTCTTTGTCTTGTCTTGGTCTTATCTTGTTTTGTCTTGGTTTAGTCTTGTCTTTTCTTGCCTTGGTCTTGTCTTGATCATGTCTTGTCTTGTCTTGGTCTAGTCTTGGTCTTGTCTTTCCCTGGTTTTGTCTTGTCTTGTCTTGGTCTAGTCTTGTCTTGTCTTGTCTTGCCTTGGTCTTGTCTTGGTCTAGTCTTGTCTTGTCTTGGTCTAGTCTTGGTCTTGTCTTGCCCTGGTTTTGTCTTGTCTAGTCTTGTCTTGTCTTTTATTGTCTTGACCTGCCTTGTCCTGTCTTGTCTTGTCTTGCTTTAGTCTTGGTCTTGTCTTGCCCTAGGTTTCTCTTGTCTTGTTTTGTCTTGTCTTGTCTTGTCTTTGCCTTGTCCTGTCATGTCTTGCCTTGGTCTTGTCTTTGTCTTGTCTTTGTCTTGTCTTGGAATTGTCTTATCTTGTCTTGGTTTTGTCTTGTCTTGGTCTTGTTTTTGTCTTGTCTTGGTCTTGTCTTGTGTTGACTTTTCTTTTCTTGTCTTGTCTTATCTTGTCTTGTCATGTCTTGGTCTTTTCTTGGTCTTGTGTTTGTCTTGTGTTGGTCTTGTCTTGTCAACTCTTGTCTACGTCTTGGCTTGTCTTGTCTTGGTTTTGTCTTGGTCTTGTTTTGGTCTTCCTGTGGTCTTGTCCTGGTCTTCTCTTGGTCTTGGCCTGTCTTGTCTTGTCTTGGTTTTGTCTTGGTCTTGTCTTTGTCTTGTCTTGGTCTTGTCTTGGTCTTTTCTTGTCTTGTCTTGTCTTGGTCTAGTCTTTTCTTGTCTTGTTTTGGTCTTGTCTTGGTCTTGTCTTGTCTTGACTTGTCTTGTCTTTGTCTAGTATTCCTCTTGTCTTGCCCTGGTTTTGTCTTGTTTTGTCTTGTCTTGTCTTGTCTTGTCTTGTCTTGTCTTGTCTTGTCTTTTCTTTTCTTGTCTTTTCCTTTCTTGTCTTGCCTTGTCCTGTCTAGTCTTGTCGGTGTCTTGTCTTGGTTTTGTCTTGTGTTGAATTTTCTTTCTTGTCTTGTCTTGTCTTGTCTTGTCTTGGTCTTGTCTTTTGTTGTCTCGGTCTTGTGTTGGTCTTATCTTGGTCTTGTCTTTTCTAGTCTTGTCTTGTGTTGCCTTGTCTTGGTCTTCTTTTGGTCTTGTCTTTCTCTTGTATTGTCTTCTCTTGTCTTTTCTTGTTTGTCTTGGTCTTGTGATAATCTTGTCTTGGATTTTTTGTCTTGTCTTGTCTTGTCTTGTCCTGTCTTGTCTTGGTCTTGTCTTTTCTTTTCTTGGTTTTCTCTTGGTCTTGTCTTGGTCATGTCTTGGTCTTGTCTTCTCTTGTCTTGGTCTTGTCTAGTCTTGTATTGGTCTTGTCTTGGTCTTGTCTTGCCTTGTGTTGTCTTCTCTTGGTCTTCTCTTGTCCTGGTCTTGTCTTGTCCTTGTTTTGGTCTTGTCTTTTTCGTGTCTTATCTTGTCTTGTATTGTCTTGTCCTGTCTTGGTCTTTTCTTGTCTTGTCTTGTCTTCTCTTGTCTTGTCTTGGTCTTGTCTTAATTTTGTTTTGGACTTTTTTTTGTCTTGTCTTGTCTTGGTCTTGTCTTGGTCTTGTCTTGCCTTTTCTTTTCTTGGTCTTGTCGTGGACCTGTTTTGGTCTTGTCTTAGTCTTGTCTTGGTCTTGTCTTGTCTTCTCTTGTCTTGTATTGTATTGTCTTATCTTGTTCTTGTCTTGGTCTTCTCTTGTCTTGCCTTGGTCTTGCTTTGTCTTGACTTGGTCTTGTCTTGTCTTGTCTTTTATAGGACTTGTCTTGTTCTTGTCTTGTCTTGTCTTGGTTTTGTCTTGTCTTGGTCTTGTCTTGGTCTTGTCTTGTCTTGTCTTTTTCTTGTCTTAATCTTGTCTTGGACTTTTTTGTCTTGTCTTGGTGTTGTCTTGGTCTTTCTTGTCTACTCTTCTCTTGGTCTTGACTTGGTCTTGTATTGGTCGTGTCTTGCCTTGCCTTGTCTTGTCTTGTCTGGTCTTGTTTTGGTCTTGTCTTGTCTTGTCTTGTCTTGTCTTGTCTTGTCTTGTCTTGTCTTGTCTCAGTCAGGTCTTGGTCTTGTCTTTGTCTTGTCTTGTCTTTTCTTACCTTGTCTTGGTCTTGTCTTGGTCTTGTCTTTTCTTGTCTTGTCTTGTCTTGTCTTTTCTAGTCTTGTTTTTTCTTTGCTCATCTTGGTCATGTCTTTTCTTGTCTTGTCTTGGTCTTCTCTTGTCTTGTTTTTTCTTGGTCATGTCTTGCCTTTTCTTGGTCTTGTCTTGTCTTGTCATGTCTTGCCTTGCCTTTGTCTTGTCTTGGTCTTGTGATGGTCTTGTTTTGGTCTTGTCTTGGTCTTGTCTTGATTTGTCTTGTCTTGGTCTTTTCTTGTCTTCCCTTGGTTTTGTCTTGTCATGGTCTTGTCTTGGACTTGTCTGGGTCTTGTCTTGTCTTATTTTGGTGTTGTCTTGTTCTTGTCTTGGTTTTGTCTTGTGTTGTCTTGTCTTTGTCTTTTCTTGTCTTGGTCCTGTCGTGGTCTTGTTTTGGTCTTGTTTTGGTCTTGTCTTCTCTTTTCTTGTCTTGTGTAGTCTTGTCTTGATCTTGTCTTGTGTTGTCTTGTCTTTGTCTTTTCTTGTCTTGGTCCTGTCGTGGTCTTGTTTTGGTCTTGTCTTGGTCTTGTCTTCTCTTTTCTTGTCTTGTGTAGTCTTGTCTTGATCTTGTCTTGTCTTGGTATTCTCTTGGTCTTGACTTTTCTTGTCTTGTCTTTTCTTGTCTTTTCTAGTCTTGTCTTATCTTGTCTTGTTCTTGTCTTGTTTTTGTCTTGGTCTTGTCTTGATCTTGTCTTCGTCTTGTCCTGTCTTGTCCTGTCTTGTCTTGGTCTTGTCTTGTCTTGTCTTTGTCTTTTCTTGGTCTTGTTTTGGTCTTGTTGTGGTCTTGTCTTGTCTTGTCTTGTCTAGGTCTTATACTGTCTTGTCCTGTCTTGGTCTTCTCTTTGTCCAGTTTTGTCTTGTCTTGTCTGGCCTTGTCTTAGTTTTGTCTTGCCTTGGTCTTGTCTTGTTCTTGTCCTGTCTTGCTTTGGTCTTGTCTTGTCTTGTCTTTGTCTGGTCTTGGTCTTGTTTTAGTCTTGTTGTGGTCTTGTCTTGTATTGTCTTGTCTTGTCTTGTCTTGGTCTTGTCCTGTCTTTGTCTTGTCTTGGTCTTGTCTTTATCTTGTCTTGTGTTGACTTTTCTTTTCTTCTCTTGTCTTATCTTTCTAGTCACGTCTTGTTCTTTTCTTGGTCTTGTCTTGTCTTCTCTTGTCTAGGTCTTGTCTTGTCTTGTCTTGGTCTTGTCTTGGTCTTGTTTTGGTCTTCCTGTGGTCTTGTCTTGTTTTATCTTGTCTTGTCTAGGTCTTTTCCTGTCTTGTCTTGCCTTCGTCTTGCCTTGGTCTTGTCTTGATCTTGTCTTGCTCTTGTCTTGTCTTGGTCTAGTCTTGGTCTTGTCTTGCCCTGGTTTTGTCTTGTCTTGTCTTTTCTTGTCTCGTCTTGGTCTTGTCTTGGTCTTGTTTCGTGTTGAATTTTCCTTTCTTGTATTTGCTTATCTTGTCTTGTCTTGTCTTGGTCTTGTCCTGTCTTGTCTTATCTTGGTGTTGTCTTTTTCTTGTCTTGTCTTGTCTTTGTCTTGTGTTGCTTTGTCTTGTCTTTTCTTGTCTTGTCTTGGTCTTGTCTTAATCTTGTCTTGGATTTTTTGTCTTGTCTTGTCTTTTCTTTTCTTGTCTTGTCTTGTCTTGTCTTTGTTTTTTCTTGGTCTTGTCTTGTCTTGTCTTGGTCTTGACTTGGTCTTGTATTGGTCCTGTCTTCTCTTGTCTTGTCTTGGTTTTGTCTTGCTTGGTCTTGTCTTGGTCTAGTCTTGGTCTTGTCTTGTCTTGTCTTAGTCTTGTCTTGTTCTTGTTTTGGTATTGTTCTTGCCTTTTCTTGTCTTGTCTTGTCTTGTCTTGCCTTGTCTTGTCTCGTCTTGTCTTGTTTTGGTCTTGTCTTGGTTTTGTCTTGCCTTGGCCTTGTCTTCGTCTAGTCTTGGTCTTGTCTTGTCTTGGTCTTTTCTTGGTCTTGATTTGGTCTTGTTTTGGTCTTATCTTGTATTGTCTTGTCTTGTCTTGCCTTGTCTTGTGTTGTCTTGTTTTGGTCTTGTCATGTAATGTCTTGTCTTGGTCTTGTCTTTTATTGTTTTGGTCTTGTCTTGGTCTTGTGTTGGTCTTGTCCTTTCTTCTCTTGTCTTGTTCTGGTCTTGTCTTGGTCTTTTCTCAGTCTTGTCTTGTCTTGTCTTGGTCTTCTCATGTTTTGGTCTTGTCTTGTTCTTGTTTTGGTCTTATCTTTTTCTTCGTCTTTTCTTGGACTTGTCTTGTCTCGTCTTGTCTTGTCTTGCTTTGGTCTTGTCTTGATCACATATTTGTCTTGCTTTGTCCTGTTTTGTCTTGTCTTTTCTAGTCTTGGTCTTTTGTAGGTCTAGTCTTGTCTTGGTCATATCATGTCTTGTCTTGTCTTTGTCATGTCTTTTCTTGTCTTGTATTGGTCTTCTCTTTTCTTGTTTTGTTTTCGTCATGTCTTGTCTTGTCTTGGTCTTGTCTTGTCTTGTCATGTCTGGTCTTGCCTTTGTCTTGTCTTGGTCTTGTTTTGGTCTTGTCTTGGTCTTGTCTTGATTTGTCTTTCTTGGTCTTTTCGTTTCTTCTCTTGGTTTTGTCTTGTCATGGTCTTCTCTTGTTCTTGTCTGGGTCTTGTCTTGGTCTTGTCTTGTTCTAGTCTTGGTCTTGTCTTGTGTTCTCTTGTCTTGGTCTTTTCTTTTCTTGGTCCTGTCATGGTCTTGTTTTGGTCTTGTCTTCTCTTTTCTTGACTTTTCTAGTCTTGTCTTGGTCTTGTCTTGTCTAGTCTTGTCTCTTCTTGTCTCAGTCAGGTCTTGGTCTTGTCTTGGTCTTGTCTTGTCTTTTCTTGGATTTTCTTGGTCTTCTCTTGGTCTTGTCTTTTCTTGTCTTGTCTTTTCTTGTCTTTTCTAGTCTTGTCTTCTCTTGTTCTTGTCTTGGTCTTGTCTTGGTCTTGTTTTGGTCTTGTCCTATCATGTCTTGGTCTTGTCTTGTCTTGTCTTTGTCTTGTCTTGGTCCTGTTTTGTTCTTGTTGTGGTCTTGTCTTCTATTGTCTTGTCTTGTCTTGTCTTGTCTTGGTCATATCCTGTCTTGTCCTCTCTTGGTCTTGTCTTTGTCTTGTTTTGTCTTGTCTTGTCTGGTCTTGTCACTGTTTTGTCTTGCCTTGTCTTGTCTTCGTCATATCATGTCTTGTCTTGTCTTGGTCATGTCTTTTCTTGTCTTGTCTTGGACTTCTCTTGTCTTGTTTTGTCTTGGTCGTGTCTTGTCTTGTCTTGGTCTTGTCTTGTCTTGTCATGTCTTGTCTTGTCTTCGTCTTGCCTTGGTCTTGTCTTTGTCTTGTCTTGTCTTGTCTTGTCTTGTCTTGGTCTAGTCTTGGTCTTGGCTTGCCCTGGTTTTGTCTTGTCCTGTCTTGTCTCGTCACAGTCTTGTCTTGGTCTTGTCATGTGTTGAATTTTCCTTTCTTGTCTTTGCTTATCTTGTCTTCTCTTGGTCTTATCCTGTCTTGTCTTGTCTTGGTGTTGTCTTTGTCCTGTCTTGGTCTTGTCTTGTCTTGGTCTTGTCTTTTTCTTGTTTTGGTCTTGTCTTGTGTTGACTTTTCTTTTCTTGTCTTGTCTTATCTTCTCTTGTCATGTCTTGGTCTTTTCTTGGTCTTGTCTTGTCTTCTCTTGTCTAGGTCTTGTCTTGTCTTAGTCTTGTTTTGGTCTTTCTGTGGTCTTGTATTGGTCTTGTCTTGGTCTTGGCCTGTCTTGTCTTGTCTTGGTCTTGTCTTTCTCTTGTCTTTGTCTTGTCTTGTTCTTATCTTGTCTTGTCTTGGTCTAGTCTTGTCTTGTCTTGCCTTGGTCTTGTCTTGATCTTGTCTTGTCTTTTCTTGTTCTAGTCTTGGCCTTGTCTTTCCCTGGTTTTGTCTTGTCTTGTCTTGGTCTAGTCTTGTCTTGTCTTGCTTTGGTCTTGTCTTGGTCTTGTCTTGTCTTGTCTTGGTCTAGTCTTGGTCTTGTCTTTCCCTGGTTTTGTCTTGTCTTGTCTTGTTTTGTCTTGGTGTTGTCTTTGTCCTGTTTTGGTCTTGTCTTGTCTTGGTCTTGTCTTTTTCTTGGTCTTTTTTTTTTTTTTTGTCTTGTCTTGTCTTTTCTTGGTCTTGCCTTTTCTTTTCTTGGTTTTCTCTTGGTCTTGTCTTGATCATGTCTTGGTCTCTTGGTCTTGTCTTGTCTTCTCTTGTCTTGGTCTTGTCTAGTCTTGTATTAGTTTTGTCTTGGTCATTTCTTGTCTTGTGTTGTCTTCTCTTGGTCTTCTCTTGTCCTGGTCTTCTCTTGTCCTTGTTTTGGTCTTGTCTTTGTCGTGTCTTATCTTGTCTTGTCTTGTCTTGTCCTGTCTTGGTCTTGTCTTGTCTTGTCTTTCTTTTCTTGTCTTGGTCTTGTCTTTATTTTGTTTTGGACTTTTTTTGTCTTGTCTTGTCTTGGTGTTTTCTTGGTCTTTTCTTGTCTTGTCTTCTATTGGTCTTGACTTGGTCTTGTCTTGGTTGTGTCTTGTCTTGCCTTTTCTTGTGTGTTCTTTTCTTGTCTTGGTCTTGTCTTGTCTTGCCTTTTCTTGTCTTGGTCTTGTCGTGGTCTTGTTTTGGTCTTGTCTTGGTCTTTTCTTGGTCTTGTCTTGTCTTGTATTATCTTGTCTTGTCATGTTCTTGTCTTGGTCTGGTCTTGTCTTGTCTTGTCTTGGTCTTGTCTTGTCTTGAGTTGGTCTTGTCTTGTCTTGTATTTCATAGGACTTGTCTTATTCTTGTCTTGTCTTCTCTTTTCTTTGTTTTGTCTTGTCTTGGTCTTGTCTTGGACTTGTTTTGGTCCTGTCTTTTCTTGGTCTTGCCTCGGTCTTGTCTTGGTGGTTTCTTGAATTCTTGTGGTCTTGTCTTTTCTTGTCTTGTCTTGGTCTTATCTTTTCTTTTCTTGGTTTTGTCTTGGTCTTGTCTTGGTCATGTCTTGGTCTTGTCTTGTCTTCTCTTGTCTTGGTCTTGTCAAGTCTTGTATTGATCTTGTCTTGGTCTTGTCTTGTCTTGTGTTGTCTTATATTGGTCTTTTCTTGTCCTGGTCTTGTCTTGTCCTTGTTTTGGTCTTGTCTTTTTCATGTCTTATCTTGTCTTGTGTTGCCTTGTCTTGTCTTGTCCTGTCTTGGTCTTGTCTTGTCTTGTCTTTTCTTGTCTTGTCTTGGTCTTGTCTTAATCTTGTTTTGGACTTTTTTTGTCTTGTCTTGTCTTGTCTTGGTCTTGTCTTGTCTTCTCTTGGTCTTGACTTGTTCTTGTCTTGGCCGTGTCTTGTCTTGCCTTTTCTTGTCTGGTCTTATCTTGTCTTGTCTTTTCTTGTCTTGCTCTTGTCGTGGTCTTGTTTTGGTCTTGTCTTGGTCTTGTCTTGGTCTTGTCTTGTCTTTTCTTGTCTTGTCTTGTCTTGTCTTGTCTTGTCTTGTCTTGTTCTTGTCTTGGTCTTGTCTTGTCTTGGTCTTGTCTTGTCTTGACTTGGTCTTGTCTTGTCTTGTCTTTTATAGGACTTGTCTTGGTCTTGTCTTGGTCTTGTCTTTTCTTGGTTTTGTCTTGTCTTGGTCTTGTCTTGGTCTTGTCTTGGACTTGTTTTGGTCTTGTCTTTGCTTGGTCTTGCCTCTGTCTTGTCTTGGTGTTGTCTTGATTTCTTGTGGTCTTGTCTTTTCTTGTCTTGTCTTTTCTTATCTTGTCTTGTCTTGGTCTTGTCTTGTCTTGTTTTTCTTGTCTTAATCTTGTCTTGGACTTTTTTTTGTCTTGTCTTGTCTTGTCTTGTCTTGGTCTTGTCTTTTCTTTTCTTGGTTTTCTCTTGGTCTTGTCTTGGTCATGTCTTGGTCTTGTCTTGTCTTCTCTTGTCTTGGTCTTGTCTAGTCTTGTATTGGTCTTGTCTTTTCTTGTGTTGTCTTCTCTTGGTCTTCTCTTGTCCTGGTCTTGTCTTGTCCTTGTTTTGGTCTTGTCTTTGTTGTGTCTTATTTTGTCTTGTCTTGTCTTGTCCTGTCTTGGTCTTGTCTTGTCTTGTCTTGTCTTGTCTTGTCTTGTCTAGTCTTGTCTTGTCTAGTCTTGTCTTGTCTTGTCTTGTCTTGTCTTGTCTTGTCTTGTCTTGTCTTGTCTTGCCTTGTCTTGGTCTTGTCTTAATCTTGTTTGGGACTTTTTTTGTCTTGTCTTTTCTTGGTCTGTCTTGGTCTTGTCTTGTCTTGTCTTCTCTTGGTCTTGACTTGGTCTTGTCTTGGTTGTGTCTTGTCTTGTCTTTTCTTGTCTGGTCTTGTCTTGTCTTGGTCTTGTCTTGTCTTGTCTTTTCTTGTCTTGGTCTTGCCTTGGACCTGTTTTGGTCTTATCTTGGTCTTGTCTTGGTCTTGTCTTGTCTTCTCTTGTCTTGTATTGTATTGTCTTATCTTGTTCTTGTCTTGGTCTTGTCTTGTCTTGTCTTGTCTTGGTCTTGTCTTGTCTTGACTTGGTCTTGTCTTGTCTTGTATTTTATAGGACTTGTCTTGTTCTTGTCTTGTCTTGCCTCCCTTGGTTTTGTCTTGTCTTGGTCTTGTCTTGGTATTGTCTTGTCTCATCTTTTTCTTGTCTTAATCTTGTCTTGGACTTTTTTGTCTTGTCTTGGTGTTGTCTTGGTCTTGTCTTGTCTAGTCTTCTCTTGGTCTTGACTTTGTCTTGTCTTGGACTTGTCTTGTCTTGCCTTGTCTTGTCTTGTCTTGTCTTGTTTTGTCTTGGTCTTGTCTTGTTTTGTATTGTCTTGTCTTGTCTTGTCTCAGTCAGGTCTTGATCTTGTCTTTGTCTTGTCTTGTCTTTTCTTATCTTGTCTTGGTCTTGTCTTGGTCTTGTGTTTTCTTGTCTTGTCTTGGCTTGGCTTTTCTAGTCTTGTCTTTTCTTTTCTCATCTTGGTCATGTCTTTTCTTGTCTTGTCTTGGTCTTCTCTTGTCTTGTTTTTTCTTGGTCATGTCTTGCCTTTTCTTGGTCTTGTCTTGTCTTGCCATGTCTTGTCTTGCCTTTGTCTTGTCTTGGTCTTGTGACGGTCTTGTTTTGCTCTTGTCTTTGTCTTGTCTTGATTTGTCTTCTCTTGTTCTTTTCTTGTCTTCTCTTGGTTTTGTCTTGTCATGGTCTTGTCTTGGACTTGTCTGGGTCTTGTCTTGTCTTGTCTTGGTCTTGTCTTGTTCTTGTCTTGGTCTTGTCTTGTGTTGTCTTGTCTTGGTCTTTTCTTGTCTTGGTCCTGTCGTGGTCTTGTTTTGGTCTTTTCTTGGTCTTGTCTTCTCGTTTCTTGTCTTGTGTAGCCTTGTCTTGGTTTGGCTTGGCTTGTCTTTTCTTGTCTTGTTTTGGTCTTTTCTTGGTCTTGCCTTTTCTTGTCTTGTCTTTTCTTGTCTTTTCTAGTCTTGTCTTATCTTGTCTTGTTCTTGTCTTGTTTTTGTCTTGGTCTTGTCTTGGTCTTGTCTTCGTCTTGTCCTGTCTTGTCCTGTCTTGTCCTGTCTTGTCCTGTCTTGTCTTGGTCTTGTCTTGTCTTGTCTTGTCTTTGTCTTTTCTTGGTCTTGTTTTGGTCTTGTTGTGGTCTTGTCTTGTCTTTGTCTTATCCTGTCTTGTCCTGTCTTGGTCTTCTCTTTGTCCAGTTTTGTCTTGTCTTGTCTGGTCTTGTCTTAGCTTTGTCTTGCCTTGGTCTTGACTTATTCTTGTCCTGTCTTGTCTTGTTCTTGTCTTGTCTTGTCTTGTCTTTGTCTGGTCTTGGTCTTGTTTTGGTCTTGTTGTGGTTTTGTCTTGTCTTGTCTTGGTCTTGTCCTGTCTTGTCCTGTCTTGGTCTTGTCTTGGTCTTGTCTTTATCTTGTCTTGTGTTGACTTTTCTTTTCTTCTCTTGTCTTATCTTTCTTGTCACGTCTTGTTCTTTGCTTGATCTTGTCTTGTCCTCTCTTGTCTAGGTCTTGTCTTGTCTTGTCTTGGTCTTGTCTTGGTCTTGTTTTGGTCTTCCTGTGGTCTTGTCTTGTTTTATCTTGTCTTGTCTGGGTCTTGTCCTGTCTTGTCTTGTCTTCGTCATGCCTTGGTCTTGTCTTGGTCTTGTCTTGCTCTTGTCTTGGTCTTGTCTTGTCTTGTCTTGTCTTGGTCTAGTCTTGGTCTTGTCTTGTCCTGGTTTTGTCTTTTCTTGTGTTGTCTCATCTTGGTCTTGTCTTGGTCTTGTCTCGTGTTGAATTTTCCTTTCTTGTCTTTGCTTATCTTGTCTTGTCTTGTCTTGGTTTTGTCCTGTCTAGTCTTATCTTGGTGTTGTCTTTCTCTTGTCTTCTCTTGTCTTGTCTTTGTCTTGTGTTGTTTTGTCTTGTCTTTTCTTGTCTTGTCTTGGTCTTGTCTTAATCTTCTCTTGGATTTTTTGTCTTGTCTTGTATTTGTTTTGTCTTGGTCTTGTCTTGTCTTGGTCTTGACTTGGTCGTGTCTTGGTCCTGTCTTCTCTTGTCTTGTCTTGGTTTTGTCTTGCTTGGTCTTGTCTTGGTCTAGTCTTGGTCTTGTCTTTCTTGTCTTGGTCTTGGTCTTGTTTTGGTATTGTTCTTGTCTTTTCTTGTCTTGTCTTGTCTTTTCTTTGTCTGGTCTTGGTCTTGTTTTGGTCTTGTTGTGGTCTTGTCTTGTCTTGTCTTGTCTTGTCTTGTCTTGTCTTGTCTTGTCTTGTCTTGGTCTTGTCCTGTCTTGTCCTGTCTTGGTCTTGTCTTGGTCTTGTCTTTATCTTGTCTTGTGTTGACTTTTCTTTTCTTCTCTTGTCTTATCTTTCTTGTCACGTCTTGTTCTTTGCTTGATCTTGTCTTGTCCTCTCTTGTCTAGGTCTTGTCTTGTCTTGTCTGGGTCTTGTCTTCTCTTGTCTTGTCTTGGTTTTGTCTTGCTTGGTCTTGTCTTGGTCTAGTCTTGGTCTTGTCTTTCTTGTCTTGGTCTTGTCTTGTTCTTGTTTTGGTATTGTTCTTGTCTTTTCTTGTCTTGTCTTGTCTTGTCTTGCCCTATCTTGTCTCGTCTTGTCTTGTTTTGGTCTTGTCTTGGTTTTGTCTTGCCTTGGTCTTGTCTTGGTCTAGTCTTGGTCTTGTCTTGTCTTGTCTTGGTCTTTTCTTGGTCTTGATTTGGTCTTGTTTTGGTCTTGTCTTCTCTTGTATTGTCTTGCCTTGCCTTGTCTTGTGTTGTCTTGTTTTGGTCTTGTCATGTATTGTCTTGTCTTTGTCTTGTCTTTTCTTGTTTTGGTCTTGTCTTGGTCTTGTGTTGGTCTTGTCCTTTATTTGCTTGTCTTGTTCTGGTCTTGTCTTTGTCTTACTCGGTCTTGTCTTGTCTTGTCTTGGTCTTCTCTTGTTTTGGTCTTATCTTGTTCTTGTTTTGGTCTTATATTTTTCTTCGTCTTTTCTTGTCTTGGACTTGTTTTGTCTTGTCTTGTCTTGCTTTGGTCTTGTCTTGATCACGTATTTGTCTTGTTTTGTCCTGTTTTGTCTTGTCTTTTCTTGTCTTGGTCTTTTCTAGGTCTAGTCTTGTCTTGGTCATATCATGTCTTGTCTTGTCTTGTCTTGGTCATGTCTTTTCTTGTCTTGTCTTGGTTTTCTCTTATGTTGTTTTGTCTTGGTCATGTCTTGTCTTGTCTTGGTCTTGTCTTGTCTTGTCATGTCTGGTCTTGCCTTTGTTT
Organism: Apodemus sylvaticus; assembly: GCF_947179515.1. Classification (NCBI taxonomy): domain Eukaryota; kingdom Metazoa; phylum Chordata; class Mammalia; order Rodentia; family Muridae; genus Apodemus; species Apodemus sylvaticus. Next base: position 792,740 of record NW_026263083.1, on the reverse strand, counting down.
TGTCTTGGTCTTGTGATGGTCTTGTTTTGGTCTTGTCTTGGTCTTGTCTTGATTTGTCTTGTCTTGGTCTTTTCTTTTCTTCTCTTGGTTTTGTCTTGTCATGGTCTTGTCTTGTTCTTGTCTGGGTCTTGTCTTGTCTCGGTCTTGTCTTGTTCTTGTCTTGATCTAGTCTCGTGTTGTCTTGTCTTGGTCTTTTCTTGTCTGTCCTGTCGTGGTCTTGTTTTGGTCTTGTCTTGGTCTTGTCTTCTCTTTTCTTGTCTTTTCTAGACTTGTCTTGGTCTTGTCTTGTCTTGTCTCTTCTTGTCTCAGTCAGGTCTTGGTCTTGTCATGGTCTTGTCTTGTCTTTTCTTGGATTTTCTTGGTCTTCTCTTGGTCTTGTCTTTTCTTGTCTTGTCTTTTCTTGACTTTTCTAGTCTTGTCTTGTCTTGTTCTTGTCTTGGTCTTGTCTTGATCTTGTCTTGGTCTTGTTTTGGTCTTATCCTGTCATGTCTTGTTCTTGTCTTGTCTTGTCTTTGTCTTGTCTTGGTCCGTTTAGGTCTTGTTGTGGTCTTGTCTTCTATTGTCTTGTCTTGTCTTATCTTAGTCATATCCTGTCTTTTCCTCTCTTGGTCTTGTCTTTGTCTTGTTTTGTCTTGTCTTGTCTGGGCTTGTCTCTGTTTTATCTTGCCTTGTCTTGTCTTGGTCATATCATGTCTTGTCTTGTCTTGTCTTGGTCATGTCTTTTCTTGTCTTGTCTTGGTCTTCTCTTGTCTTGTTTTGTCTTGGTCGTGTCTTGTCTTGTCTTGGTCGTGTCTTGTCTTGTCATGTCTTGTCTTGTCTTCGTCTTGCCTTGGTCTTGTCTTTGTCTTGTCTTGGTCTTGTCTTGTCTTCTCTTGCCTTGGTCTTGTCTAGTCTTGTACTGGTCTTGTCTTGGTTTTGTCTTGTCTTGTCTTGTGTTGTCTTCTCTTGGTCTTCTCTTGTCCTGGACTTGTCTTGTCCTTGTTTTGGTCTTGTCTTTGTCGTGTCTTATCTTGTCTTGTCTAGTCCTGTCTTGGTCTTGTCTTGTCTTGTCTTGTCTTTTCTTTTCTTGTCTTAGTCTTGTCTTAATCTTGTTTTGGATTTTTTTTGTCTTGTCTTGTCTTGTCTTGGTCTTGTCTTGTCTTCTCTTGCTTTTGTCTTGTCATGGTCTTGTCTTGGACTTGTCTGGGTCTTGTCTTGTCTTGTCTTGGTCTTGTCTTGTTCTTTTCTTGGTCTTGTCTTGTGTTGTCTTGTCTTGGTCTTTTCTTGTCTTGGTCTTGTCGTGGTCTTCTTTTGGACTTGTCTTGGTCTTGTCTTTGTCTTGTCTTGGTCTTGTCTTGTCTTGTCTTGACTTGGTCTTATCTTGTCTTTTATAGGACTTGTCTTGCTCTTGTCTTGTCTTGTTTTTTCTTGGTTTTGTCTTGTCTTGGTCTTGTCTTGGACTTGTTTTGGTCTTGTCTTTTCTTGTTCTTGCCTCGGTCTTGTCTTGGTGTTGTCTTGAATTCTTGTGGTCTTGTCTTTTCTTGTCTTGTCTTGTCTTGTCTTATCTTGTCTTGTCTTGGTCTTGTCTTGTCTTTTTCCTGTCTTAATCTTTTCTTGGACTTTTTTTGTCTTGTCTTGTCTTGTCTTGTCTTAGTCTTGTCTGTTCTTTTCTTGGTATTGTCTTGGTCTTGTCTTTGTCATGTCTTGGTCTTGTCTTGTCTTCTCTTGTCTTTGTCTTGTCTAGTCTTGTATTGGTCTTGTCTTGGTCTTTTCTTGTGTTGTCTTCTCTTGTCCTGGTCTTGTCCTTTTTTTGGTCTTGTCTTTGTCGTGTCTTATCTTGTCCTGTCTTGGTCTTGTCTTGTCTTTTCTTTTCTTGTCTTGGTCTTGTCTTAATCTTGTTTTGGACTTTTTTTGTCTTGTCTTGTCTTGGTCTTGTCTTGTCTTCTCTTGGTTTTGTCTTGTCATGGTCTTATCTTGTACTTGTCTGGATCTTGTCTTGGTTTGTCTTGGTCTTGTCTTGTCTTTTCTTGTCTTGGACTTGTCGTGGACTTGTTTTGTTTTTGTCTTGGTCTTGTCTTGTCTGTCTTGTCTTGTCTTGTCTTGTCTTGTCTTGTCTTGTCTTGTATTGTATTGTATTGTATTGTATTGTATTGTATTGTATTGTATTGTATTGTATTGTATTGTATTGTATTGTATTGTATTGTATTGTTCTTGGCTTGGTCTTGTCTTGTCTTGGTCTTGTTCTTGTTTTGGTATTGTTCTTGTCTTGTTTTTTCTTGTCTTTTCTTGCCTTGTCTTGTCTCGCCTTGGTCTTGTCTTGGTCTTGTATTTTCTTGTCTTGTATTGTATTGTCTTGTCTTGTTCTTGTCTTGGTCTTGTCTTGTCTTGTCTTGTCTTGTCTTGGTCTTGTCTTGTTCTTGTTTTGGTATTGTTCTTGTCCTGTCTTTTCTTGTCTTGTCTTGTCTTGTCTCGTCTTGTCTTGTTTTGGTCTTGTCTTGGTTTTGTCTTGCCTTGGTCTTGTCCTGGTCTAGTCTTGGTCTTGTCTTGTCTTGGTCTTTTCTTGGTCTTGATTTGGTCTTGTTTTGGTCTTGTCTTGTCTTGTATTGTCTTGTCTTGTCTTGTCTTGTCTTGCCTTGTCTTGGTCTTGTCATGTATTTTCTTGTCTTGGTCTTGTGTTTTCTTGTTTTGGTCTTGTCTTGGTCTTGTGTTGGTCTTGTCCTTTCTTCTCTTGTCTTGTTCTTGTCTTCTCTTTGTCTTTTCTCGGTCTTGTCTTGTCTTGGTCTTCTCTTGTTTTGGTCTTCTCTTGTTCTTGTTTTGATCTTATCTTTTTCTTCGTCTTGTCTTTTCTTGTCTTAGACTTGTCTTGTCTTGCTTTGGTCTTGTCTGGATCACGTATTTGTCTTGTTTTGTCCTGTTTTGTCTTGTCTTTTCTTGTCTTGGTCTTTTCTAGGTCTAGTCATGTCATGGTCATATCATGTCTTGTCTTGTCTTGTCTAGGTCATGTCTTTTCTTGTCTTGTCTTGGTCTTCTCTTGTCTTGTTTTGTCTTAGTCATGTCGTGTCTTGGTCTTGTCTTGTCTTGTCATGTCTTGTCTTGCCTTTGTCTTGTCTTGGTCTTGTGATAGTCTTGTTTTGGTCTAGTCTTGGTCTTGTCTTGATTTGTCTCGTCTTGGTCTTTTCTTGTCTTCTCTTGGTTTTTTCTTGTCATGTTCTTGTCTTGGTCTTGTCTGGGTCTTGTCTTGTCTTGTCTTTTCTTGGTCTTGTCTTGTTCTTGTCTTGGTCTTGTCTTCTGTTGTCTTGTCTTGGTCTTTTCTTGTCTTGGTCTTGTCTTGGTCTTGTCTTGGTCTTGTCTTGGTCTTGTCTTGGTCTTGTCTTGGTCTTGTCTTGTCTTGTCTTGTATTGTCTTGTATTGTTCTTGTCTTGGTCTTGTCTTGTCTTTTCTTGGTCTTGTCTTGTCTTGACTTGGTCTTGTCTTGTCTTTTATAGGACATGTCTTGTTCTTGTCTTGTCTTGTTTTTTGATGGTTTTGTCTTGTTTTGGTCTTGTCTTGGACTTGTTTTGGTCTTGTCTTTTCTTGGTCTTGCCTCGGTCTTGTCTTGGTGTTGTCTTGAATTCTTGTGGTCTTGTCTTTTCTTGTCTTGTCTTGTCTTATCTTGTCTTGTCTTTGTCTTGTCTTGTCTTTTTCTTGTCTTAATCTTGTCTTGGACATTTTTGTCTTGTCTTGTCTTGGTTTGGTCTTGTCTTTTCTTTTCTTGGTTTTGTCTTGGTCTTATCTTTGTCATGTCTTGGTCTTGTCTTGTCTTCTCTTGTCTTGCCTTTTCTTGTCTGGTCTTGTCTTGTCTTGGTCTTGTCTTATCTTGTCTTTTCTTGTCTTGCTCTTGTTGTGGTCTTGTTTTGGTCTTGTCTTGGTCTTGTCTTGGTCTTGTCTTGTCTTTTCTTGTCTTGTCTTGTATTGTCTTGTCTTGTTCTTGTCTTGGTCTTGTCTTGTCTTGGCCTTGTCTTGTCTTGACTTGGTCTTGTCTTGTCTTGTCTTTTACAGGACTTGTCTTGTTCTTGTCTTTTCTTGTCTTTTCTTGGTTTTTTCTTGTCTTGGTCTTATCTTGGACTTGTTTTGGTCTTGTCTTTGCTTGGTCTTGCCTCTGTCTTGTCTTGGTGTTTTCTTGATTTCTTGTGGTCTTGTCTTTTCTTGTCTTGTCTTTTCTTATCTTGTCTTGTCTTGGTCTTGTCTTGTCTTGTTTTTCTTGTCTTAATCTTGTCTTGGACTTTTTTTTGTCTTGTCTTGTCTTGTCTTGTCTTGTCTTGTCTTGTCTTGTCTTGGTCTTGTCTTCTCTTTTCTTGGTTTTCTCTTGGTCTTGTCTTGGTCATGTCTTGGTCTTGTCTTGTCTTGTCTTGGTCTTGTCTAGTCTTGTATTGGTTTTGTCTTGGTCTTGTCTTGTCTTGTGTTGTCTTCTCTTGCTCTTGTCTTGTCCTGGTCTTGTCTTGTCCTTGTTTTGGTCTAGTCTTTGTCGTGTCTTATTTTGTCTTGTCTTGTCCTGTCTTGGTCTTGTCTTGTCTTGTCTTGTCTTGGTCTTGTCTTGGTCTTGTCTTGTCTTGTCTTCTCTTGGTCTTGACTTGGTCTTGTCTTGGTTGTGTCTTGTCTTGCCTTTTCTTGTCTGGTCTTGTCTTGTCTTGGTCTTGTCTTGTTTTGTCTTTTCTTGTCTTGGTCTTGTCTTGGACCTGTTTTGGTCTTATCTTGGTCTTGTCATGGTCTTGTCTTGGTCTTGTCTTGTCTTCTCTTGTCTTGTATTGTATTGTCTTATCTTGTTCTTGTCTTGGTCTTGTCTTGTCTTGTCTTGGTCTTGTCTTGTCTTGACTTGGTCTTGTTTTTTCTTGTCTTTTATAGGACTTGTCTTCTTCTTGTCTTGTCTTGCCTCTCTTGGTTTTGTCCTGTCTTGGTCTTGCCTTGGTCTTGTCTTGTCTCGTCTTTTTCTTGTCTTAATCTCGTCTTGGACTTTTTTTGTCTTGTCTTTGTGTTGTCTTGATTTTGTCTTGTCTAGTCTTCTCTTGGTCTTGACTTGGTCTTGTCTTGGTCGTGTCTTGTCTTGCCTTGTCTTGTCTTGTCTGGTCTTGTCTTGTCTTGGTCTTTTCTTGTCTTGTCTTGTCTTGTCTTGTCTTGTCTTGTCTTGTCTCAGTCAGGTCTTGACCTTGTCTTTGTCTTGTCTTTGTCTTGTCTTGTCTTTTCTGATCTTGTCTTGGTCTTGTCTTGGTCTTGTCTTGGTCTTGTCTTTTCTTGTCTTGTCTTGTCTTTTCTAGTCTTGTCTTTTCTTTTCTCATCTTGGTCATGTCTTTTCTTGTCTTGTCTTGGTCTTCTCTTGTCTTGTTTTTTCTTGGTCATGTCTTGCCTTTTCTTGGCCTTGTCTTGTCTTGTCATGTCTTGTCTGGCCTTGTCTTGTCTTGGTCTTGTGATGGTCTTGTTTTGGTCTTGTCTTGGTCTTGTCTTGATTTGTCTTGTCTTGGTCTTTTCTTGTCTTCTCTTGGTTTTGTCTTGTCATGGCCTTGTCTTGGACTTGTCTGGGTCTTGTCTTGTCTTGGTCTTGTCTTGTTCTTGTCTTGGTCTTGTCTTGTGTTGTCTTGCCTTGATCTTTTCTTGTCTTGGTTTTGTCGTGGTCTTGTCGTGGTCTTGTTTTGGTCTTGTCTTGGTCTTGTCTTGGTCTTGTCTTGTCTTGTCTTGTCTTGTATTGTATTGTCTTGTCTTGTTCTTGTCTTGGTCTTGTCTTGTCTTGGTCTTGTCTTGTCTTGACTTGGTCTTGTCTTGTCTTTTATAGGACTTGTCTTGTATTGTTTTTTCTTGGTTTTGTCTTGTCTTGGTCTTGTCTTGGACTTGTTTTGGTCTTGTCTTTTCTTGGTCTTGCATCAGTCCTGTCTTGGTGTTGTCTTGAATTCTTGTGGTCTTGTCTTTTCTTGCCTTGTCTTGTCTTTTCTTATCTTGTCTTGTCCTGGTCTTGTCTTGTCTTGTCTTGTTTTTTTCTTGTCTTAATCTTGTCTTGGACTTTTTTTTTGTCTTGTCTTGTCTTTTCTCGTCTTGTCTTGGTCTTGTCTTTTCTTTTCTTGGTTTTCTCTTGGTCTTGTCTTGGTCATGTCTTGGTCTTGTCTTGTCTTCTCTTGTCTTGGTCTTGTCTAGTCTTGTAATGGTCTTGTCTTGGTCTTGTCTTGTCTTGTGTTGTCTTCTCTTGGTCTTCTCTTGTCCTGGTCTTCTCTTGTCCTTGTTTTGGTCTTGTCTTTGTCGTGTCTTATCTTATCTTGTCTTGTCTTGTCTTGTCCTGTCTTGGTCTTGTCTTGTCTTTCTTTTCTTGTCTTGGTCTTGTCTTTATCTTGTTTTGGACTTTTTTTGTCTTGTCTTGTCTTGGTGTTGTCTTGGTCTTTTCTTGTCTTGTCTTCTCTTGGTCTTGACTTGGTCTTGTCTTGGTCGTGTCTTGTCTTGCCTTTTCTTGTCTGTTCTTTTCTTGTCTTGGTCTTGTCTTGTCTCGCCTTTTCTTGTGTTGGTCTTGTCGTGGTCTTGTTTTTGTCTTGTCTTGGTCTTTTCTTGGTCTTGTCTTGTCTTGTATTATCTTGTCTTGTCATGTTCTTGTCTTGGTCTGGTCTTGTCTTGTCTTGTCTTGGTCTTGTCTTGTCTTGAGTTGGTTTTGTCTTGTCTTTCATAGGACTTGTCTTATTCTTGTCTTGTCTTCTCTTTTCTTTGTTTTGTCTTGTCTTGGTCTTGTCTTGGACTTCTTTTGGTCCTGTCTTTTCTTGGTCTTGCCTTGTCCTGGTCTTGTCTTGTCCTTGTTTTGGTCTTGTCTTTGTCGTGTCTTATTTTGTCTTGTCTTGTCTTGTCTTGTCTTGTCATGTCTTGTCCTGTCTTGGTCTTGTCTTGTCTTGTCTTGGTCTTGTCTTGTCTTGTCTTCTCTTGGTCTTGACTTGGTCTTGTCTTAGTTGTGTCTTGTCTTGCCTTTTCTTGTCTGGTCTTGTCTTGTCTTGGTCTTGTCTTGTCTTTTCTTGTCTTGGTCTTGTCTTGGACCTGTTTTGGTCTTATCTTGGTCTTGTCATGGTCTTGTCTTGGTCTTGTCTTGTCTTCTCTTGTCTTGTATTGTATTGTCTTATCTTGTTCTTGTCTTGGTCTTGTCTTGTCTTGTCTTGGTCTTGTCTTGTCTTGACTTGGTCTTGTTTTTTCTTTTCTTTTATAGGACTTGCCTTCTTCTTGTCTTGTCTTGCCTCTCTTGGTTTTGTCTTGTCTTGGTCTTGCCTTGGTCTTGTCTTGTCTCGTCTCTTTTTGTCTTAATCTCGTATTGGACTTTTTTTGTCTTGTCTTGGTGTTGTCTTGGTCTTGTCTTGTCTAGTCTTCTCTTGGTCTTGACTTGGTCTTGTCTTGGTCGTGTCTTGTCTTGCCTTGTCTTGTCTTGTCTTTTCTTGTCTTGTCTTGGTCTTTTCTTGTCTTGTCTTGTCTTGTCTTGTCTTGTCTTGTCTCAGTCAGGTCTTGATCTTGTCTTTGTCTTGTCTTTGTCTTGTCTTGTCTTTTCTGATCTTGTCATGGTCTTGTCTTGGTCTTGTCTTGTTCTTGTCTTGGTCTTGTCTTTTGTTGTCTTGTCTTGGTCTTTTCTTGTCTTGGTCCTGTCGTGGTCTTGTTTTGGTCTTGTCTTGGTCTTGTCTTCTCTATTCTTGTCTTGTGTAGTCTTGTCTTGGTCTTGTCTTGTCTTGTCTTTTCTTGTCTTGTTTTCGTCTTTTCTTGTCTTGTCTTTTCTTATCTTGTCTTGTCTTGGTCTTGTCTTGTCTTGTTTTTCTTGTCTTAATCTTGTCTTGGACTTTTTTTGTCTTGTCTTGTCTTGGTCTTGTCTTTTCTTTTCTTGGTTTTCTCTTGGCCTTGTCTTGGTCATGTCTTGGTCTTGTCTTGTCTTCTCTTGTCTTGGTCTTGTCTAGTCATGTATTGGTCTTGTCTTGGTCTTGTCTTGTCTTGTGTTGTCTTCTCTTGGTCTTCTCTTGTCCTGGTCTTGTCTTGTCCTTGTTTTGCTCTTGTCTTTGTCGTGTCTTATTTTGTCTTGTCTTGTCTTGTCCTGTCTTGGTCTTGTCTTGTCTTGTCTTGTCTTGTCTTCGTCTTGTCTTAATCTTGTTTTGGACTTTTTTTTGTCTTGTCTTGTCTTGGTCTTGTCTTGGTCTTGTCTTGTCTTGTCTTCTCTTGGTCTTGACTTGATCTTGTCTTGGTTGTGTCTTGTCTTGCCTTTTCTTGTCTGGTCTTGTCTTGTCTTGGTCTTGTCTTGTCTTTTCTTGTCTTGGTCTTGTCTTGGACCTGTTTTGGTCTTATCTTGGTCTTGTCTTGGTCTTGTCTTGGTCTTGTCTTGTTTTCTCTTGTCTTGTATTGTATTGTCTTATCTTGTTCTTGTCTTGGTCTTGTCTTGTCTTGTCTTGTGTTGGTCTTGTCTTGTCTTGACTTGGTCTTGTCTTGTCTTGTCTTGTCTTGTCTTGTCTTGTCTTTTATAGGACTTGTCTTGTTCTTGTCTTGTCTTGCCTCTCTTGGTTTTGTCTTGTCTTGGTCTTGTCTTGGTCTTGTCTTGTCTCGTCTTTTTCTTGTCTTAATCTTGTCTTGGACTTTTTTGTCTTGTCTTGGTGTTGTCTTGTCTTGGTCTTTCCTTGTCTTGGTCTTGTCGTGGTCTTGTCGTGGTCTTGTTTTGGTCTTGTCTTGTCTTGTCTTGTCTTGTCTTGTCTTGTATTGTATTGTATTGTATTGTATTGTATTGTATTGTATTGTATTGTATTGTATTGTTCTTGACTTGGTCTTGTCTTGTCTTGTCTTGGTCTTGTCTTGTTCTTGTTTTGGTCTTTTCTAGGTCTAGTCATGTCATGGTCATATCATGTCTTGTCTTGTCTTGTCTAGGTCATGTCTTCTCTTGTCTTGTCTTGGTCTTCTCTTGTCTTTTCTTTTCTTGGTTTAGTCTTGGTCTTGTCTTGGTCATGTCTTGGTCTTGTCTTCTCTTTACTTGTCTTCGTCTTGTCTAGTCTTTTATTGGTCTTGTCTTGGTCTTGTCTTGTCTTGTGTTGTCTTCTCTTGGTCTTCTCTTGTCCTGGTCTTGTCTTGTCTTGTCTTGTCTTGTCTCGTCTTGTCTTGTCTTTTCTTTTCTTGTCTTGGTCTTGTCTTAATCTTGTTTTGGACTTTTTTTTTTGTCTTGTCTTGTCTTGGTCTTGTCTTGGTCTTATCTTGTGTTGTCTTGTCTTGGTCTTTTCTTGTCTTGGTTTTGTCGTGGTCTTGTCGTGGTCTTGTTTTGGTCTTGTCTTGGTCTTGTCTTGGTCTTGTCTTGTCTTGTCTTTTCTTGTCTTGTCTTGTCTTGTCTTGTTCTTGTCTTGGTCTTGTCTTGTCTTGTCTTGGTCTTGTCTTGTCTTGACTTGGTCTTATCTTGTCTTTTATAGGACTTGTCTTGTTCTTGTCTTGTCTTGTTTTTCTTGGTTTTGTCTTGTCTTGGTCTTGTCTTGGACTTGTCTTGGTCTTGTATTTCTTGGTCTTGCATCGGTCCGGTCTTGGTGTTGTCTTGAATTCTTGTGGTCTTGTCTTTTCTTGTCTTGTCTTTTCTTATCTTGTCCTGTCTTGTCTTGGTTTTGTCTTGTCTTGGTCTTGTCTTGGACTTGTCTTGGTCTTGTATTTCTTGGTCTTGCATCGGTCCGGTCTTGGTGTTGTCTTGAATTCTTGTGGTCTTGTCTTTTCTTGTCTTGTCTTGTCTTTTCTTATCTTGTCTTGTCTTGTCTTGGTCTTGTCTTGTCTTGTTTTTTTTCTTGTCTTAATCTTGTCTTGGATTTTTTGTCTTGTCTTGTCATTGTTTTGTCTTGGTCTTGTCTTGTCTTGGTCTTGACTTGGTCTTGTCTTGGTCCTGTCTTCTCTTGTCTTGTCTTGGTTTTGTCTTGCTTGGTCTTATCTTGGTCTAGTCTTGGTCTTGTCTTGTCTTGTCTTGGTCTTGTCTTGTTCTTGTTTTGGTATTGTTCTTGTGTTGTCTTATCTTGTCTTGTCTTGTCTTGTCTTGTCTTTTCTTGTCTTGTCTTGCCTTGTCTCGTCTTGTCTTGTTTTCGTCTTGTCTTGGTTTTGTCTTGCCTTGGTCTTGTCTTGGTCTAGTCTTGGTCTTGTCTTGTCTTGTCTTGGTCTTTTCTTGGTCTTGATTTGGTCTTACTCGGTCTTGTCTTGTCTTGGTCTTCTCTTGTTTTGGTCTTGTCTTGTTCTTGTTTTGGTTTTATCTTTTTCTTTGTCTTGTCTTGTCTTGGACTTGTCTTGTCTTGTCTTGCTTTGGTCTTGTCTTGATCACATATTTGTCTTGTTTTGTCCTGTTTTGTCTTGTCTTTTCTTGTCTTGGTCTTTTCTAGGTCTAGTCTTGTCTTGGTCATATCATGTCTTGTCTTGTCTTGTCTTGTCTTGTCTTGGTCATGTCTTTTCTTGTCTTGTCTTGGTCTTCTCATGTCTTGTTTTGTCTTGGTTATGTCTTGTCTTGTTTTGGTCTTGTCTTGTCTTGTTTTGTCATGTCTGGTCTTGCCTTTGTCTTGTCTTGGTCTTGTCTTGATTTGTCTTGTTTTGGTCTTTTCTTTTCTTCTCTTGGTTTTGTCTTGTCATGGTCTTGTCTTGTTCTTGTCTGGGTCTTGTCTTGTGTTGTCTTGTCTTGGTCTTTTCTTGTCTTGGTCCTGTCGTGGTCTTGTTTTGGTCTTGTCTTGGTCTTATCTTCTCTTTTCTTTTATTTTCTAGTCTTGTCTTGGTCTTGTCTTGTCTTGTCTTGTCTCTTCTTGTCTCAGTCAGGTCTTGGTCTTGTCATGGTCATGTCTTGGATTTTCTTGGACTTCTCTTGGTCTTGTCTTTTCTTGTCATGTCTTTTCTTGTCTTTTCTAGTCTTGTCTTGTCTTGTTCTTGTCTTGGTCTTGTCTTGATCTTGTCTTGGTCTTGTTTTGGTCTTGTCCTGTCTTGTCTTGTTCTTGTCTTGTCTTGTCTTTGTCTTGTCTTGGTCCTGTTTTGGTCTTGTTGTGGTCTTGTCTTCTATTGTCTTGCCTTGTCTTATCTTGGTCATATCCTGTCTTTTCCTCTCTTGGTCTTTGTCTTGTTTTGTCTTGTCTTGTCTGGTCTTGTCTCTGTTTTATCTTGCCTTGTCTTGTCTTGGTCATGTCATGTCATGTCTTGTCTTGTCTTGTCTTGTCTTGGTCATGTCTTTTCTTGTCTTTTCTTGGTCTTCTCTTGTCTTGTTGTGTCTTGGTTGTGTCTTTTCTTGTCTTGGTCTTGCCTTGTCTTGTCATGTCTTGTCTTGTCTTCCTCTTGCCTTTGTCTTGTCTTTGTCTTGGTCTTGTCTTGGTCTTGTCTTGTCTTGTCTTGTCTTGGTCTAGTCTTGGTCTTGTCTTGCCCTGGTTTTGTCTTGTCTTGTCTTGTCTCGTCACAGTCTTGTCTTGGTCTTGTCTTGTGTTGAATTTTTCATTCTTGTCTTTGCTTATCTTGTCTTGTCTTGTTCTTGTACTGTCTTGTCTTGTCTTGGTGTTGTCTTTGTCTTGTCTTGGTCTTGTCTTGTCTTGGTCTTGTCTTTTTCTTGTTTTGGTCTTGTCTTGTGTTGACTTTTCTTTTCTTGTCTTGTCTTATCTTGTCTTGTCATGTCTTGGTCTTTTCTTGGTCTTGTCTTGGTCTTGTCTTGTCTTCTCTTGTCTAGGTCTTGTCTTGTCTTGGTCTTGTTTTGGTCTTTCTGTGGTCTTGTATTGGTCTTGTCTTGGTCTTGGCTTGTCTTGTTTTGTCTTGGTCTTGTCTTTCTCTTGTCTTTGTCTTGTCTTGGTCTTATCTTGTCTTGTCTTGGTTCAGTCTTGTCTTTTCTTGCCTTGGTCTTGTCTTGATCATGTCTTCTCTTTTCTTGGTCTAGTCTTGGTCTTGTCTTTCCCTGGTTTTGTCTTGTCTTGTCTTGGTCTAGTCTTGTCTTGTCTTGTCTTGCCTTGGTCTTGTCTTGGTCTAGTCTTGTCTTGTCTTGGTCTAGTCTTGGTCTTGTCTTGCCCTGGTTTTGTCTTGTCTAGTCTTGTCTTGTCTTTTATTGTCTTGACCTGCCTTGTCCTGTCTTGTCTTGTCTTGCTTTAGTCTTGGTCTTATCTTGCCCTGGGTTTCTCTTGTCTTGTTTTGTCTTGTCTTGTCTTGTCTTTGCCTTGTCCTGTCATGTCTTGTCTTGGTCTTGTCTTTGTCTTGTCTTTGTCTTGTCTTGGAATTGTCTTATCTTGTCTTGGTTTTGTCTTGTCTTGGTCTTGTTTTTGTCTTGTCTTGGTCTTGTCTTGTGTTGACTTTTCTTTTCTTGTCTTGTCTTATCTTGTCTTGTCATGTCTTGGTCTTTTCTTGGTCTTGTGTTTGTCTTGTGTTGGTATTGTCTTGTCAACTCTTGTCTACGTCTTGGCTTGTCTTGTCTTGGTTTTGTCTTGGTCTTGTTTCGGTCTTCCTGTGGTCTTCTCCTGGTCTTCTCTTGGTCTTGGCCTGTCTTGTCTTGTCTTGGTCTTGTCTTGGTCTTGTCTTTGTCTTGTCTTGGTCTTGTCTTGGTCTTTTCTTGTCTTGTCTTGGTCTAGTCTTTTCTTGTCTTGTTTTGGTCTTGTCTTGGTCTTGTCTTGTCTTGACTTGTCTTGTCTTTGTCTAGTATTCGTCTTGTCTTGCCCTGTTTTTGTCTTGTTTTGTCTTGTCTTGTTTTGTTTTGTCTTGTCTTTTCTTTTCTTGTCTTTTCTTTTCTTGTCTTGCCTTGTCCTGTCTAGTCATGTCGGTGTCTTGTCTTGGTTTTGTCTTGTGTTGAATTTTCTTTCTTGTCTTGTCTTGTCTTGGTCTTGTCTTTTGTTGTCTAGGTCTTGTGTTGGTCTTATCTTGGTCTTGTCTTGTCTAGTCTTGTCTTGTGTTGCCTTGTCTTGGTCTTGTTTTGGTCTTGTCTTTCTCTTGTATTGTCTTCTCTTGTCTTTTCTTGTCTTGTCTTGGTCTTGTGTTAATCTTGTCTTGGATTTTTTGTCTTGTCTTGTCTTGTCTTTTCTTGTCTTGGTCTTGTCTTTTCTTTTCTTGGTTTTCTCTTGGTCTTGCCTTGGTCTTGTCTTCTCTTGTCTTGGTCTTCTCTAGTCTTGTATTGGTCTTGTCTTGGTCTTGTCTTGTCTTGTGTTGTCTTCTCTTGGTCTTCTCTTGTCCTGGTCTTGTCTTGTCCTTGTTTTGGTCTTGTCTTTGTCGTGTCTTATCTTGTCTTGTATTGTCTTGTCCTGTCTTGGTCTTGTCTTGTCTTGTCTTGTCTTGGTCTTGTCTTAATCTTGTTTTGGACTTTTTTTGTCTTGTCTTGGTCTTGTCTTGTCTTGTCTTTTCTTTTCTTGTCTTGGTCTTGTCGTGGACCTGTTTTGGTCTTGTCTTAGTCTTGTCTTGGTCTTGTCTTGTCTTCTCTTGTCTTGTATTGTATTGTCTTATCTTGTTCTTGTCTTGGTCTTCTCTTGTCTTGTCTTGGTCTTGCTTTGTCTTGACTTGGTCTTGTCTTGTCTTTTATAGGACTTGTCTTGTTCTTTTCTTGTCTTGTCTTTTCTTGGTTTTGTCTTGTCTTGGTCTTGTCTTGGTCTTGTCTTGTCTTGTCTTTTTCTTGTCTTAATCTTGTTCTTGGACTTTTTTGTCTTGTCTTGGTGTTGTCTTGGTCTTTCTTATCTACTCTTCTCTTGGTCTTGACTTGGTCTTGTATTGGTCGTGTCTTGTCTTGCCTTGTCTTGTCTTGTCTGGTCTTGTCTTTGTCTTGTCTTGTCTTGTCTTGTCTTGTCTTGTCTTGTCTCAGTCAGGTCTTGGTCTTGTCTTTGTCTTGTCTTGTCTTTTCTTGTCTTGTCTTGGTCTTGTCTTGGTCTTGTCTTATCTTGTCTTTTCTTGTCTTGTCTTTTCTTTTCTAGTCTTGTCTTTTCTATTCTCATCTTGGTCATGTCTTTTCTTGTCTTGTCTTGGTCTTCTCTTGTCTGGTTTTTTCTTGGTCATGTCTTGCCTTTTCTTGGTCTTGTCTTGTCTTGTCATGTCTTGCCTTGCCTTTGTCTTGTCTTGGTCTTGTGATGGTCTTGTTTTGGTCTTGTCTTGGTCTTGTCTTGATTTGTCTTTTCTTGGTCTTTTCTTGTCTTCCCTTGGTTTTGTCTTGTCATGGTCTTGTCTTGGACTTGTCTGGGTCTTGTCTTGTCTTGTTTTGGTGTTGTCTTGTTCTTGTCTTGGTCTTGTCTTGTGTTGTCTTGTCTTTGTCTTTTCTTGTCTTGGTCCTGTCGTGGTCTTGTTTTGGTCTTGTCTTGGTCTTGTCTTTTCTTTTCTTGTCTTGTGTAGTCTTGTCTTTATCTTGTCTTGTGTTGTCTTGTCTTTGTATTTTCTTGTCTTGGTCCTGTCGTGGTCTTGTTTTGGTCTTGTCTTGGTCTTGTCTTCTCTTTTCTTGTCTTGTGTAGTCTTGTCTTGATCTTGTCTTGTCTTGTCTTTTCTTGTCTTGTCTTGGTCTTGTCTTGTTCTTGTCTTTTCTTGTCTTTTCTAGTCTTGTCTTATCTTGTCTTGTTCTTGTCTTGTTTTTGTCTTGTTCTTGTCTTGGTCTTGTCTTCGTCTTGTCCTGTCTTGTCCTGTCTTGTCTTGGTCTTGTCTTGTCTCGTCTTTGTCTTTTCTTGGTCTTGTTTTGGTCTTGTTGTGGTCTTGTCTTGGTCTTGTCTTCGTCTTGTCCTGTCTTGTCCTGTCTTGTCTTGGTCTTGTCTTGTCTTGTCTTTGTCTTTTCTTGGTCTTGTTTTGGTCTTGTTGTGGTTCTGTCTTGTCTTGTCTTGTCTAGGTCATATCCTGTCTTGTCCTGTCTTGGTCTTCTCTTTGTCCAGTTTTGTCTTGTCTTGTCTGGTCTTGTCTTAGTTTTGTCTTGCCTTGGTCTTGTCTTGTTCTTGTCCTGTCTTGTCTTGGTCTTGTCTTGTCTTGTCTTTGTCTGGTCTTGGTCTTGTTTTGGTCTTGTTGTGGTCTTGTCTTGTATTGTCTTGTCTTGTCTTGGTCTTGTCCTGTCTTTGTCTTGTCTTGGTCTTGTCTTTATCTTGTCTTGTGTTGACCTTTCTTTTCTTCTCTTGTCTTATCTTTCTAGTCACGTCTTGTTCTTTTCTTGGTCTTGTCTTGTCTTCTCTTGTCTAGGTCTTGTCTTGTCTTGTCTTGGTCTTGTCTTGGTCTTGTTTTGGTCTTCCTGTGGTCTTGTCTTGTTTTATCTTGTCTTGTTTAGGTCTTGTCCTGTCTTGTCTTGCCTTCGTCTTGCCTTGGTCTTGTCTTGGTCTTGTCTTGCTCTTGTCTTGTCTTGTCTTGGTCTAGTCTTGGTTTTGTCTTGCCCTGGTTTTGTCTTGTCTTGTCTTGTCTTGTCTTTCTCGTCTTGGTATTGTCTTGGTCTTGTCTCGTGTTGAATTTTCCTTTTTTGTCTTTGCTTATCTTGTCTTGTCTTGTCTTGGTCTTGTCCTGTCTTGTCTTATCTTGGTGTTGTCTTTCTCTTGTCTTGTCTTGTCTTTGTCTTGTGTTGCTTTGTCTTGTCTTTTCTTGTCTTGTCTTGGTCTTGTCTTAATCTTGTTTTGGATTTTTTGTCTTGTCTTGTCTTTTCTTTTCTTGTCTTGTCTTGTCTTGTCTTGTCTTTGTTTTGTCTTGGTCTTGTCTTGTCTTGGTCTTGACTTGGTCTTGTCTTGGTCTTGTCTTGGTCTAGTCTTGGTCTTGTCTTGTCTTGTCTTAGTCTTGTCTTGTTCTTGTTTTGGTATTGTTCTTGTCTTTTCTTGACTTGTCTTGTCTTGTCTTGCCTTGTCTTGTCTCGTCTTGTCTTGTTTTGGTCTTGTCTTGGTTTTGTCTTGCCTTGGCCTTGTCTTGGTCTAGTCTTGGTCTTGTCTTGTCTTGGTCTTTTCTTGGTCTTTTCTTGGTCTTGATTTGGTCTTGTTTTGGTCTTATCTTGTATTGTCTTGTCTTGTCTTGCCTTGTCTTGTGTTGTCTTGTTTTGGTCTTGTCATGTAATGTCTTGTCTTGGTCTTGTCTTTTATTGTTTTGGTCTTGTCTTGGTCTTGTGTTGGTCTTGTCCTTTCTTCTCTTGTCTTGTTCTGGTATTGTCTTGGTCTTTTCTCGGTCTTGTCTTTTCTTGTCTTGGTCTTCTCTTGTTTTGGTCTTGTCTTGTTCTTGTTTTGGTCTTATCTTTTTCTTTGTCTTGTCTTGGACTTGTCTTGTCTTGTCTTGTCTTGCTTTGGTCTTGTCTTGATCACGTATTTGTCTTGCTTTGTCCTGTTTTGTCTTGTCTTTTCTAGTCTTGGTCTTTTGTAGGTCTAGTCTTGTCTTGGTCATATCATGTCTTGTCTTGTCTTGTCTTGGTCATGTCTTTTCTTGTCTTGTATTGGTCTTCTCTTTTCTTGTTTTGTCTTGGTCATGTCTTGTCTTGTCTTGGTCTTGTCTTGTCTCGTCATGCCTGGTCTTGACTTTGCCTTGTCTTGGTCTTATGATGGTCTTGTTTTTGTCTTGTCTTGGTCTTGTCTTGATTTGTCTTGTCTTGGTCTTTTCTTTTCTTCTCTTGGTTTTGTCTTGTCATGGTCTTGTCTTGTTCTTGTCTGGGTCTTGTCTTGGTCTTGTCTTGTTCTAGTCTTGGTCTTGTCTTGTGTTGTCTTGTCTTGGTGTTTCTTTTCTTGGTCCTGTCATTGTCTTGTTTTGGTCTTGTCTTCTCTTTTCTTGACTTTTCTAGTCTTGTCTTGGTCTTGTCTTGTCTAGTCTTGTCTCTTCTTGTCTCAGTCAGGTCTTGGTCTTGTCTTGGTCTTGTCTTGTCTTTTCTTGGATTTTCTTGGTCTTCTCTTGGTCTTGTCTTTTCTTGTCTTGTCTTTTCTTGTCTTTTCTAGTCTTGTCTTCTCTTGTTCTTGTCTTGGTCTTGTTTTGGTCTTGTCCTATCATGCCTTGGTCTTGTCTTGTCTTTGTCTTGTCTTGGTCCTGTTTTGTTCTTGTTGTGGTCTTGTCTTCTATTGTCTTGTCTTGTCTTGTCTTGGTCATATCCTGTCTTGTCCTCTCTTGGTCTTGTCTTTGTCTTGTATTGTCTTGTATGGTCTGGTCTTGTCACTGTTTTGTCTTGCCTTGTCTTGTCTTGGTCATATCATGTCTTGTCTTGGTCATGTCTTTTCTTGTCTTGTCTTGGACTTCTCTTGTCTTGTTTTGTCTTGGTCGTGTCTTGTCTTGTCTTGGTCTTGTCTTGTCTTGTCATGTCTTGTCTTGTCTTCGTCTTGCCTTGGTCTTGTCTTTGTCTTGTCTTGGTCTTGTCTTGGTCTTGTCTTGTCTTGTCTTGGTCTAGTCTTGGTCTTGTCTTGCCGTGGTTTTGTCTTGTCCTGTCTTGTCTCGTCACAGTCTTGTCTTGGTCTTGTCATGTGTTGAATTTTCCTTTCTTGTCTTTGCTTATCTTGTCTTCTCTTGGTCTTATCCTGTCTTGTCCTGTCTTGGTGTTGTCTTTTTCCTGTCTTGGTCTTCTCTTGTCTTGGTCTTGTCTTTTTCTTGTTTTGGTCTTGTCTTGTGCTGACTTTTCTTTTCTTGTCTTGTCTTATCTTGTCTTGTCATGTCTTGGTCTTTTCTTGGTCTTGTCTTGGTCTTGTCTTGTCTTCTCTTGTCTAGGTCTTGTCTTGTCTTAGTCTTGTTTTGGTCTTTCTGTGGTCTTGTATTGGTCTTGTCTTGGTCTTGGCCTGTCTTGTCTTGTCTTGGTCTTGTCTTTCTCTTGTCTTTGTCTTGTCTTGTTCTTATCTTGTCTTGTCTTGGTCTAGTCTTGTCTTGTCTTGCCTTGGTCTTGTCTTGATCTTGTCTTGTCTTTTCTTGGTCTAGTCTTGGCCTTGTCTTTCCCTGGTTTTGTCTTGTCTTGTCTTGGTCTAGTCTTGTCTTGTCTTGTCTTGCTTTGGTCTTGTCTTGGTCTTGTCTTGTCTTGTCTTGGTCTAGTCTTGGTCTTGTCTTTCCCTGGTTTTGTCTTGTCTTGTCTTGTCTTGGTGTTGTCTTTGTCCTGTTTTGGTCTTGTCTTGTCTTGGTCTTGTCTTTTTCTTGTTTTGGTTTTGTCTTGTGTTGACTTTTCTTTTCTTGTCTTGTCTTATCTTGTCTTGTCATGTCTTGGTCTTTTCTTGGTCTTGTCTTGGTCTTGTCTTGTCTTCTCTTGTCTAGGTCTTGTCTTGTCTTGGTCTTGTTATGGTCTTTCTGTGTTCTTGTATTGGTCTTGTCTTGGTCTTGGCCTGTCTTGTCTTGTCTTGGTCTTGTCTTTCTCTTGTCTTTGTCTTGTCTTGTTCTTATCTTGTCTTGCCTTGGTCTAGTCTTGTCTTGTCTTGCCTTGGTCTTGTCTTGATCTTGTCTTGTCTTGTCTTGGTCTAGTCTTGGTCTTGTCTTTCCCTGGTTTTGTCTTGTCTAGTCTTGTCTTGTCTTGTCTTGTCTTGTCTTGTATTGTATTGTCTTGACTTGCCTTGTCCTGTCTTGTCTTGTCTTGTCTTCTCTTGTCTTGTCTTGTCTTGTCTTGCTCTAGTCTTGGTCTTGTCTTGCCATGGGTTTCTCTTGTCTTGTTTTTTCTTGTCTTGCCTTGTCTTTGCCTTGTCCTGTCATGTCTTGTCTTGGTCTTGTCTTGGTCTTGTCTTTGTCTTGCCTTGGTCTTGTCTTGGTATTGTCTTATCTTGCTTGGTTTTATCTTGTCTTGGTCTTGTTTTTGTCTTGTCTTGGTCTTGTCTTTTGTTGACTTTTCTTTTCTTGTCTTGCCTTGTCATGTCTTGGTCTTTTCTTGGTCTTGTGTTTGTCTTGTGTTGGTCTTGTCTTCTCTTGTCTACGTCTTGTCTTGTCTTATCTTGTCTTGGTTTTGTCTTGGTCTTGTTTTGGTCTTCCTGTGGTCTTGTCTTGGTCTTCTCTTGGTCTTCGCCTGTCTTGTCTTGTCTTGGTCTTGTCTTGTCTTTGTCTTTGTCTTGTCTTGGCCTTGTCTTGGTCTTTTCTTGTCTTGTCTTGTCTTGGTCTAGTCTTTTCTTGTCTTGTTTTGGTCTTGTCTTGGTCTTGTCTTGTCTTGACTTGTCTTGTCTTTGTCTAGAATTGGTCTTGTCTTGCCCTGGTTTTGTCTTGTCTTGGCTTGTCTTGTCTTTTCTTTTCTTGTCTTGCCTTGTCCTGTCTAGTCTTGTCGGTGTCTTATCTTGGTTTTGTCTTGTGTTGAATTTTCTTTCTTGTATTGTCTTGTCTTTGTCTTGTCTTGTCTTTGTCTTGTCTTGTCTTGTCTTGTGTTGCCTTGTCTTGGTCTTGTTTTGGTCTTGTTTTTCTCTTTTATTGTCTTCTCTTGTCTTTTCTTGTCTTGTGTTGGTCTTGTGTTAATCTTATCTTGGATTTTTTGTCTTGTCTTGTCTTGTCTTGTCTTGGTCTTGTCTTCGTCTTGTCTTGTTTTGTCTTGGTCTTGTCTTGGTTTTGTCTTGCCTTGTTCTTGTCTTGGTCTAGTCTTGGTCTTGTCTAGTCTTGTCTTGATCTTGTCTTGTTCTTGTTTTGTTATTGTTCTTGCCTTGTCTTTTCTTGTCTTGTCTTGTCTTGTCTAGGTCTTTTCTTGGTCTTATCCTGGTCTTGTCTTGTCTTGTGTTGCCTTGTCTTGGTCTTCTTTTGGTCTTGTCTTTCTCTTGTATTGTCTTCTCTTGTCTTTTCTTGTCTTGTCTTGGTCTTGTGTTAATCTTGTCTTGGATTTTTTTTGTCTTGTCTTGTCTTGTCTTGTCTTTGTCTTTTCTTGGTCTTGTCTTGTTTGTCTTGGTCTTGACTTGGTCTTGTCTTGGTCCTGTCTTGTCTTGTCTTGTCTTGGTTTTGTCTTGCCTTGGTCTTGTCTTGGTCTAGTCTTTGTCTTGTCTTGTCTTGTCTTGATCTTGTCTTGTTCTTGTTTTGGTATTGTTCTTGCCTTGTCTTTTCTTGTCTTGTCTTGTCTTGTCTTGCCTTGTCTTGTCTCGTCTTGTCTTATTTTGGTCTTGTCTTGGTTTTGTCTTGCCTTGGTCTTGTCTTGGTCTAGTCTTGGTCTTGTCTTGTCTTGTCTTGGTCTTTTCTTGTTCTTGATGTGGTCTTGTTTTGGTGTTGTCTTGTCTGGTTTGTATTGTCTTGTCTTGTGTTGTCTTGTTTTGGTCTTGTCATGCATTGTATTGTCTTGGTCTTGTCTTTTCTTGTTTTGGTCTTGTCTTGGTCTTGTGTTGGTCTTGTCCTTTCTTCTCTTGTCTTGTTCTTGTCTTGTCTTGGTCTTTTCTCGGTCTTGTCTTGTCTTGGTCTTCTCTTGTTTTGGTCCTGTGTTGTTCTTGTTTTGGTCTTATCTTTTTCTTGTCTTGTCTTGTCTTGGATTGGTTTTGTCTTGTCTTGTCTTATCTTGCTTTGGTCTTGGCTTTATCACATATTTGTCTTGTTTTGTCCTGTTTTGTCTTGTCTTTTCTTGTCTTGGTCTTTTCTAGTTCTTGTCTTGTCTTGGTCATATCATGTCTTGTCTTATCTTGTCTTGTCTAGATCTTGACCTGTCTTGTCTTGTCTTCATCTTGCCTTGGTCTTGTCTTTGTCTTGTCTTGGTGTTGTCTTGTCTTGTCTTGTCTTGGTCTAGTCTTGCCCTGGTTTTGTCTTGTCTTTTCTTGTCTTGTCTCTTCGGGGTCTTGTCTTGGTCTTGTCTTGTGTTGAATTTTCCTTTCTTGTCTTTTCTTATCTTGTATTGTCTTGTCTTGGGTCTTCTCCCGTCTTGTCTTGTCTTGGTCTTTTCTTGGTCTTGTCTTGATATTGTATTGTCTTGTCTTGGTCTTGTCTTGTATGGTCTTATTTTGGTCTTGTCTTGGTCACGTCTTGTGTTGACTTTTCTTTTCTTGTCTTGTCTTATCTTGTCTTGTCATGTCTTCGTCTTTTCTTGGTCTTGTCTTGGTCTTGTCTTGGTCTTCTCTTGTCTTGGTCTTGTCTTGTTGTTGTTTTGGTCTTATCTTTTCTTCGTCTTGTCTTGACTTGTCTTGGACTTGTCTTGTCTTGTCTTGCTTTGGTCTTGTCTTGATCACGTATTTGTCTTGTTTTGTTCTGTTTTGTCTTGTCTTTTCTTGTCTTGGTGTTGTCTAGGTCTTCTCTTGACTTGGTCATATCATGTCTTGTCGTGTCTTGTCTTGGTCATGTCTTTTCTTGTCTTGTCTTGATCTTCTCTTGTCTTGTTTTGTCTTGGTCATGTCTTGTCTTGTCTAGTCTTGGTCTTCTCTTGTCTTCTTTTGTCTTGTTCTTGTCTTGTCTTGTCTTGGTCTTGTCTTGTCTTGTCATGTCTTGTCTTACCTTTGTCTTTTCTTGGTCTTGTGATGATCTTGTTTTGGTCTTGTCTTGGTCTAGTCTTGATTTGTCTTGTCTTGGTCTTTTCTTGTCTTCTCTTACTTTTTTCTTGTCATGGTCTTCTCTTGGTCTTGTCTGGGTCTTGTCTTATCTTGGTCTTGTCTTGGTCTTGTTTTGTGTTGTCTTGTCTTGGTCTTTTCTTGTCTTGGTCTTGTCGTGGTCTTGTTTTGGTCTTGTCTTGGTCTTGTCTTGTCTTGCATTGTTTTGTCTTGTCTTGTTCTTGTCTTGGTCTTGTCTTGTCTTGTCTTGGTGTTGTCTTGTCCGGACTTGGTCTTGTCATGTCTTTTATATGGCTTGTCTTGTTCTTGTCTTGTCTTGTCTTTTCTTGATTTTTTCTTGTCGTGGACTTGTTTTGGTCTTATCTTTTATTGGTCTTGCCTCGGTCTTGTCTTGGTGTTGTCTTGATTTCTTGTGGTCTTGTCTTGTCCTGTCTTGTCTTGTCTCATCTTGTCTTGTCTTGGACTTGTCTTGTCTTGTCTTGTCTTGTCTTTTTCTTGTCTTAATCTTGTCTTGGACTTATTTTGTCTTGTCTTGTCTTGTCTTGTCTTGTCTTGTCTTGTCTTGGTCTTGTCTTGTCTTGTCTTGTCTTGCATTGTATTGGCCTGTCTTGTTCTTTTCTTGGTCTTTTCTTCTCTTGTCTTTGTCTTGTCTTATCTTGACTTGGTCTTGTCTTGTCTTGTCTTTTATAGGAATTGTCTTGTTCTTGTCTTTTCTTGTCTTGTCTTGTCTTTTCTTGGTTTTGTCTTCTCTTGGTCTTGTCTTGGACTTGTCTTGGTCTTATCTTTTATTGGTCTTGCCTTGGTCTTGTCTTGGTGTTGTCTTGATTTCTTGTGGTTTTGTTTTGTCTTATCTTGTCTTTTCTTGGACTTGTCTTGTCTTCTCTTGTCTTTTTCTTGTCTTAATCTTCTCTTGGACTTTTTTGTCTTGTCTTGTCTTGTCTTGGTCTTGTCTTTTCTTTTCTTGGTTTTCTCTTGGCCTTGTCTTGGTCATGTCTTGGTCTTGTCTTCTCTTGTCTTGTTCTTGTCTAGTCTTGTATTGGTCTTGTCTTGGTCTTGTCTTGTCTTGTGTTGTCTACTTTTGGTCTTCTCTTGTTCTGGTCTTCTCTTTCTTGGTTTTGGTCTTGTCTTTGTCGTGTCTTATCTTGTCTTGTCTTGTCTTGTCCTGTCTTGGTCTTGTCTTGTCTTGTCTTTCTTTTCTTGTCTTGGTCTTGTCTTTATCTTATTTTGGACTTTTTTTGTCTTGTCTTGTCTTGGTGTTGTCTTGGTCTTGTCTTGTCTTGTCTTCTCTTGGTCTTGACTTGGTCTTGTCTTGGTCGTGTCTTGTCTTGCCTTTTCTTGTCTGTTCTTTTTTTGTCTTGGTCTTGTCTTGTCTTGCCTTTTCTTGTCTTGGTCTTGTCGTGGTCTTGTTTTGGTCTTGTCTTGGTCTTTTCTTGGTCTTGTCTTGTCTTGTCTTTTCTTGTCTTGTCTTGTCTTGTTCTTGTCTTGGTCTGGTCTTGTCTTGTGTTGTCTTGGTCTTGTCTTGTCTTGAGTTGGTCTTGTCTTGTCTTGTCTTTCATAGGACTTGTCTTATTCTTGTCTTGTCTTCTCTTTTCTTTGATTTGTCTTGTCTTGGTCTTGTCTTGGACTTGTTTTGGTCCTGTCTCTTCTTGGTCTTGCCTCGGTCTTGTCTTGGTGGTTTCTTGAATTCTTGTGGTCTTGTCTTTTCTTTTCTTGTCTTGTCTTGGTCTTTTCTTTTCTTTTCTTGGTTTTATCTTGGTCTTGTCTTGGTCATGTCTTGGTGTTGTCTTGTCTTCTCTTGTCTTTGTCTTGTCTAGTCTTGTATTGGTCTTGTCTTGTCTTGTCTTGTCTTGTCTTATCTTGGTCTTCTCTTGTCCTGGTCTTGTCTTGTCCTTGTCTTGTCTTGTCTTGTCCTGTCTTGGTCTTGTCTTGTCTTGTCTTGTCTTGTCTTGTCTTGTCTTGTCTTGTCTTTTCTTGTCTTGGTCTTGTCTTGGTCTTGTCTTAATCTTGTTTTGGACTTTTTTTGTCTTGTCTTGTCTTGTCTTCTCTTGGTCTTGACTTGGTCTTGTCTTGGTCGAGTCTTGTCTTGCCTTTTCTTGTCTGGTCTTGTCTTGTCTTGGTCTTGTCTTGTCTTGTCTTTTCTTTTCTTGCTCTTGTCGTGGTCTTGTTTTGGTCTTGTCTTGGTCTTGTCTTGGTCTTGTCTTGTCTTTTCTTGTCTTGTCTTGTATTGTCTTGTCTTGTCTTGTTCTTGTCTTGGTCTTGTCTTGTCTTGGCCTTGTCTTGTCTTGACTTGGTCTTGTCTTGTCTTGGCCTTGTCTTGTCTTGACTTGGTCTTGTCTTGTCTTGTCTTTTATAGGACTTGTCTTGTTCTTGTCTTTTCTTGTCTTTTCTTGGTTTTGTCTTGTCTTGGTCTTGTCTTGGTCTTGTCTTGGACTTGTTTTGGTTTTTTCTTTGCTTGTTCTTGCCTCTGTCTTGTCTTGGTGTTGTCCTGATTACTTGTGGTCTTGTCTTTTCTTTTCTTGTCTTGTCTTATCTTGTCTTGTCTTGGTCTTGTCTTGTCTTGTCTTGTCTGGTCGTTTTCTTGTCTTAATCTTGTCTTGGACTTTTTTGTCTTGTCTTGTCTTGTCTTATCTTGGTCTTGTCTTTTCTCTTCTTGGTTTTGTCTTGGTCTTGTCTTGGTCATGTCTTGGTCCTGTCTTGTCTTCTCTTGTCTTGGTCTTGTCTAGTCTTGTATTGGTCTTGTCTAGTCCTGTGTTGTCTTCTCTTGGTCTTCTCTTGTCCTGGTCTTGTCTTGTCCTTGTTTTGGTCTTGTCTTTGTCGTATTTTATCTTGTCTTGTCTTGTCTTGTATTGTCTTTCTTGTCCTGTCTTGGTCTTGTCTTGTCTTGTCTTTTCTTTTCTTTTCTTGTCTTGGTCTTGTCTTAATCTTGTTTTGGACTTTTTTTGTCTTGTCTTGGTCTTTTCTTGGTCTTGTCTTGTCTTGTCTTCTCTTTGTCTTGACATGGTCTTGTCTTGGTCGTGTCTTATCTTGCCTTGTCTTGTCTGGTCTTGTCTTATCTTGGTCTTGTCTTGTCTTGTCTTTTCTTGTCTCAGTCATGCCTTGTTCTTGTCTTTGTCTTGTCTTGTCTTTTTTTATCTTGTCTTGTTCTTATCTTGGTCTTGTCTTGGTCATGTCGTTTCTTGTCTTGTCTTTTCTAGTCTTTTCTTTTCTGGTATTGTCTTGGTCATGTCTTTTCTTGTCTTGTCTTGGTCTTCTCTTGTCCTGTTTTTCTTGGTCATGTCTTGTCTTTTCTTGGTCTTTTCTTGTCTTGTCATGTCTTGTTTTTCCGTTGTCTTGTCTTGATCTTGTGATGGTCTTGTTTTGGTCTTGTCTTGGTCTTTTCTTGTCTTTTCTTGTCTTTTCTTGTCTTTTCTTGTCTTTTCTTGTCTTGTCTTGTCTTGTCTTGTCTTGTCTTGTCTTGTTCTTTTCTTGGTCTTGTCTTGTCTTGGTCTTGTCTTGTCTTGCCTTGGTCTAGTCTTGGTCTTGTCTTGCCCTGGTTTTGTCTTGTCTTTTCTTGTCTTGTCTCTTTGGGGTCTTGTCTTGGTCTTGTCCTGTGTTGAATTTTCCTTTCTTGTCTTTTCTTATCTTGTATTGTATTGTCTTTGTTCTTTTCCCGTCTTGTCTTGTCTTGGTCTTGTCTTGGTCTTGTCTTGGTATTGTCCTGTCTTGGTCTTGTCTTGTATGGTCTTATTTTGGTCTTGTTTTGGTCACGTCTTGTGTTGACTTTTCTTTTCTTACTTGTCTTATCTTGTCTTGTCATGTCTTCGTCTTTTCTTTGTCTTGTCTTGGTCTTGTCTTGGTCTTCTCTTGTATTGGTCTTGTCTTGTTCTTGTTTTGGTTATCTTTTTCTTCGTCTTGTCTCGTCTTGTCTTGGACTTGTCTTGTCTTGTCTTGCTTTGGTCTTGTCTTGATCACGTATTTGTCTTGTTTTGTCCTGTTTTGTCTTGTCTTTTCTTGTCTTGTTGTTGTCTAGGTCTTCTCTTGACTTGGTCATATCACGTCTTGTCGTGTCTTGTCTTGGTCATGTCTTTTCTTGTCTTGTCTTGCTCTTCTCTTGTCTTCTTTTTTCTTGGTCATGTCTTGTCTGGTCTTGGTCTACTCTTGTCATGTCTTTTCTTGCCTTTGTCTTGTCTTGGTCTTGTGATTGTCTTGTTTTGATCTTGTCTTGTTCTTGTCTTGATTTGTCTTGTCTTGGTCTTTTCTTGTCTTCTCTTGGTTTGTCTTGTCATGGTCTTGTCTTGGTTTTGTCTGGGTCTTGTCTTTTCTTGTCTTGTGTTGTCTTGTCTTGGTCTTTTCTTGACTTGGTCTTGTGGTCTTGTTTTGGTCTTGTCTTGGTCTTGTCTTCTCTTTCTTGTCTAGTCTTGTCTTGGTCTTGTCTTGTCTTGTCGTGGTCTTATCTTGTATTGTATTGTATTGTATTGTCTTGTCTTGTTCTTGTCTTGGTCTTGTCTTGTCTTGTCTTGGTCTTGTCTTTTCTTTTCTTGGTTTTGTCTTTGTCTTGTCTTGGTATTGTCTTGGTCTTTTCTAGTCTTCTCTTGTGTTTGTCTTGTTTTGTCTTGTCTTGGTCTTTTCTTGTTCTTATCTTGTCTTGTTTTGTCTTGTCTTGGTTTTCTCTTGTCTTGGTGTTGTCTTGGCCTTGTTTTGGTCTTGTCTTTTCTTGTCTTGTCTTGTCTTGGTCTTGTCTTGTCTTGTCTTATCTTTTTCTTTTCTTAATATTGTCTTGGACTTTTTTTGTCTTGTCTTTTCTTGGTCTTGTCTTTTCTTTTCTTGGTTTTGTTTTGGTCTTGTCTTGGTATTGTCTTTGTCTTGTCTAGTCTTGTCTTGTCTTGTTCTTGTTTTTCTTTTCTTGGCTTTGTCTTGGTCTTGTCTTGGTATTCTCTTTGTCTTGTCTAGTATTCTCTTGTCTTGGTCTTGTCTTGTCTTGTCTTGGTCTTGTCTTGGTCTTTTCTTGTCTTGTGTTGTCTTGTCTTGGTTTTCTCTTGTCTTGGTCTTGTCTTGGCCTTGTTTTGATCTTGTCTTTTCTTGTTTACTCTTGTCTTGTCTTGGTCTTGTCTTGTCTTGCCTTGCCTTTTTCTTGTCTTAATCTTGTCTTGGACTTTTTTTTGTCTTGTCTTGTTTTGGTCTTGTCTTTTCTTTTCTTGGATTTGTCTTGGTATTGTCTTTGTCTTGTCTAGTCTTGCCTTTGTCTTGTCTTTTCTTTTCTTGGTTTTGTCTTGGTCTTGTCTTGGAATTTTCTTTGTCTTGTCTAGTCTTCTCTTGTCTTGGTCTTTTCTTATCTTGGTCTTGTCTTGGTCTTTTCTTGTCTTGGTCATTTCTTGTCTTGGTCTTGTCTTGGCCTTGTTTTGGTCTTGTCTTTGTCATGTCTTATCTTGCCTTGTCTTCTCTTGTCTTGTCCTGTCTTGGTCTTGTCTTGTCCTGTCTTGTCTAGTCATTTCTTGTCTTGTCTTTTCTTGTTTTGTTCTTGTCTTAATCTTGTCTTGGACTTTTTTTTGTCTTGTCTTGTCTTTGTTTTGTGTTGGTCTAGTCTTTTTCTTTTTTGGTCTTGTTGTGGTCTTGTTTTGTCTTGTCTTGTCTGTCTTGTCTTGTCTTTTTTTTTGTCTTTTCTTGTCTTGTCTTCTTTTTCTTGGTCTTATCCTGTCTTGTCCTATCTTGGTCTTGTCTTTGTCTTGTCTTGGTCTTGTCTTGGTATTGTCTTATCTTGTCTTTGTCTTGTCTTGGTCTTGTGTTGACTTTTCTTTTCTTTTCCTGTCTTATCTTGTCTTGTCACGTCTTGGTTTTTTCTTGGTCTTGTCTTGTCTTCTTTTGTCTAAGTCGTGTCTTGTCTTGACCTTGTCTTGGTCTTGTTTTGGTCTTCCTGTGGTCTTGTCTTGTCTTATCTTGTCTTGTCTAGGTCTTGGCCTTCCTTGTCTTGTCTCCGTCTTGCCTTGGTCTTGTCTTTGTTTTGTCTTGTGCTTGTCTTGTCTTGTCTTGTCCTGTTTTGGTCTAGTCTTGGTCTTGTCTTGCCCTGGTTTTGTCTTGTCCTTGCTTGTCTTGTCTCGTCGGGGTCTTGTCTTGGTCTTGTCTTGTGTTGAATTTTCCTTTCCTTTCTTTTCTTTTCTTATCTTGTTTTGTCTTGGTCTTGTCCTGTCTTGTCTTATCTTGGTCTTGTCTTGGTCTTGTCTTGGTCTTGTCTTGGTCTTGTATTGTATGGTCTTGGTTTGGTCTTGTCCTGGTCATGTATTGTTTTGACTTTTCTTTTCTTGTCTTGTCTTATCTTGTCTTGTCATGTCTTGGTCTTTTCTTGGTCTTGTCTTCGTCTTGTCTTGGTCTTCTCTTTTCTTGGTCTTGTCTTGTTCTTGTTTTGGTCTTATCTTTGTCTTGGTCTTGTATTGTCTTGTCTTGGACTTGTCTTTTCTCATCTTGTCTTGTCTTGTCTTGTCTTGCTTTGGTCTTGTCTTGATCACATATTTGTCTTGTTTTGTCCTGTTTTGTCTTGTCTTTTCTTGTCTTGATCTTTTCTAGGTCTTGTCTTGTCTTGGTCATATCATGTCTTGTCATGTCTTGTCTTGGTCATGTCTTTTCTTGTCTTGCCTTGCTCTTCTCTTGTCTTGTTTTGTCTTGGTCGTGTCTTGTCTTATCTTGGTCTTTTCTTGTCTTGTCTTGTCATGTCTTGTCTTGCCTTTGTCTTGTCTTGGTCTTGTGATGGTCTTGTTTTGGTCTTGTCTTGGTCTTGTCTTGATTTGTCTTGTCTTGGTCTTTTCTTGTCTTCTCTTGGTTTTGTCTTGTCATGGTCTTGTCTTGTTCTTGTCTGTGTCTTGTCTTGTCTTGGTCTTGTCTTGTTCTTGTCTGGGTCTTGTCTTGTCTTGTCTTTGCTTGGTCTTTTCTTGTCTTGGTCCTGTCGTGGTCTTGTTTTGGTCTTGTCTTGGTCTTGTCTTCTCTTTTCTTGTCTTGTCTAGTCTTGTCTTGGTCTTGTCTTGTCTTGTCTTGTCGTGGTCTTATCTTGTATTGCATTGTCTTGTCTTGTTCTTGTTTTGGTCTTGTCTTGTCTTGTCTTGGTCTTGTCTTTTCTTTCTTGGTTTTGTCTTTGTCTTGTCTTTGTCTTGTCTTGGTCTTGTCTAGTCTTCTCTTGTCTTGGTCTTGTCTTGTCTTGTCTTGTCTTGTCTTGTCTTGTCTTGTCTTGTCTTGGTCTTGTCTTGTCTTGTGTTGTTTTGTCTTGGTTTTCTCTTGTCTTGGTCTCGTCCTGGCCTTGTTTTGGTCTTGTCTTTTCTTGTCTTGTCTTGTCTTGTGTTGTCTTGTCTTGTATTGTCATGTCTTGTCTTGTCTTGTCTTGTCTAGGTCTTGTCTTGTCTTTTCTTTTTCTTGTCTTAATCTTGTCTTGGACTTTTTTTGTCTTGTCTTGTCTTGCCTTGTTTTGTCTTGGTCTTGTCTTTTATTTTCTTGGTTTTTTCTTGGTCTTGTCTTGGTATTGTCTTGGTCTTGTCTAATCTACTCTTGTCTTGGTCTTGTCTTGTCTTCTCTTGGTCTTGACTTGGTCTTGTCTTGGTCGTGTCTTGTCTTGCTTTTCTTGTCTGGTCTTGTCTTGTCTTGGTCTTGTCTTGTCTTGTCTTTTCTTGTCTTGCTCTTGTCGTGGTCTTGTTTTGGTCTTGTCTTGGTCTTTTCTTGGTCTTGTCTTGTCTTTTCTTGTCTTGTCTTGTATTGTCTTGACTTGTTCTTGTCTTGGTCTTGTCTTGTCTTGGCCTTGTCTTGTCTTGACTTGGTCTTGTCTTGTCTTTTATAGGACTTGTCTTGTTCTTGTCTTTTCTTGTTTTTTTCTTGTCTTGGTCTTGTCTTGGTCTTGTCTTGGACTTGTTTTGGTCTTGTCTTTGCTTGGTCTTGCCTCTGTCTTGTCTTGGTGTTGTCTTGATTTCTTGTGGTCTTGTCTTTTCTTGTCTTGTCTTTTCTTATCTTGTCTTGTCTTGGTCTTGTCTTGTCTTGTTTTTCTTGTCTTAATCTTGTCTTGGACTTTTTTTTTTGTCTTGTCTTGTCTTGTCTTGTCTTGTCTTGGTCTTGTCTTTTCTTTTCTTGGTTTTCTCTTGGTCTTGTCTTGGTCTTGTCTAGTCTTGTATTGGTTTTGTCTTGGTCTTGTCTTGTCTTGTGTTGTCTTCCCTTGGTCTTGTCTTGTCCTGTTCTTGTCTTGTCCTTGTTTTGGTCTTGTCTTTGTCGTGTCTTATTTTGTCTTGTCTTGTCTTGTCCTGTCTTGGTCTTGTCTTGTCTTGTCTTGGTCTTGTCTTAATCTTGTTTTGGTCTTTTTTTGTCTTGTCTTGTCTTGTCTTGGTCTTGTCTTGGTCTTGTCTTGGTTGTGTTTTGTCTTGCCTTTTCTTGTCTGGTCTTGTCTTGTCTTGGTCTTGTCTTGTCTTGTCTTTTCTTGTCTTGGTCTTGTCTTGGACCTGTTTTGGTCTTATCTTGGTCTTGTCATGGTCTTGTCTTGGTCTTGTCTTGTCTTCTCTTGTCTTGTATTGTATTGTATTATCTTGTTCTTTTCTTGGTCTTGTCTTGTCTTGTCTTGGTCTTGTCTTGTCTTGACTTGGTCTTGTTTTTTCTTGTCTTTTATAGGACTTGTCTTCTTCTTGTCTTGTCTTGCCTCTCTTGGTTTTGTCTTGTCTTGGTCTTGCCTTGGTCTTGTCTTGTCTCGTCTTTTTCTTGTCTTAATCTCGTCTTGGACTTTTTTTGTCTTGTCTTGGTGTTGTCTTGGTCTTGTCTTTTCTAGTCATCTCTTGGTCTTGACTTGGTCTTGTCTTGGTCGTGTCTTGTCTTGCCTTTTCTTGTCTTGTCTGGTCTTGTCTTGTCTTGGTCTTTTCTTGTCTTGTCTTGTCTTGTCTTGTCTCAGTCAGGTCTTGATCTTGTCTTTGTCTTGTCTTTGTCTTGTCTTGTCTTTTCTGATCTTGTCTTGGTCTTGTCTTGGTCTTGTCTTGGTCTTGTCTTTTCTTGTCTTGTCTTGTCTTTTCTAGTCTTGTCTTTTCTTTTCTCATCTTGGTCATGTCTTTTCTTGTCTTGTCTTGGTCTTCTCTTGTCTTGTCTTGGTCTTCTCTTGTCTTGTTTTTTCTTGGTCATGTCTTGCCTTTTCTTGGTCTTGTCTTGTCTTGTCATGTCTTGTCTTGCCTTGTCTTGTCTTGGTCTTGTGATGGTCTTGTTTTGGTCTTGTCTTGGTCTTGTCTTGATTTGTCTTGTCTTGGTCTTTTCTTGTCTTCTCTTGGTTTTGTCTTGTCATGGTCTTGTCTTGGACTTGTCTGGGTCTTGTCTTGGACTTGTCTGGGTCTTGTCTTGTCTTGGTCTTGTCTTGTTCTTGTCTTGGTCTTGTCTTGTGTTGTCTTGTCTTGGTCTTTTCTTGTCTTGGTCCTGTCGTGGTCTTGTTTTGGTATTGTCTTGGTCTTGTCTTCTCTTTTCTTGTCTTGTGAAGTCTTGTCTTGGTCTTGTCTTGTCTTGTCTTTTCTTGTCTTGTTTTGGTCTTTTCTTGTCTTGTCTTTTCTTATCTTGTCTTGTCTTGGTCTTGTCTTGTCTTGTTTTTCTTGTCTTAATCTTGTCTTGGACTTTTTTTTTCTCTTGTCTTGTCTTGGTCTTGCCTTTTCTTTTCTTGGTTTTCTCTTGGTCTTGTCTTGGTCATGTCTTGGTCTTGTCTTCTCTTGTCTTGGTCTTGTCTAGTCTTGTATTGTTCTTGTCTTGGTCTTGTCTTGTCTTGTGTTGTCTTCTCTTGGTCTTGTCTTGCCCTGGTCTTGTCTTGTCCTTGTTTTGCTCTTGTCTTTGTCGTGTCTTATTTTGTCTTGTCTTGTCTTGTCTTGTCATGTCTTGGTCTTGTCTTGTATTGTCTTGTCTTGTCTTCGTCTTGTCTTAATCTTGTTTTGGACTTTTTTTTGTCTTGTCTTGTCTTGGTCTTGTCTTGGTCTTGTCTGGTCTTGTCTTCTCTTGGTCTTGACTTGGTCTTGTCTTGGTTGTGTCTTGTCTTGCCTTTTCTTGTCTGGTCTTGTCTTGTCTTGGTCTTGTCTTTTCTTGTCTTTTCTTGTCTTGGTCTTTTCTTGGACCTGTTTTGGTCTTATCTTGGTCTTGTCTTGGTCTTGTCTTGGTCTTGTCTTGGTCTTGTCTTGTTTTGTCTTGTCTTGTATTGTATTGTCTTATCTTGTTCTTGTCTTGGTCTTGTCTTGTCTTGTGTTGGTCTTGTCTTGTCTTGACTTGGTCTTGTCTTGTCTTGTCTTTTATAGGACTTGTCTTGTTCTTGTCTTGTCTTGCCTCTCTTGGTTTGGTCTTGTCTTGGGCTTGTCTTGTCTCGTCTTTTTCTTGTCTTAATCTTGTCTTGGGCTTTTTTGTCTTGTCTTAGTGTTGTCTTGTCTTGGTCTTTTCTTGTCTTGGTCTTGTCGTGGTCTTGTCGTGGTCTTGTTTTGGTCTTGTCTTGTCTTGTCTTGTCTTGTCTTGTCTTGTATTGTATTGTATTGTATTGTATTGTTCTTGACTTGGTCTTGTAGTGTCTTGGTCTTGTCTTGTTCTTGTTTTGGTCTTTTCCAGGTCTAGTCATGTCATGGTCATATCATGTCTTGTCTTGTCTAGGTCATGTCTTTTCTTGTCTTTTCTTGGTCTTCTCTTGTCTTTTCTTTTCTTTTCTTTTCTTGGTTTTGTCTTGGTCTTGTCTTGGTCATGTCTTGGTCTTGTCTTCTCTTTACTTGTCTTCGTCTTGTCTAGTCTTTTATTGGTCTTGTCTTGGTCTTGTCTTGTCTTGTGTTGTCTTCTCTTGTCCTGGTCTTGTCTTGTCCTTGTTTTGGTCTTGTTTTTGTCGTGTCTTATCTTGTCTTGTCTTGTCCTGTCTTGGTCTTGTCTTGTCTTGTCTTGTCTTTTCTTGTCTTGGTCTTGTCTTAATCTTGTTTTGGACTTTTTTTTTTGTCTTGTCTTGTCTTGGTCTTGTCTTGTCTTCTGTTGGTTTTGTCTTGTCATGGTCTTGTCTTGGATTTGTCTGAGTCTTGTCTTGTCTTGGTCTTGTCTTGTTCTTGTCTTGGTCTTGTCTTGTGTTGTCTTATCTTGGTCTTTTCTTGTCTTGGTTTTGTCGTGGTCTTGTCGTGGTCTTGTTTTGGTCTTGTCTTGGTCTTGTCTTGGTCTTGTCTTGTCTTGTCTTTTCTTGTCTTTTCTTGTCTTGTTCTTGTCTTGGTCTTGTCTTGTCTTGTCTTGGTCTTGTCTTGTCTTGACTTGGTCTTGTCTTGTCTTTTATAGGACTTGTCTTGTTCTTGTCTTGTCTTGTTTTTCATGGTTTTGTCTTGTCTTGGTCTTGTCTTGGACTTGTCTTGGTCTTGTATTTCTTGGTCTTGCATCGGTCCTGTCTTGGTGTTGTCTTGAATTCTTGTGGTCTTGTCTTTTCTTGTCTTGTCTTGTCTTTTCTTATCTTGTCTTTTCTTGTCTTGGTCTTGTCTTGTCTTGTTTTTTTCTTGTCTTAATCTTGTCTTGGATTTTTTGTCTTGTCTTGTCTTTGTTTTGTCTTGGTCTTGTCTTGTCTTGGTCTTGACTTGGTCTTGTCTTGGTCCTGTCTTCTCTTGTCTTGGTTTTGTCTTGCTTGGTCTTATCTTGATCTAGTCTTGGTCTTGTCTTGTCTTGTCTTGGTCTTGTCTTGTTCTTGTTTTGGTATTGTTCTTGTGTTGTCTTGTCTTGTCTTGTCTTGCCTTGTCTTGTGTTGTCTTGTTTTGGTCTTGTCATGTATTGTCTTGTCTTTGTCTTGTCTTTTCCTGTTTTGGTCTTGTCTTGGTCTTGTGTTGGTCTTGTCCTTTCTTCTCTTGTCTTGTTCTGGTCTTGTCTTGGTCTTACTCAGTCTTGTCTTGTCTTGGTCTTCTCTTGTTTTGGTCTTGTCTTGTTCTTGTTTTGGTTTTATCTTTTTCTTCGTCTTGTCTAGTCTTGGACTTGTCTTGTCTTGTCTTGTCTTGCTTTGGTCTTGTCTTGATCACATATTTGTCTTGTTTTGTCCTGTTTTGTCTTGTCTTTTCTTGTCTTGGTCTTTTCTAGGTCTAGTCTTGTCTTGGTCATATCATGTCTTGTCTTGTCTTGGTCATGTCTTTTCTTGTCTTGTCTTGGTCTTCTCTTGTCTTGTTTTGTCTTGGTCATGTCTTGTCTTGTTTTGGTCTTGTCTTGTCATGTCTGGTCTTGCCTTTGTCTTGTCTTGGTCTTGGGATGGTCTTGTTTTGGTCTTTTCTTGGTCTTGTCTTGATTTGTCTTGTCTTGGTCTTTTCTTTTCTTCTCTTGGTTTTGTCTTGTCTTGTTCTTGTCTGGGTCTTGTCTTGTCTTGGTCTTGTCTTGTTCTTGTCTTGGCCTTGTCTTGTGTTGTCTTGTCTTGGTCTTTTCTTGTCTTGGTCCTGTCGTGGTCTTGTTTTGGTCTTGTCTTGGTCTTATCTTCTCTTTTCTTGTCTTTTCTAGTCTTGTCTTGGTCTTGTCTTGTCTTGTCTTGTCTCTTCTTGTCTCAGTCAGGTCTTGGTCTTGTCATGGTCATGTCTTGGATTTTCTTGGTCTTCTCTTGGTCTTGTCTTTTCTTGTCATGTCTTTTCTTGTCTTTTCTAGTCTTGTCTTGTCTTGTTCTTGTCTTGGTCTTGTCTTGATCTTGTCTTGGTCTTGTTTTGGTCTTGTCCTGTCTTGTCTTGTTCTTGTCTTGTCTTGTCTTTGTCTTGTCTTGGTCCTGTTTTGGTCTTGTTGTGGTCTTGTCTTCTATTGTCTTGCCTTGTCTTATCTTGGTCATATCCTGTCTTTTCCTCTCTTGGTCTTGTCTTTGTCTTGTTTTGTCTTGTCTTGTCTGGTCTTGTCTCTGTTTTATCTTGCCTTGTCTTGTCTTGGTCATGTCATGTCACGTCATGTCTTGTCTTGTCTTGTCTTGTCTTGGTCATGTCTTTTCTTGTCTTGCCTTGGTCTTTTCTTGTCTTGTTTTGTCTTGGTCGTGTCTTTTCTTGTCTTGGTCTTGCCTTGTCTTGTCATGTCTTGTCTTGTCTTCCTCTTGCCTTGGTCTTGTCTTTGTCTTGGTCTTGTCTTGGTCTTGTCTTGTCTTGTTCTAGTCTTGGTCTTGTCTTGCCCTGGTTTTGTCTTGTCTTGTCTTGTCTCGTCACAGTCTTGTCGTGGTCTTGTCTTGTGTTGAATTTTTCATTCTTGTCTTTGCTTATCTTGTCTTGTCTTGTTCTTGTCCTGTCTTGTCTTGTCTTGGTGTTGTCTTTGTCTTGTCTTGGTCTTGTCTTGTCTTGGTCTTGTCTTTTTCTTGTTTTGGTCTTGTCTTGTGTTGACTTTTCTTTTCTTGTCTTGTCTTAACTTGTCTTGTCATGTCTTGGTCTTTTCTTGGTCTTGTCTTGGTCTTGTCTTGTCTTCTCTTGTCTAGGTCTTGTCTTGTCTTGGTCTTGTTTTGGTCTTCCTGTGGTCTTGTATTGGTCTTGTCTTGGTCTTGGCTTGTCTTGTCTTGTCTGGGTCTTGTCTTTCTCTTGTCTTTGTCTTGTCTTGGTCTTATCTTGTCTTGTCTTGGTTTAGTCTTGTCCTTTCTTGCCTTGGTCTTGTCTTGATCATGTCTTGTCTTGTCTTGGTCTAGTCTTGGTCTTGTCTTTCCCTGGTTTTGTCTTGTCTTGTCTTGGTCTAGTCTTGTCTTGTCTTGTCTTGCCTTGGTCTTGTCTTGGTCTAGTCTTGTCTTGTCTTGGTCTAGTCTTGGTCTTGTCTTGCCCTGGTTTTGTCTTGTCTAGTCTTGTCTTGTCTTTTATTGTCTTGACCTGCCTTGTCCTGTCTTGTCTTGTCTTGCTCTAGTCTTGGTCTTGTCTTGCCCTGGGTTTCTCTTGTCTTGTTTTGTCTTGTCTTGTCTTGTCTTTGCCTTGTCCTGTCATGTCTTGTCTTGGTCTTGTCTTTGTCTTGTCTTTGTCTTGTCTTGGAATTGTCTTATCTTGTCTTGGTTTTGTCTTGTCTTGGTCTTGTTTTTGTCTTGTCTTGGTCTTGTCTTGTGTTGACTTTTCTTTTCTTGTCTTGTCTTATCTTGTCATGTCTTGGTCTTTTCTTGGTCTTGTGTTTGTCTTGTGTTGGTCTTGTCTTGTCTTCTCTTGTCTACGTCTTGGCTTGGCTTGTCTTGGTTTTGTCTTCGTCTTGTTTTGGTCTTCCTGTGGTCTTGTCCTGGTCTTCTCTTGGTCTTGGCCTGTCTTGTCTTGGTCTTGTCTTGGTCTTGTCTTTGTCTTGTCTTGGTCTTTTCTTGTCTTGTCTTGGTCTAGTCTTTTCTTGTCTTGTTTTGGTCTTGTCTTGGTCTTGTCTTGTCTTGACTTGTCTTGTCTTTGTCTAATATTCGTCTTGTCTTGCCCTGGTTTTGTCTTGTTTTGTCTTGTCTTGTCTTTTCTTTTCTTTTCTTGTCTTTTCTTTTCTTGTCTTGCCTTGTCCTGTCTAGTCTTGTCGGTGTCTTGTCTTGGTTTTGTCTTGTGTTGAATTTTCTTTCTTGTATTGTCTTGTCTTGTCTTGGTCTTGTCTTTTGTTGTCTAGGTCTTGTGTTGGTCTTATCTTGGTCTTGTCTTGTCTAGTCTTGTCTTGTGTTGCCTTGTCTTGGTCTTGTTTTGGTCTTGTCTTTCTCTTGTATTGTCTTCTCTTGTCTTTTCTTGTTTGTCTTGGTCTTGTGTTAATCTTGTCTTGGATTTTTTGTATTGTCTTGTCTTGTCTTGTCTTGTCTTGGTCTTGTCTTTTCTTTTCTTGGTTTTCTCTTGGTCTTGTCTTGGTCATGTCTTGGTCTTGTCTTCTCTTGTCTTGGTCTTGTCTAGTCTTGTATTGGTCTTGTCTTGGTCTTGTCTTGTCTTGTGTTGTCTTCTCTTGGTCTTCTCTTGTCCTGGTCTTGTCTTGTCCTTGTTTTGATCTTGTCTTTGTCGTGTCTTATCTTGTCTTGTATTGTCTTGTCCTGTCTTGGTCTTGTCTTGTGTTGTCTTGTCTTGGTCTTGTCTTAATCTTGTTTTGGACTTTTTTTGTCTTGTCTTGTCTTGTCTTGGTCTTGTCTTGGTCTTGTCTTGTCTTGTTTTTTCTTTTCTTGTCTTGGTCTTGTTGTGGACCTGTTTTGGTCTTGTCTTAGTCTTGTCTTGGTCTTGTCTTGTCTTCTCTTGTCTTGTATTGTATTGTCTTATCTTGTTCTTGTCTTGGTCTTCTCTTTTCTTGCCTTGGTCTTGCTTTGTCTTGACTTGGTCTTGTCTTGTCTTTTATAGTACTTGTCTTGTTCTTGTCTTGTCTTGTCTTTTCTTGGGTTTGTCTTGTCTTGGTCTTGTCTTGGTCTTGTCTTGTCTTGTCTTTTTCTTGTCTTAATCTTGTCTTGGACATTTTTGTCTTGTCTTGGTGTTGTCTTGGTCTTTCTTGTCTACTCTTCTCTTGGTCTTGACTTGGTCTTGTATTGGTCGTGTCTTGTCTTGACTTGTCTTGTCTGGTCTTGTCTTGGTCTTGTCTTGTCTTGTCTTGTCTCAGTCAGGTCTTGGTCTTGTCTTTGTCTTGTCTTGTCTTTTCTTATCTTGTCTTGGTCTTGTCTTGGTCTTGTCTTTTCTTGTCTTTTCTTGTCTTGTCTTGTCTTTTCTAGTCCTGTCTTTTCTTTTCTCATCTTGGTCATGTCTTTTCTTGTCTTGTCTTGGTCTTCTCTTGTCTTGTTTTTTCTTGGTCATGTCTTGCCTTTACTTGGTCTTGTCTTGTCTTGTCATGTCTTGCCTTGCCTTTGTCTTCTCTTGGTCTTGTGATGGTCTTGTTTTGGTCTTGTCTTGGTCTTGTCTTGATTTGTCTTGTCTTGGTCTTTTCTTGTCTTCCCTTGGTTTTGTCTTGTCATGGTCTTGTCTTGGACTTGTCTGGGTCTTGTCTTGTTTTGGTGTTGTCTTGTTCTTGTCTTAGTCTTGTCTTGTGTTGTCTTGTCTTTGTCTTTTCTTGTCTTGGTCCTGTCGTGGTCTTGTTTTGGTCTTGTCTTGGTCTTGTCTTCTCTTTTCTTGTCTTGTGTAGTCTTGTCTTGATCTTGTCTTGTGTTGTCTTGTCTTTGTCTTTTTTTGTCTTGGTCCTGTCGTGGTCTTGTTTTGGTCTTGTCTTGGTCTTGTCTTCTCTTTTCTTGTCTTGTGTAGTCTTGTCTTGATCTTGTCTTGTCTTGTCTTTTCTTGTCTTGTCTTGGTCTTGTCTTGGTCTTGTCTTTTCTTTTCTTGTCTTGTCTTTTCTTGTCTTTTCTAGTCTTGTCTTATCTTGTCTTGTTCTTGTCTTGTTTTTGTCTTGGTCTTGTCTTGGTCTTGTCTTCGTCTTGTCCTGTCTTGTCCTGTCTTGTCCTGTCTTGTCTTGGTCTTGTCTTGTCTTGTCTTGTCTTTGTCTTTTCTTGGTCTTGTTTTGGTCTTGTTGTGGTCTTGTCTTGTCTTGTCTTGTCTAGGTCTTATCCTGTCTTGTCCTGTCTTGGTCTTCTCTTTGTCCAGTTTTGTCTTGTCTTGTCTGGTCTTGTCTTAGTTTTGTCTTTCCTTGGTTTTGTCTTGTTCTTGTCCTGTCTTGTCTTGGTCTTGTCTTGTCTTTCTCTGGTCTTGGTCTTGTTTTGGTCTTGTTGTGGTCTTGTCTTGTATTGTCTTGTCTTGTCTTGGTCTTGTCCTGTCTTTGTCTTGTCTTGGTCTTGTCTTTATCTTGTCTTGTGTTGACTTTTCTTTTCTTCTCTTGTCTTATATTTCTAGTCACGTCTTGTTCTTTTCTTGGTCTTGTCTTGTCTTCTCTTGTCTAGGTCTTGTCTTGTCTTGTCTTGGTCTTGTCTTGGTCTTGTTTTGGTCTTCCTGTGGTCTTGTCTTGTTTTATCTTGTCTTGTCTAGGTCTTGTCCTGTCTTGTCTTGCCTTCGTCTTGCCTTGGTCTTATCTTGGTCTTGTCTTGCTCTTGTCTTGTCTTGTCTTGGTCTAGTCTTGGTCTTGTCTTGCCCTGGTTTTGTCTTGTCTTGTCTTGTCTTGTCTCGTCTTGGTCTTGTCTTGGTCTTGTCTCGTGTTGAATTTTACTTTCTTGTCTTTGCTTATCTTGTCTTGTCTTGGTCTTGTCCTGTCTTGTCTTATCTTGGTGTTGTCTTTCTCTTGTCTTGTCTTGTCTTTGTCTTGTGTTGCTTTGTCTTGTCTTTTCTTGTCTTGTCTTGGTCTTGTCTTAATCTTGTCTTGGATTTTTTGTCTTGTCTTCTCTTTTCTTTTCTTGTCTTGTCTTGTCTTGTCTTTGTTTTGTCTTGGTCTTGTCTTGTCTTGTCTTGGTCTTGACTTGGTCTTGTCTTGGTCCTGTCTTCTCTTGTCTTGTCTTGGTTTTGTCTTGCTTGGTCTTGTCTTGGTCTAGTCTTGGTCTTGTCTTGTCTTCTCTTGGTCTTGTCTTGTTCTTGTTTTGGTATTGTTCTTGTCTTTTCTTGTCTTGTCTTGTCTTGTCTTGCCTTGTCTTGTCTCGTCTTGTCTTGTTTTGGTCTTGTCTTGGTTTTGTCTTGTCTTGGCCTTGTCTTGGTCTAGTCTTGGTCTTGTCTTGTCTTGGTCTTTTCTTGGTCTTGATTTGGTCTTGTTTTGGTCTTATCTTGTATTGTCTTGTCTTGTCTTGCCTTGTCTTGTGTTGTCTTGTTTTGGTCTTGTCATGTAATGTCTTGTCTTGGTCTTGTCTTTTATTGTTTTGGTCTTGTCTTGGTCTTGTGTTGGTCTTGTCCTTTCTTCTCTTGTCTTGTTCTGGTCTTGTCTTGGTCTTTTCTCGGTCTTGTCTTGTCTTGTCTTGGTCTTCTCTTGTTTTGGTCTTGTCTTGTTCTTGTTTTGGTCTTATCTTTTTCTTCGTCTTGTCTTGTCTTGGACTTGTCTTGTCTTGTCTTGCTTTGGTCTTGTTTTGATCACGTATTTGTCTTGCTTTGTCCTGTTTTGTCTTGTCTTTTCTAGTCTTGGTCTTTTGTAGGTCTAGTCTTGTCTTGGTCATATCATGTCTTGTCTTGTCTTGTCTTGGTCATGTCTTTTCTTGTCTTGTATTGGTCTTCTCTTTTCTTGTTTTGTCTTGGTCATGTCTTGTCTTGTCTTGGTCTTGTCTTGTCTTGTCATGTCTGGTCTTGCCTTTGTCTTGTCTTGGTCTTGTGATGGTCTTGTTTTGGTCTTGTCTTGGTCTTGTCTTGATTTGTCTTGTCTTGGTCTTTTCTTTTCTTCTCTTGGTTTTGTCTTGTCATGGTCTTGCCTTGTTCTTGTCTGGGTCTTGTCTTGGTCTTGTCTTGTTCTAGTCTTGGTCTTGTCTCGTGTTGTCTTGTCTTGGTCTTTTCTTTTCTTGGTCCTGTCATGGTCTTGTTTTGGTCTTGTCTTCTCTTTTCTTGACTTTTCTAGTCTTGTCTTGGTCTTGTCTTGTCTAGTCTTGTCTCTTCTTGTCTCAGTCAGGTCTTGGTCTTGTCTTGGTCTTGTCTTGTCTTTTCTTGGATTTTCTTGGTCTTCTCTTGGTCTTGTCTTTTCTTGTCTTGTCTTTTCTTGTCTTTTCTAGTCTTGTCTTCTCTTGTTCTTGTCTTGGTCTTGTCTTGGTCTTGTTTTGGTCTTGTCCTATCATGTCTTGGTCTTGTCTTGTCTTTGTCTTGTCTTGGTCCTGTTTTGTTCTTCTTGTGGTCTTGTCTTCTATTGTCTTGTCTTGGTCATATCCTGTCTTGTCCTCTCTTGGTCTTGTCTTTGTCTTGTCTTGTCTTGGTCATGTCTTTTCTTGTCTTGTCTTGGACTTCTCTTGTCTTGTTTTGTCTTGGTCGTGTCTTGTCTTGACTTGGTCTTGTCTTGTCATGTCTTGTCTTGTCTTCGTCTTACCTTGGTCTTGTCTTTGTCTTGTCTTGGTCTTGTCTTGGTCTTGTCTTGTCTTGTCTTGGTCTAGTCTTGGTCTTGTCTTGCCCTGGTTTTGTCTTGTCCTGTCCTGTCTCGTCACAGTCTTGTCTTGGTCTTGTCATGTGTTGAATTTTCCTTTCTTGTCTTTGCTTATCTTGTCTTCTCTTTGTCTTATCCTGTCTTGTCTTGTCTTGGTGTTGTCTTTGTCCTGTCTTGGTCTTGTCTTTTTCTTGTTTTGGTTTTGTCTTGTGTTGACTTTTCTTTTCTTGTCTTATCTTGTCTTGTCATGTCTTGGTCTTTTCTTGGTCTTGTCTTGGTCTTGTCTTGTCTTCTCTTGTCTAGGTCTTGTCTTGTCTTAGTCTTGTTTTGCTCTTTCTGTGGTCTTGTATTGGTCTTGTCTTGGTCTTGGCCTGTCTTGTCTTGTCTTGGTCTTGTCTTTCTCTTGTTTTGTCTTGTCTTGTTCTTATCTTGTCTTGTCTTGGTCTAGTCTTGTCTTGTCTTGCCTTGGTCTTGTCTTGATCTTGTCTTGTCTTTTCTTGGTCTAGTCTTGGTCTTGTCTTTCCCTGGTTTTGTCTTGTCTTGTCTTGGTCTAGTCTTGTCTTGTCTTGTCTTGCTTTGGTCTTTTCTTGGTCTTGTCTTGTCTTGTCTTGGTCTAGTCTTGGTCTTGTCTTTCCCTGGTTTTGTCTTGTCTTGTCTTGTCTTGTCTTGTCTTGTCTTGTCTTGGTGTTGTCTGTGTCCTGTTTTGGTCTTGTCTTGTCTTGGTCTTGTCTTTTTCTTGTTTTGGTTTTGTCTTGTGTTGACTTTTCTTTTCTTGTCTTATCTTGTCTTGTCATGTCTTGGTCTTTTCTGGGTCTTGTCTTGGTCTTGTCTTGTCTTCTCTTGTCTAGGTCTTGTCTTGGTCTTGTTTTGGTCTTTCTGTGTTCTTGTATTCTTCTTGTCTTGGTCTTGGCCTGTCTTGTCTTGTCTTGGTCTTGTCTTTCTCTTGTCTTTGTCTTGTCTTGTTCTTATCTTGTCTTGCCTTGGTCTAGTCTTGTCTTGTCTTGCCTTGGTCTTGTCTTGATCTTGTCTTGTCTTGTCTTGGTCTAGTCTTGGTCTTGTCTTTCCCTGGTTTTGTCTTGTCTAGTCTTGTCTTGTCTTGTCTTGTCTTGTCTTGTCTTGTCTTGACTTGCCTTGTCCTGTCTTGTCTTGTCTTGTCTTGCTCTAGTCTTGGTCTTGTCTTGCCCTGGGTTTCTCTTGTCTTGTTTTTTCTTGTCTTGCCTTGTCTTTGCCTTGTCCTGTCATGTCTTGTCTTGGTCTTGTCTTTGTCTTGCCTTGGTCTTGTCTTGGTATTATCTTATCTTGCTTGGTTTTATCTTGTCTTGGTCTTGTTTTTGTCTTGTCTTGGTCTTGTTTTTTGTTGACTTTTCTTTTCTTGTCTTGTCTTATCTTGTCTTGTCATGTTTTGGTCTTTTCTTGGTCTTGTGTTTGTCTTGTGTTGGTCTTGTCTTGTCTTCTCTTGTCTACGTCTTGTCTTATCTTGTCTTGGTTTTGTCTTTGTCTTGTTTTGGTCTTCCTGTGGTCTTGTCTTGGTCTTCTCTTGGTCTTGGCCTGTCTTGTCTTGTCTTGGTCTTGTCTTGTCTTTGTCTTTGTCTTGTCTTGGTCTTGTCTTGGTCTTTTCTTGTCTTGTCTTGTCTTGGTCTAGTCTTTTCTTGTCTTGTTTTGGTCTTGTCTTGGTTTTGTCTTGTCTTGACTTGTCTTGTCTTTGTCTAGTATTGGTCTTGTCTTGCCCTGGTTTTGTCTTGTCTTGTCTTGTCTTTTCTTTTCTTGTCTTGCCTTGTCCTGTCTAGTCTTGTCGGTGTCTTATCTTGGTTTTGTCTTGTGTTGAATTTTCTTTCTTGTATTGTCTTGTCTTGGTCTTGTCTTGTCTTGGTCCTGTCTTGTCTTGTCTTGTCTTGTCTTGTCTTGTGCTGTCTTGTCTTGTGTTGCCTTGTCTTGGTCTTGTTTTGGTCTTGTCTTTCTCTTTTATTGTCTTCTCTTGTCTTTTCTTGTCTTGTCTTGGTCTTGTGTTAATCTTGTCTTCGATTTTTTGTCTTGTCTTGTCTTGGTCTTGTCTTGGTCTTGTCTTGTTTTGTCTTGGTCTTGTCTTGGTTTTGTCTTGCCTTGGTCTTGTCTTGGTCTAGTCTTGGTCTTGTCTTGTCTTGTCTTGATCTTGTCTTGTTCTTGTTTTGTTATTGTTCTTGCCTTGTCTTTTCTTGTCTTGTCTTGTCTAGGTCTTTTCTTGGTCTTATCCTGGTCTTGTCTTGTCTTGTCTTGTGTTGCCTTGTCTTGGTCTTGTTTTGGTCTTGTCTTTCTCTTTTATTGTCTTCTCTTGTCTTTTCTTTTCTTGTCTTGGTCTTGTGTTAATCTTGTCTTGGATTTTTTTGTCTTGTCTTGTCTTGTCTTGTCTTGTCTTGTCTTGTCTTTTCTTTGTCTTGTCTTGGTCTTGTCTTGGTCTTGTCTTGTCTTGTCTTGGTCTTTTCTTGGTCTTGTCTTGTCTTGTCTTGTATTATTTTGTCTTGTCTTGTTCTTGTCTTGGTCTGGTCTTGTCTTGTCTTGTCTTGTCTTGGTCTTGTCTTGTCTTGAGTTGGTCTTGTCTTGTCTTGTCTTTCATAGGACTTGTCTTATTCTTGTCTTGTCTTCTCTTTTCTTTGTTTTGTCTTGTCTTGGTCTTGTCTTGGACTTGTTTTGGTCCTGTCTCTATTTGGTCATGCCTCGGTCTTGTCTTGGTGGTTTCTTGAATTCTTGTGGTCTTGTCTTTTCTCGTCTTGTCTTGTCTTGGTCTTTTCTTTTCTTGGTTTTGTCTTGGTCTTGTTTTGGTCATGTCTTGGTCTTGTCTTGTCTTCTCTTGTCTTGGTCTTGTCTAGTCTTGTATTGGTCTTGTCTTGTCTTGTGTTGTCTTATCTTGGTCTTCTCTTGTCCTGGTCTTGTCTTGTCCTTGTCTTGTCTTGTCTTGTCTTGTCCTGTCTTGTCCTGTCTTGGTCTTGTCTTGTCTTGTCTTATCTTGTCTTGTCTTGTCTTGTCTTTTCTTGTCTTGTCTTGGTCTTGTCTTGGTCTTGTCTTAATCTTGTTTTGGAATTTTTTTGTCTTGTCTTGTCTTGGTCTTGTCTTGTCTTCTCTTGGTCTTGACTTGGTCTTGTCTTGGTCGTGTCTTGTCTTGCCTTTTCTTGTCTGGTCTTGTCTTGTCTTGTCTTGTCTTGGTCTTGTCTTGTCTTGTCTTTTCTTTTCTTGCTCTTGTCGTGGTCTTGTTTTGGTCTTGTCTTGGTCTTGTCTTGTTCTTGTCTTGTCTTGTCTTTTCTTGTCTTATCTTGTATTGCATTGTCTTGTCTTGTTCTTGTCTTGGTCTTGTCTTGTCTTGTCTTTTATAGGACTTGTCTTGTTCTTGTCTTTTCTTGTCTTTTCTTGGTTTTGTCTTGTCTTGGTCTTGTCTTGGTCTTGTCTTGGACTTGTTTTGGTTTTTTTTTTTTTGCTTGGTCTTGCCTCTGTCTTGTCTTGGTGTTGTCTTGATTACTTGTGTTCTTGTCTTTTCTTTTCTTGTCTTGTCTTATCTTGTCTTGTCTTGGTCTTGTCTTGTCCTGTCTTGTCTGGTCGTTTTCTTGTCTAAATCTTGTCTTGGACTTTTTTGTCTTGTCTTGTCTTGTCTTATCTTGGTCTTGTCTTTTCTCTTATTGCTTTTGTCTTGGTCTTGTCTTGGTCATGTCTTGGTCCTGTCTTGTCTTCTCTTTTCTTGGTCTTGTCTAGTCTTGTATTGGTCTTGTCTAGTACTGTGTTGTCTTCTCTTGGTCTTCTCTTGTCCTGGTCTTGTCTTGTCCTTGTTTTGGTCTTGTCTTTGTCGTATTTTATCTTGTCTTGTCTTGTCTTGTCTTGTCCTGTCTTGGTCTTGTCTTGTCTTGTCTTTTCTTTTCTTTTCTTGTCTTGGTCTTGTCTTAATCTTGTTTTGGACTTTTTTTGTCTTGTCTTGGTCTTGTCTTGTCTTGTCTTGTCTTCTCTTTGTCTTGACATGGTCTTGTCTTGGTCGTGTCTTATCTTGTCTTTTCTTGTCTGGTCTTGTCTTATCTTGGTCTTGTCTTGTCTTGTCTTTTCTTGTCTCAGTCATGCCTTGGTCTTGTCTTTGTCTTGTCTTGTCTTTTTTTATCTTGTCTTGTTCTTATCTTGGTCTTGTCTTGGTCATGTCGTTTCTTGTCTTGTCTTTTCTAGTCTTTTCTTTTCTGGTATTGTCTTGGTCATGTCTTTTCTTGTCTTGTCTTGGTCTTCTCTTGTCTTGTTTTTTCTTGGTCATGTCTTGTCTTTTCTTGGTCTTGTCTTGTCTTGTCATGTCTTGTCTTTCCGTTTTCTTGTCTTGATCTTGTGATGGTCTTGTTTTGGTCTTGTCTTGGTCTTTTCTTGTCTTTTCT
The DNA here is from genome assembly GCF_947179515.1 of Apodemus sylvaticus. NCBI lineage: Eukaryota > Metazoa > Chordata > Mammalia > Rodentia > Muridae > Apodemus > Apodemus sylvaticus. Next base: position 748,306 of record NW_026263083.1, on the reverse strand, counting down.
TGTCTTTTCTTGTCTTTTCTTGTCTTTTATTGTCTTGTCTTGTCTTGTCTTGTCTTGTTCTTTTCTTGGTCTTGTCTTGTCTTGGTCTTGTCTTGTCTTGCCTTGGTCTAGTCTTGGTCTTGTCTTGCCCTGGTTTTGTGTTGTCTTTTCTTGTCTTGTCTCTTCGGGGTCTTGTCTTGGTCTTGTCTTGTGTTGAATTTTCCTTTCTTGTCTTTTTTTATCTTGTATTGTCTTGTCTTTGGTTTTTTCCCATCTTGTCTTGTCTTGGTCTTGTCTTGGTATTGTCCTGTCTTGTCTTGGTCTTGTCTTGTATGGTCTTATTTTGGTCTTGTTTTGGTCACGTCTTGTGTTGACTTTTCTTTTCTTGTCTTGTCTTATCTTGTCTTGTCATGTCTTCGTCTTTTCTTGTTCTTGTCTTGGTCTTGTCTTGGTCTTCTCTTGTCTTGGTCTTGTCTTGTTCTTGTTTTGGTTATCTTTTTCTTCGTCTTGTCTCATCTTGTCTTGGACTTGTCTTGTCTTGTCTTGCTTTGGTCTTGTCTTGATCACGTATTTGTCTTGTTTTGTCCTGTTTTGTCTTGTCTTTTCTTGTCTTGTTGTTGTCTAGGTCTTCTCTTGACTTGGTCATATCACGTCTTGTCGTGTCTTGTCTTGGTCATGTCTTTTCTTGTCTTGTCTTGCTCTTCTCTTGTCTTCTTTTTTCTTGGTCATGTCTTGTCTGGTCTTGGTCTACTCTTGTCATGTCTTTTCTTGCCTTTGTCTTGTCTTGGTCTTGTGATTGTCTTGTTTTGATCTTGTCTTGTTCTTGTCTTGATTTGTCTTGTCTTGGTCTTTTCTTGTCTTCTCTTGGTTTGTCTTGTCATGGTCTTGTCTTGGTTTTGTCTGGGTCTTGTCTTTTCTTGTCTTGTGTTGTCTTGTCTTGGTCTTTTCTTGACTTGGTCTTGTGGTCTTGTTTTGGTCTTGTCTTGGTCTTGTCTTCTCTTTCTTGTCTAGTCTAGTCTTGTCTTGGTCTTGTCTTGTCGTGGTCTGATCTTTTCTTGGTTTTGTCTTTGTCTTGTCTTGGTATTGTCTTGGTCTTTTCTAGTCTTCTCTTGTGTTTGTCTTGTTTTGTCTTGTCTTGGTCTTTTCTTGTTCTTATCTTGTCTTGTTTTGTCTTGTCTTGGTTTTCTCTTGTCTTGGTGTTGTCTTGGCCTTGTTTTGGTCTTGTCTTTTCTTGTCTTGTCTTGTCTTGGTCTTGTCTTGTCTTGTCTTATCTTTTTCTTTTCTTAATATTGTCTTGGACTTTTTTTGTCTTGTCTTTTCTTGGTCTTGTCTTTTCTTTTCTTGGTTTTGTTTTTGTCTTGTCTTGGTATTGTCTTTGTCTTGTCTAGTCTTGTCTTGTCTTGTTCTTGTTTTTCTTTTCTTGGCTTTGTCTTGGTCTTGTCTTGGTATTCTCTTTGTCTTGTCTAGTATTCTCTTGTCTTGGTCTTGTCTTGTCTTGTCTTGGTCTTGTCTTGGTCTTTTCTTGTCTTGTGTTGTCTTGTCTTGGTTTTCTCTTGTCTTGGTCTTGTCTTGGCCTTGTTTTGACCTTGTCTTTTCTTGTTTACTCTTGTCTTGGTCTTGTCTTGTCTTGTCTTACCTTTTTCTTGTCTTAATCTTGTCTTGGACTTTTTTTGTCTTTTCTTGTCTTGTCTTTTCTTTTTTGGTTTTGTCTTGGTCTTGTCTTGGTATTGTCTTTGTCTTGTCTAGTCTTGCCTTTGTCTTGTCTTTTCTTTTCTTGGTTTTGTCTTGGTCTTGTCTTGGAATTGTCTTTGTCTTGTCTAGTCTTCTCTTGTCTTGGTCTTTTCTTGTCTTGGTCTTGTCTAGGTCTTTTCTTGTCTTGTGTTGTCTTGTCTTGGTCTTTTCTTGTCTTGGTCTTGTCTTGGCCTTGTTTTGGTCTTGTCTTTGTCATGTCTTATCTTGCCTTGTCTTCTCTTGTCTTGTCCTGTGTAGGTCTTGTCTTGTCCTGTCTTGTCTAGTCATTTCTTGTCTTGTCTTTTCTTGTTTTGTTCCTGTCTTAATCTTGTCTTGGACTTTTTTTTGTCTTGTCTTTTCTTTGTTTTGTCTTGGTCAGGTCTTTTTCTTTTTTGGTCTTGTTGTGGTCTTGTTTTGTCTTGTCTTGTCTGTCTTGTCTTGTCTTTTTCTTGTCTTGTCTTCTCTTTTCTTGGTCTTATCCTGTCTTGTCCTATCTTGGTCTTGTCTTTGTCTTGTCTTGGTCTTGTCTTGGTATTGTCTTATCTTGTCTTTGTCTTGTCTTGGTCTTGTGTTGACTTTTCTTTTCTTTTCCTGTCTTATCTTGTCTTGTCACGTCTTGGTTTTTTCTTGGTCTTGTCTTGTCTTCTTTTGTCTAAGTCGTGTCTTGTCTTGACCTTGTCTTGGTCTTGTTTTGGTCTTCCTGTGGTCTTGTCTTGTGTTATCTTGTCTTTTCTAGGTCTTGGCCTTCCTTGTCTTGTCTCCGTCTTGCCTTGGTCTTGTCTTTGTTTTGTCTTGTGCTTGTCTTGTCTTGTCTTGTCCTGTTTTGGTCTAGTCTTGGTCTTGTCTTGCCCTGGTTTTGTCTTGTCCTTGCTTGTCTTGTCTCGACGGGGTCTTGTCTTGGTCTTGTCTTGTGTTGAATTTTCCTTTCTTTTCTTATCTTGTCTTGTTTTGTCTTGGTCTTGTCCTGTCTTGTCTTATCTTGGTCTTGTCTTGGTCTTGTCTTGGTCTTGTTTTGGTCTTGTATTGTATGGTCTTGGTTTGGTCTTGTCTTGGTCATGTATTATTTTGACTTTTCTTTTCTTGTCTTGTCTTATCTTGTCTTGTCATGTCTTGGTCTTTTCTTGGTCTTGTCTTCGTCTTGTCTTGGTCTTCTCTTTTCTTGGTCTTGTCTTGTTCTTGTTTTGGTCTTATCTTTGTCTTGGTCTTGTATTGTCTTGTCTTCGACTTGTCTTTTCTCATCTTGTCTTGTCTTGTCTTGTCTTGCTTTGGTCTTGTCTTGATCACGCATTTGTCTTGTTTTGTCCTGTTTTGTCTTGTCTTTTCTTGTCTTGATTTTTTCTAGGTCTTGTCTTGTCTTGGTCATATCATGTCTTGTCATGTCTTGTCTTAGTCATGTCTTTTCTTGTCTTGCCTTGCTCTTCTCTTGTCTTGTTTTGTCTTGGTCGTGTCTTGTCTTGTCTTGGTCTTTTCTTGTCTTGTCTTGTCATGTTTTGTCTTGCCTTTGTCTTGTCTTGGTCTTGTGATGGTCTTGTTTTGGTCTTGTCTTGGTCTTGGTCTTGTCTTGATTTGTCTTGTCTTGGTCTTTTCTTGTCTTCTCTTGGTTTTGTCCTGTCATGATCTTGTCTTGGTCTTGTCTGGGTCTTGTCTTGTCTTGGTCTTGTCTTGTTCTTGTCTGGGTCTTGTCTTGTCTTGTCTTGGCTTGGTCTTTTCTTGTCTTGGTCTTGTCATGGTCTTGTTTTGGTCTTGTCTTGGTCTTGTCTTCTCTTTTCTTGTCTTGTCTAGTCTTGTCTTGGTCTTGTCTTGTCTTGTCTTGTCGTGGTCTTATCTTGTATTGTATTGTCTTGTCTTGTTCTTGTTTTGGTCTTGTCTTGTCTTGTTCTTGTCTTTTCTTTCTTGGTTTTGTCTTTGTCTTGTCTTTGTCTTGTCTTGGTCTTGTCTAGTCTTCTCTTGTCTTGGTCTTGTCTTGTCTTGTCTTGTCTTGTCTTGTCTTGTCTTGTCTTGTTTTGGTCTTGTCTTGTCTTGTGTTGTCTTGTCTTTGTTTTCTCTTGTCTTGGTCTCGTCCTGGCCTTGTTTTGGTCTTGTCTTTTCTTGTCTTGTCTTGTCTTGTCTTGTCTTGTGTTGTCTTGTCTTGTATTGTCATGTCTTGTCTTGTCTTGTCTTGTCTAGGTCTTGTCTTGTGTTGTCTTTTCTTTTTCTTGTGTTAATTTTGTCTTGGACTTTTTTTGTCTTGTCTTGTCTTGCCTTGTTTTGTCTTGGTCTTGTCTTTTCTTTTCTTGGTTTTTTCTTGGTCTTATCTTGGTATTGTCTTGGTCTTGTCTAATCTACTCTTGTCTTGGTCTTGTCTTGTCTTGGTCTTCTCTTGTCTTGGTCTTGACTTGGCCTTGTTTTGGTCTTGTCTTTGTCATGTCTTATCTTGTCCTGTCTTGTCTTGTCCTATATTGGTCTTGTCTTATATTGTCTTTTCCTGTATTGTCTTGTCTTGTCTTGTCTTTGTCTTTTCTTAATCTTGTCTTGGACTTTTTTTGTCTTGTCTTGTCTTGGTCTTGTCTTGTCTTGTCTTGTCTTCTCTTGGTCTTGACTTGGTCTTGTCTTGGTTGTGTCTTCTCTTGCCTTGTCTTGTTTTGTCTTGTCTTGTCTTGTCTTGGTCTTGTCTTATCTTGACTTGTCTTGTCTTGTCTCAGGCAGTTCTTGGTCTTGTCTTGGTCTTGTCTTATCTTTTATTGTCTTGTCTTGGTCTTGTCTTCTCTTGTCTTTTCTTGTCTTGTCTTGGTCTTGTCTTGGTCTTGTCTTTTCTTGCATTGTGTTTTCTTGTCTTGTCTTGGTCATGTCTTTTCTTGTCTTGTCTTGGTCTTCTCTTGTCTTGTTTTGTCTTGGTCGTGTCTTGTCTTATCTTGGTCTTGTCTTGTCTTGTCATGTCTTGTCTTGCCTTTGTCTTGTTTTGGTCTTGTGATGATCTTGTTTTGGTCTTGTCTTGGTCTTGTCTTGATTTGTCTTGTCTTGGTCTTTTCTTGTCTTCTCTTGGTTTTGTCTTGTCATGGTCTTGTCTTAGTCTTGTCTGGGTCTTGTCTTGTCTTTTCTTGGTCTTGTCTTGTTTTTGTCTTGGTCTTGTCTTGTGTTGTCTTGTCTTGGATTTTTCTTGTCTAGGTCTTGTCATGGTCTTGTTTTGGTCTTGTCTTGGTCTTGTCTTCTCTTTTCTTGTCTTGTCTAGTCTTGTCTTGGTCTTATCCTGTACTGTCTTGTCTTGTCTTGTTCTTGTCTTGGTCTTGATTTGTCTTGTCTTGTCTTGTCTTGTCTTGTCTTGTCTTGGTCTTGTCTTGTCTTGACTTGGTCTTGTCTTGTCTTGTCTTGTCTTTTATAGGACTTGTCTTGTTCTTGTCTTGTCTTTTCTTGTTTTTTTCTTGTCTTGGTCTTTTCTTGGTCTTGCATTGGACTTGTTTTCGTCTTGTCTTGTCTTGGTCTTGCCTCGGTCTTGTCTTGATGTTGTCTTGATTTCTTGTGGTCTTGACTTTTCTTCTATTGTCTTGTCTTGGTCTTGTCATGTCTTGTCTTGTCTTTTTCTTGTTTTAATCTTGTCGTGGACAGTTTTTTTTTTCTTCTCTTGCCTTGTCTTGTCTTGGTCTTGTCTTTTCTTGATTTTGTCTTGGTCTTATCTTGGTATTGTCTTGGTCTTGTCTTTTCTTCTCTTCTCTTGTCTTGGTCTTGTCTTGTCTTGGTCTTGTCTTGGTCTTGTCTTGTCTTGGGTTGTTTTGTCTTGGTCTTCTCTTGTCTTGGTCTTGTCTTGGCCTTGTTTTGGTCTTGTCTTTGTCATGTCTTATCTTGTCCTGTCTTTCTTGTCCTTTCTTGGTCTTGTCTTGTATTGTCTTGTCCTGTCTTGTCTTGTCTTGTCCTTTCTTGTCTTGGTCTTGTCTTAATCTTGTCTTGGCCTTTTTTTGTCTTGTCTTTTCTTGGTCTTGTCTTTTCTTGTCTTCTCTTGGTCTTGACTTGCTCTTGTCTTGGTCGTGTCTTGTCTTGTCTTGTCTTGTCTTGTCTTGTCTTATCTTGTCTTGTCTTGTCTTGTCTTGTCTCAGTCAGGTCTTGGTCTTGTCTTTCTTGCCTTGTCTTTGTCTTGTCTTGTCTTTTCTTGTCTTGTCTTGGTCTTATCTTGGTCCTGTCTTTTCTTGTCTTGTCTTTTCTTGTCTTGTCTTGGTCATGTCTTTTCTTGTCTTTTCTTGGTCTTCTCTTGTCTTGTTTTGTCTTGGTGGTGTCTTGTCTTGGTCTTGTCTTGTCTTGTCTTGTCATGTCTTGTCTTGCCTTTGTCTTGTCTTGGTCTTGCGATGGTCTTGTTTTGGTCTTGTCTGGGTCTTGTCTTGATTTGTCTTGTCTTGGTCTTTTCTTGTCTTCTCTTGATTTTTCCTTGTCATGGTCTTTTCTTGGTCTTGTCTGGGTCGTGTCTTGTCTTGTCTTCTTTTGTCTTGTCTTGGTCTTTTCTTGTCTTCTCTTGCTTTTTTCTTGTCATGGTCTTCTCTTGGTCTTGTCTTGGTCTTGTCTTGTGTTGTCTTGTCTTGGTCTTTTCTTGTCTTGGTCTAGTCGTGGTCTTGTCGTGGTCTTGTTTTGGTCTTGTCTTGGTCTTGTATTGTCTTGTCTTGCATTGTTTTGTCTTGTCTTGGTCTTGTCTTGTCTTGTCTTGGTGTTGTCTTGTCTTGATTTGGTCTTGTCTTGTCTTTTATACGTCTTGTCTTGTTCTTGCCTTGTCTTGTCTTTTCTTGATTTTGTCTTGTCTTGGTCTTGTCTTGGACTTGTTTTGGTCTTATCTTTTATTGGTCTTGCCTCGGTCTTGTCTTGTTGTTGTCTTGATTTCTTGTGGTCTTGTCTTGTCCTGTCTTGTCTTGTCTTATCTTGTCTTGTCTTGGACTTGTCTTGTCTTGTCTTTTTCTTTTCTTAATCTTGTCTTGGAATTTTTGTCTTGTCTTGTCTTGTCTTGTCTTGTCTTGTCTTGTCTTGGTCTTGTCTTGTCTTGTCTTGTCTTGTCTTGTCTTGTCTTGTCTTGCCTTGCATTGTCCTATCTTGTTCTTGTCTTGGTCTTGTCTTCTCTTGACTTGTCCTTGTCTTGTCTTGTCTTTTATAGGACTTGTCTTGTTCTTGTCTTTTCTTGTCTTGTCTTGTCTGTAGCTGCCTGCAGCCACATGTAAACCGGGTTACCAGTTGAGAGAATTTTGGGGTTATAGGGATGAGGGGCGAAAAGAAAGCGCGGCTAAGTCAATGTTCACTGATCAAAGTCCTCAACTTTAATGGCGCCAGACCTTTTAACAGTTTGGTCAAACCCTTCCCCCCAGACTCCAGGCTGAGTTCCGGTGGAAGTTGTCTAGCTTCTCTTGGAGGTCTTCGTCTTGACTGCTCCGGCAGCTGGGTGGGTCACCTGTTTAATTCAGGAATTCCTATACCTGGAGGAACAATGAACTTAACCTTTACTTTGAGCGCTCCACCCTAGGTGGAGCAGGATCCTGGCTAACTGGGAGAAGTTAACCTTGACCAAAGTCAAACTCTGACCAAGTGCAAGACTGCCCCAATATGGCTCTGAACATGTCCTCCCTTTTTTTATTAATTTAAACATGAGGAGGTAGAAAACAAGTGGATAAATATCCTTCATAAGAAGGCGGGCCTTAACCAGGAGGGGAAGCATTGACCATAATTCCTCTTAAATATTGTATAACGTCATTTTCAGAGGAGGGGTAATAGGCTCCCTTATTATTTTAAGGACAGCCTCTCGACGTTAACCCCTATGCAATTAGGTGTACTTCCTGGGGACTCAGAAGCAGAAATTCACCTCCCCATGCAGTGCTTTGCCTCGCATGTCTCGCTGGTACCCATGTTTGTTCATAAACAAACACACATAGATCTGAGTTCTATGTGGCTCCCTCTTTGGAGATCCACTTGTGTAAGTTTTGAAGCCAGGGGGGTCTGTAAGTGTCTTTAACAGACATGTAATCTCTCCATCCAGGTGAGCCTGGGTGGAGACAGCCAGTCTGCTTAACAGACAAGGTCAAGAGTTAAAGGTGGAATAGGATTAACTTGTCCCAGAAGTATCCAATTCAGTTGTAAATTAACAACTTTAAGGACCCAAAGCTTGGCCTCTGAGGTGGGAGAGGTAGCCTTGTGAATCAAGAAATAAGCTGTTACTTCTCAGGAAAAGTGGAGACTATATGTTAAATTAACACAGCTGGCTGAAGATTGTTAGCCATCTTCAAAATTGGAATCTTCAATATTGGAATTATTTCTAGACCAGTCTATGGTTGAGTCAGCTGAACACAATAAGGAGAAGAGTCATTTTAACTCTTCTTTAGATTAATTTTTCCTAAGCTAGCTTAACAGTCTCTATGTTCTGTCCCACAAAGTCTAAAAGCTTGAAGCTAGGCAATTTATCTAACCTGGGACATTTAACAATTAAGGTAAGTCAAGAACATATAGCCAATATAGCTCTTATGTTACCATGGTCTGGGCATTCAGCAAGCACACAGTCAGCATATCTTCTGCAGCATTCTGTGGAAAAAACAGAGGACATGCCTTCTCCCCCAATATTAAATCAGGATCATGGCATATGTTAGTAAGTGAATTCCTTCATTTCACCTAGACATCAATATGCCTAATTACAAGATGTCATATACATTTAGCAAGGAGTTTCTTGGCATCCAAATTTTAAAATTTTCTTAAAAACATGCAAGCATAATTTAAATTATATGCACAGGGACACAATTTCCCCTCTCTTCTTTCTTCCAAGAAGATATTGTTTTATTAATTTAAGTTGGAACACAAAGTATAAAACATAACATAGGCAATAACTATGTAATTATATAAAATAAACATAGCATTTTTAGTTGTTTTTTCTGTTAGAGCAGTTGTAACTAGACAGCCTAAAAATGAATCATTAGTCACATGCACATATTTTTTTAATCTTCTAAATTAGAAATATGAATATCATTTATCTGTAATAACAAGTCCTCTAGGATTAACACCATTACGTGGTAGAGGTAGAAATTGAGGACATAAAGAACAAATCTTTACAATTTGATGTGCACAAATACAAAATTATTTCAAATACCTAAAGGACAGTCATTTAGAGAACATATCCTTTGTTCTTAGAAATTTGAATCACATTTGCATAAACTGTAGAAATTAAGAATTAGCAGTATTAAAAATGGACCAATTTTAAGCAATTATAAACCATGAGCTATATATATCTACTATTATTAAAAGCTTGACCTTTAACATCTTAAAAATAGCTGCTATAGCACCCAATTCAGGTATCTGTGTTGAAGCAGGGAGAAACTTAAAGGAATAAACATGTGATCTGATAGTACAAATTATCTTTTGGATAACAATTATTAATTTTGCCTAAAAAATGCTTGCCATGTAATAGATCAACCATTAATAATAAATTTGATTGTTGCTTGAAGCAAGGAACAAACATTTCCTACCTTGAAAACAGAGGTTTAAGACCTTTTGTGGCAAGCTTAAAATGAGGTAAATAAGATAAAGCCAATTAATATATCCTAACAACTTTTGAAAGCCATTTACCTAAAAATTCTAAAAGTCCATAGGAGCAAGGGCCTGTAACAAACATTCTATGAACATTTTACACTGAAAAGTTTAAGATCTTAACTTCTAGTATTGAAACAGAGACAAAACATTTTTTTTTTATCTGTCCTAGGATCCACCTTTAGTCCTTGGCAAGGACTAGATCTGAGCCTTTTAACTAAGACCAGACCCAAACCTGCTAGGACGTTTTCAGGATTAAACAAAAGAAACCTGTAATTCCATGGTCAAAGGAACCTACTTGATATCAAATACATTTCCACAGAGATATCCTTTTTAATCTTGGAGGGTTAAATTTTGCTCCTACCATTGTAGCCTATAAACTTGTGGAAAAGTGGCAATGGGCCTCTAAAACCCATAGCTGCATCACTCTCAAAATTATCATAATTACAAAATGTTAAGAATTATGAGCCTGTAAACTGAAAACTGTAGCCAATGACACACTGATTTTTATTGTAACTCAATGTTTTCTTGCAATATTAGAGCACAATTGTGATTTTGGAAGCAAATCTCAATTTTAAACAATCTATTTTCTTTAAAATCAATGGCAAACACATATTTACAGCACAAGGTTTGTCTGCCAGTTCTTATATTCAAGTGTATGACAGTGTAACTTATTAAAGAGACAATATTTTAAATCTTAATCTTCATTAAGTCCAATCTCCAGGCCAAGATTCACATGAAACACCATGCCAATTTAGGAGCGTCCCAAAGGCCTGTATTTCCTGGACTGCGTCATGCCACGTGTTGTTCAAAATGGCGACTACCCTTAACTACCAGCTTTAACCATCATGCCACGTGTTGTTTAAAAATGGCGACTACCCTAAACTAACCTAACTTTTGTTAATAACATTATACCTTTTAAATCATGTGCAGTGACTTAAGCCAATACTCTATAGTCAAGACATGTAAAATATACCTTTAAATCCAATTATAAACAAGAACAAAGCATGAGTGGCATTAGGCCACGTGTAGTTAGTTAAGATAGCTCTAACACTGAATCACCAGTTTTAAACTAACCTTTTCTTAATAACACTATACTTTTTACATAATACCCAATTAATTTATAACTCTTAAGTCAAGAAATGTAAAGCCTTATACCATTAAAACCAATTAGAAACAAGTATGAAGCGACTACATGAATTTCACAAGCCAAACCAAAGTCTTCTCAAATCTTGAGGCTTCTGGGCTATTAAAAGCGGCTTTTTCCCCAGCCATGCTTGCCTCTTGGGTGAGTGAGCTACGCTGCTGCGGCGCGCCTTTAAATCAATCTCCACACAAACTGTGGCTGGCTCAAGAGGTTGCCAGCAGATGAAATCCTTACCAATTTTCCTTTTTAACATGAAACAGTCATTCACACAACGACACAGAGAGGACATAAACATACACATAGACAGTCGGTGCACCGGGACAAACACGGAAAGATACACAGAAAGTTAAGCGTGCTTGTTAAGCAATTGCATCCATTTTCCTCTTTAAACAGCTCTTAGAAGCTGTGGACATATGCCTATTTTTAAAAACCCCTTTCTTTTCGCCGAAATCAGCTCTTACGAGCTTTGGGCAAATGCCTACCAAATTCCTTCCCCATATTTCCCTATCTTTTCAACCCAAGCAGTCCCTGTGCTGGATCCGCACAGTTTGCTTGAAAAACTGTATCCCTTCCGGCACTCACAACAATAGACACGAATTCACTAGCACTAGTTTTGACCTCTATGTTGCTTACCGTGCGGATACTACTTCTTACCACCTTTTCTGCGAAGCTTCGCTGGATAGGGCTACCTCAGGAAATTCTCTCGTACCAGGTCGCCCCACGTTGGGCGCCAATTATGTAGCTGCCTGCAGCCACATGTAAACCGGGTTACCTGTTGAGAGAATTTTGGGGTTATAGGGAAGAGGGGCGAAAAGAAAGCGCGGCTAAGTCAATGTTCACTGATCAAAGCCCTCAACTTTAATGGCGCCAGACCTTTTAACAGTTTGGGCAAACCCTTCCCCCCAGACTCCAGGCTGAGTTCCGGTGGAAGTTGTCTAGCTTCTCTTGGAGGTCTTCGTCTTGACTGCTCCGGCAGCTGGGTGGGTCACCTGTTTAAGTCAGGAATTCCTATACCTGGAGGAACAATGAACTTAACCTTCACTTTGAGCGCTCCACCCTAGGTGGAGCAGGATCCTGGCTAACTGGGAGAAGTTAACCTTGACCAAAGTCAAACTCTGACCAAGTGCAAGACTGCCCCAATATGGCTCTGTACATTGTCTTTTCTTGGTTTTGTCTTCCCTTGGTCTTGTCTTGGACTTGTCTTGGTCTTATCTTTTATTGGTCTTGCCTCGGTCTTGTCTTGGTGTTGTCTTGATTTCTTGTGGTCTTGTCTTGTCTTATCTTGTCTTGTCTTGGACTTGTCTTGTCTTCTCTTGTCTTAATCTTGTCTTGGACTTTTTTTTGTCTTGTCTTGTCTTGGTCTTGTCTTTTCTTTTCTTGGTTTTCTCTTGGTCTTGTCTTAGTCATGTCTTGGTCTTGTCTTGTCTTCTCTTGTCTTGGTCATGTCTAGTCTTGTATTGGTCTTGTCTTGGTCTTGTATTGTCTTGTGTTGTCTTCTCTTGGTCTTCTCTTGTCCTGGTCTTCTCTTGTCCTTGTTTTGGTCTTGTCTTTGTCGTGTCTTATCTTGTCTTGTCTTGTCCTGTCTTGGTCTTGTCTTGTCTTGTCTTGTCTTGTCTTGTCTTTCTTTTCTTGTCTTGGTCTTGTCTTTATCTTGTTTTGGACTTTTTTGGTCTTGTCTTGTCTTGGTGTTGTCTTGGTCTTGTCTTGTCTTGTCTTCTCTTGGTCTTGACTTGGTCTTGTCTTGGTCGTGTCTTGTCTTGCCTTTTCTTGTCTGTTCTTTTCTTGTCTTGGTCATGTCGTGGTCTTGTTTTGGTCTTGTCTTGGTCTTTTCTTGGTCTTGTCTTGTCTTGTCTTGTATTATCTTGTCTTGTCATGTTCTTGTCTTGGTCTGGTCTTGTCTTGTCTTGTCTTGGTCTTGTCTTGAGTTGGTCTTGTCTTGTCTTGTCTTTCATAGGACTTGTCTTATTCTTGTCTTGTCTTCTCTTTTCTTTGTTTTGTCTTGTCTTGGACTTGTTTTTATCCTGTCTTTTCTTGGTCTTGCCTCAGTCTTGTCTTGGTGGTTTCTTGAATTCTTGTGGTCTTGTCTTTTCTTGTCTTGTCATGTCTTGGTCTTGTCTTTTCTTTTCTTGGTTTTGTCTTGGTCTTGTCTTGGTCATGTCTTAGTCTTGTCTTGTCTTCTCTTGTCTTGGTCTTGTCTAGTCTTGTATTGGTCTTGTCTTGGTCTTGTCTTGTGTTGTCTTATCTTGGCCTTTCTTGTCCTGGTCTTGTCTTGTCCTTGTTTTGGTCTTGTCTTTTTCGTGTCCTATCTTGTCTTGTCTTGTCTCGTCCTGTCTTGGTCTTGTCTTGTCTTGTCTTTTCTTGTCTTGTCTTGGTCTTGTCTTAATCTCGTTTTGGACTTTTTTGTCTTGTCTTGTCTTGTCTTCTCTTGGTCTTGACTTGGTCTTGTCTTGGTCGTGTCTTGTCTTGCCTTTTCTTGTCTGGTCTTGTCTTGTCTTGGTCCTGTCCTGTCTTGTCTTTTCTTTTCTTGCTCTTGTCGTGGTCTTGTTTTGGTCTTGGATTGGTATTGTCTTGGTCTTGTCTTGTCTTTTCTTGTCTTGTCTTGTCTTGTATTGTATTGTCTTGTCTTGTCTTGTTCTTGTCTTGGTCTTTTCTTGTCTTGGTCTTGTCTTGTTGTCTTGACTTGGTCTTGTCTTGTCTTTTATAGGACTTGTCTTGTTCTTGTCTTTTCTTGTCTTTTCTTGGTTTTGTCTTGTCTTGGTCTTGTTTTGGTCTTGTCTTGGACTTGTTTTGGTCTTGTCTTTGCTTGGTCTTGCCTCTGTATTGTCTTGGTGTTGTCTTGATTTCTTGTGGTCTTGTCTTTTCTTTTCTTGTCTTGTCTTATCTTGTCTTGTCTTGGACTTGTCTTGTCTGGTCATTTTCTTGTCTAAATCTTGTCTTGGAATTTTTTGTCTTGTCTTTTCTTCTCTTGTCTTATCTTGGTCTTGTATTTTCTCTTCTTGGTTTTGTCTTGGTCTTGTCTTGGTCATGTCTTGGTCTTGTCTTGTCTTCTCTGGTCTTGGTCTTGTCTAGTCTTGTATTGGCCTTGTCTTGTCCTGTGTTGTCTTCTCTTGGTCTTCTCTTGTCCTGGTCTTGTCTTGTCCTTGTTTTGGTCTTGTCTTTGTCGTATCTTATCTTGTCTTGTCTTGTCCTTTCTTGGTCTTGTCTTGTCTTTTCTTTTCTTTTCTTGTCTTGGTCTTGTCTTAATCTTGTTTTGGACTTTTTTTGTCTTGTCTTGGTCTTGTCTTGTCTTCTCTTTGTCTTGACATGGTCTTGTCTTGGTCGTGCCTTATCTTGCCTTTTCTTGTCTGGTCTTGTCTTATCTTGGTCTTGTCTTGTCTTGTCTTTTCTTGTCTCAGTCATGCCTTGGTCTTGTCTTTGTCTTGTCTTGTCTTTTCTTATCTTGTCTTGGTCTTATCTTGGTCTTGTCTTGGTCTTGTCGTTTCTTGTCTTGTCTTTTCTAGTCTTTTCTTGTATAATCTTGGTCATGTCTTTTCTTGTTTTGTCTTGGTCTTCTCTTGTCTTGTTTTTTCTTGGTCATGTCTTGTCTTTTCTTGGGCTTGTCTTGTCTTGTCATGTCTTGTATTGCCGTTGTCTTGTCTTGATCTTGTGATGGTCTTGTTTTGGTCTTGTCTTGGTCTTTTCTTGATTTGTCTTGTCTTGGTCTTTTCTTGTCTTCCCTTATTTTTGTCTTGTCATGGTCTTGTCTTGGTCTTGTTGGGTTTTGTGTTGTCTTGGTCTTGTCTTGTGTTGTCTTGTCTTGGTCTTTTCTTGTCTTGGTCTTGTCGTGGTCTTGTTTTGGTCTTGTCTTGGTCTTGTCTTGTCTTGGTCTTATCTTGTATTGTATTGTCTTGTCTTGTTCTTGTCTTGGTTTTGTCTTGTCTTGTCTTGGTCTTCTCTTGTCTTGACTTGGTCTTGTCTTGTCTTGTATTTTATAGGACTTGTCTTGTTCTTGCCTTGTCTTCTCTTTTCTTGGTTTTGTCTTGTCTTGGGCTCGTCTTGGTCTTGTCTTGGACTTGTTTTGGTGTTGTCTTGTCTTCGTCGTGCCTCTGTCTTGTCTTGGTGTTGTTTTGATTTCTTGTGGTCTTGTCTTGTCTTTTCTTTTCTTTTCTTTTCTTTTCTTTTCTTTTCTTTTCTTTTCTTTTCTTTTCTTTTCTTTTCTTGTCTTGTCTTGTCTTGTCTTGTCTTGTCTTTTCTTGTCTTGTCTTGTCTTGGTCTTGTCTTGTCTTTTTCTTGTCTTAATCTTGTCTTGGACTTTTTTTTTGTCTTGTCTTCTCTTGCCTTGTCTTTTCTTTTCTTGGTTTTGTCTTGGTATTGTCTTGTTCTCGTCTAGTCTTCTCTTGTCTTGGTATTGTCTTGTTCTCGTCTAGTCTTCTCTTGTCTTGGTCTTGTGTTGTCTTGTCTTGTCTTGTGTTGTCTTGTCTTGGTCTTGTGTTGTCTTGTCTTGTTTTGTGTTGTCTTGTCTTGGTCTTCCCTTGTCTTGGTCTTGTCTTGGCCTTGATTTGGTCTTGTCTTTGTCATGTCTTATCTTGTCTTGTCTTGTTTTGTCCTGTCTTAGTCTGTCTTGTCTTGTCTTGTTCTGTCTTGTCTTGTCTTGTCTTGTCTTGTCTTGTCTTTTCTTATCTTCTCTTGGTCTTGTCGCTAACTTGTCTTGAACTTTTTTTTGTCTTGTCTTGTCTTGGTCTTGTCTTGGTCTCATTTTGTCTTTTCTTCTCTTGGTCTTGACTTGTTCTTGTCTTGGTGGTGTCTTGTCTTGCCTTGTCTTCTCTTGTCTTGTCTTGTTCTTGTCTTGTCTTATCTTGTCTTGTCTTGTCTTGTCTTGTCTTGTCTTGTCTTGTCTTGTCTTGTCTAAGTCAGGTCTAGTCTTGTCTCAGTCAGGTCGTGGTCTTGTCTTGGTCTTGTCTTGTCTTTTCTTGTCTTTTCTAGTCTTGTCTTGTCTGACCTTGTTATTGTCTTGGTCTTGCCTTGGTCTTGTCTTGGTCTTGTTTTGTCTTGTCTTTGTCTTGTCTTGGTCTTGTTGTGGTCTTTTCTTTTCTTGTCTTTTCTTGTCTTGTCTTGTCTTGTCTTGTCTTGTCTTGTCTTGTCTTGTTCTTGTGCTGTCTTGTCCTGGCTTGGTCTTGTGTTTGTCTTGTCTTGGTCTTGTCTTGGTATTGCCTTGTCTTTTCTTGGTCTTGTCTTGTGTTGACTTTTCATTTCTTGTCTTGTCTTATCTTTTCTTGTCACGTCTTGGTCTTTTCTTGGTCTTTTCTTCTCTTGTCTAGGTCTTGTCTTGTCATGGTCTTGTCTTGGTCTTGTTTTGGTCTTCCTATGGTCTTGTCTTGTCTTATCTTGTCTTGTCTAGATCTTGGCCTGTCTTGCCTTGTCTTCATCTTGCCTTGGTCTTGTCTTTGTCTTGTCTTGGTCTTGTCCTGTCTTGTCTTATCTTGGTCTTGTCTTGGTCTTGTCTTGTATGGTCTTGGTTTGGTTTTGTCTTGGTCATTTATTGTTTTGACTTTTCTTTTCTTGTCTTGTCATGTCTTGGTCTTGTCTTGGTCTTCTCTTGTCTTGGTCTTGTCTTGTTCTTGTTTTGGTCTTATCTTTGTCTTGGTCTTGTGTTGTCTTGTCTTGGACTTGTCTTTTCTCATCTTGTCTTGTCTTGTCTTGCTTTGGTCTTGTCTTGATCACATATTTGTCTTGTTTTGTCCTGTTTTGTCTTGTCTTTGCTTGTCTTTATCTTTTCTAGGTCTTGTCTTGTCTTGGTCAAATCATGTCTTGTCATTTCTTGTCTTGGTCATGTCTTTTCTTGTCTTGTCTTGCTCTTCTCTTGTCTTGTTTTGTCTTGGTCGTGTCTTGTCTTGTCTTGGTCTTTTCTTGTCTTGTCTTGTGATGTCTTGTCTTGCCTTTGTCTTGTCTTGGTCTTGTGATGGTCTTGTTTTGGTCTTGTCTTGGTCTTGTCTTGATTTGTTTTGTCTTCGTCTTTTCTTGTCGTCTCTTGGTTTTGTCTTGTCATGGTCTTGTCTTGGTCTTGTCTGGGTCTTGTCTTGTCTTGGTCTTGTCTTGGTCTTGTCTGGGTCTTGTCTTGGCTTGGCTTGGCTTGGCTTGGTCTTTTCTTGTTTTGGTCTTGTTGTGGTCTTGTTTTGGTCTTGTCTTGGTCTTGTCTTCTCTTTTCTTGTCTTGTCTAGTCTTGTCTTGGTCTTGTCTTGTCTTGTCTTGTCGTGGTCTTATCTTGTATTGTATTGTATTGTCTTGTTCTTGTTTTGGTCTTGTCTTGTCTTGTCTTGGTCTTGTCTTTTCTTTCTTGGTTTTGTCTTTGTCTTGTCTTTGTCTTGTCTTGGTCTTGTCTAGTCTTCTATTGTCTTGGTCTTGTCTTGTCTTGTCTTGCCTTAGTCTTGTCTTGTCTTGGCTTTCTCTTGTCTTGGTCTCGTCCTGGCCTTGTTTTGGTCTTGTCTTTTCTTGTCTTGTTTTGTATTGTCATGTCTTCTCTTGTCTTGTCTTGTCTAGGTCTTTTCTTGTCTTGTCTTGTCTTTTTCTTGTCTTAATCTTGTCTTGGACTTTTTTTGTCTTGTCTTGTCTTGCCTTGTCTTTTGTTGGTCATGTCTTTTCTTTTCTTGGTTTTGTCTTGGTCTTGTCTTGGTATTGTCTTGGTCTTGTCTAATCTACTCTTGTCTTGGTCTTGTCTTGTCTTGGTCTTCTCTTGTCTTGGTCTTGACTTGGCCTTGTTTTGGTCTTGTCTTTGTCATGTCTTATCTTGTCCTGTCTTGTCTTGTCCTATATTGGTCTTGTCTTATATTGTCTTTTCCTGTCTTGTCTTGTCTTGTCCTGTCTTGGTCTTTTCTTAATCTTGTCTTGGACTTTTTTTGTCTTGTCTTGTCTTGGTCTTGTCTTGTCTTCTCTTGGTCTTAACTTGGTCTTGTCTTGGTCGTGTCTTCTCTTGCCTTGTCTTGTTTTGTCTTGTCTTGTCTTGTCTTGGTCTTGTCTTATCTTGACTTGTCTTGTCTTGTCTTGTCTCAGGCAGTTCTTGGTCTTGTCTTGGTCTTGTCTTATCTTTTATTGTCTTGTCTTGGTCTTGTCTTCTCTTGTCTTTTCTTGTCTTGTCTTGGTCTTGTCTTGGTCTTGTCTTTTCTTGTATTGTGTTTTCTTGTCTTGTCTTGGTCATGTCTTTTCTTGTCTTGTCTTGGTCTTCTCTTGTCTTGTTTTGTCTTGGTCATGTCTTGTCTTATCTTGGTCTTGTCTTGTCATGTCTTGTCTTGCCTTTGTCTTGTTTTGGTCTTGTGATGATCTTGTTTTGGTCTTGTCTTGGTCTTGTCTTGATTTGTCTTGTCTTGGTCTTTTCTTGTCTTCTCTTGGTTTTGTCTTGTCATGGTCTTGTCTTGGTCTTGTCTGGGTCTTGTCTTGTCTTTTCTTGGTCTTGTCTTGTTTTTGTCTTGGTCTTGTCTTGTGTTGTCTTGTCTTGGATTTTTCTTGTCTAGGTCTTGTCATGGTCTTGTTTTGGTCTTGTCTTGGTCTTGTCTTCTCTTTTCTTGTCTTGTCTAGTCTTGTCTTGGTCTTATCCTGTACTGTCTTGTCTTGTCTTGTTCTTGTCTTGGTCTTGATTTGTCTTGTCTTGTCTTGTCTTGTCTTGTCTTGTCTTGTCTTGGTCTTGTCTTGTCTTGTCTTGGTCTTGTCTTGTCTTGTCTTGTCTTGTCTTGTCTTGTCTTGTCTTGTCTTGTCTTGTCTTGTCTTGTCTTGTCTTTTATAGGACTTGTCTTGTTCTTGTCTTGTCTTTTCTTGTTTTTTTCTTGTCTTGGTCTTTTCTTGGTCTTGCATTGGACTTGTTTTCGTCTTGTCTTGTCTTGGTCTTGCCTCGGTCTTGTCTTGATGTTGTCTTGATTTCTTGTGGTCTTGACTTTTCTTGTATTGTCTTGTCTTGTCTTGGTCTTGTCATGTCTTGTCTTGTCTTTTTCTTGTTTTAATCTTGTCGTGGACAGTTTTTTTTTCTTCTCTTGCCTTGTCTTGTCTTGGTCTTGTCTTTTCTTGATTTTGTCTTGGTCTTATCTTGGTATTGTCTTGGTCTTGTCTTGTCTTCTCTTGTCTTGGTCTTGTCTAGTCTTGGTCTTGTCTTGGTCTTGTCTTGTCTTGTGTTGTTTTGTCTTGGTCTTCTCTTGTCTTGGTCTTGTCTTGGCCTTGTTTTGGTCTTGTCTTTGTCATGTCTTATCTTGTCCTGTCTTTCTTGTCCTTTCTTGGTCTTGTCTTGTATTGTCTTGTCCTGTCTTGTCTTGTCTTGTCTTGTCCTTTCTTCTCTTGGTCTTGTCTTAATCTTGTCTTGGCCTTTTTTTGTCTTGTCTTTTCTTGGTCTTGTCTTTTCTTGTCTTCTCTTGGTCTTGACTTGCTCTTGTCTTGGTCGTGTCTTGTCTTGTCTTGTCTTGTCTTGTCTCAGTCAGGTCTTGGTCTTGTCTTTCTTGCCTTGTCTTTGTCTTGTCTTGTCTTTTCTTGTCTTGTCTTGGTCTTATCTTGGTCCTGTCTTTTCTTGTCTTCTCTTTTCTTGTCTTGTCTTGGTCATGTCTTTTCTTGTCTTTTCTTGGTCTTCTCTTGTCTTGTTTTGTCTTGGTGGTGTCTTGTCTTGGTCTTGTCTTGTCTTGTCTTGTCATGTCTTGTCTTGCCTTTGTCTTGTCTTGGTCTTGCGATGGTCTTGTTTTGGTCTTGTCTGGGTCTTGTCTTGATTTGTCTTTTCTTGGTCTTTTCTTGTGTTCTCTTGATTTTTCCTTGTCATGGTCTTTTCTTGGTCTTGTCTGTGTCGTGTCTTGTCTTGTCTTGGTCTTGTCTTCTTTTGTCTTGTCTTGGTCTTTTCTTGTCTTCTCTTGCTTTTTTCTTGTCATGGTCTTCTCTTGGTCTTGTCTTGGTCTTGTCTTGTGTTGTCTAGTCTTGGTCTTTTCTTGTCTTGGTCTAGTCGTGGTCTTGTCGTGGTCTTGTTTTGGTCTTGTCTTGGTCTTGTATTGTCTTGTCTTGCATTGTTTTGTCTTGTCTTGGTCTTGTCTTGTCTTGTCTTGGTGTTGTCTTGTCTTGATTTGGTCTTGTCTTGTCTTTTATACGTCTTGTCTTGTTCTTGTCTTGTCTTGTCTTTTCTTGATTTTGTCTTGTCTTGGTCTTGTCTTGGACTTGTTTTGGTCTTATCTTTTATTGGTCTTGCCTCGGTCTTGTCTTGTTGTTGTCTTGATTTCTTGTGGTCTTGTCTTGTCCTGTCTTGTCTTGTCTTATCTTGTCTTGTCTTGGACTTGTCTTGTCTTGTCTTTTTCTTTTCTTAATGTTGTCTTGGAATTTTTGTCTTGTCTTGTCTTGTCTTGTCTTGTCTTGGTCTTGTCTTGGTCTTGTCTTGTCTTGTCTTGTCTTGTCTTGTCTTGCATTGTATTGCCCTGTCTTGTTCTTGTCTTGGTCTTGTCTTCTATTGTCTTAGTCTTGTCTTCTCTTGACTTGTCCTTGTCTTGTCTTGTCTTTTATAGGACTTGTCTTGTTCTTGTCTTTTCTTGTCTTGTCTTGTCTGTAGCTGCCTGCAGCCACATGTAAACCGGGTTACCAGTTGAGAGAATTTTGGGGTTATAGGGAAGAGGGGCAAAAAGAAAGCGCGGCTAAGTCAATGTTCACTGATCAAAGTCCTCAACTTTAATGGCGCCAGACCTTTTAACAGTTTGGTCAAACCCTTCCCCCCAGACTCCAGGCTGAGTTCCGGTGGAAGTTGTCTAGCTTCTCTTGGAGGTCTTCGTCTTGACTGCTCCGGAAGCTGGGTGGGTCACCTGTTTAATTCAGGAATTCCTATACCTGGAGGAACAATGAACTTAACCTTTACTTTGAGCGCTCCACCCTAGGTGGAGCAGGATCCTGGCTAACTGGGAGAAGTTAACCTTGACCAAAGTCAAACTCTGACCAAGTGCAAGACTGCCCCAATATGGCTCTGAACATGTCCTCCCTTTTTTTTATTAATTTAAACATGAGGAGGTAGAAAACAAGTGGATAAATATCCTTCATAAGAAGGCGGGCCTTAACCAGGAGGGGAAGTATTGACCGTAATTCCTCTTAAATATTGTATAACGTCATTTTCAGAGGAGGGGTAATAGGCTCCCTTATTATTTTAAGGACAGCCTCTCGACGTTAACCCCTATGCAATTAGGTGTACTTCCTGGGGACTCAGAAGCAGAAATTCACCTCCCCATGCAGTGCTTTGCCTCACATGTCTCGCTGGTACCCATGTTTGTTCATAAACAAACACACATAGATCTGAGTTCTATGTGGCTCCCTCTTTGGAGATCCACTTGTGTAAGTTTTGAAGCCAGGGGGGTCTGTAAGTGTCTTTAACAGACATGTAATCTCTCCATCCAGGTGAGCCTGGGTGGAGACAGCCAGTCTGCTTAACAGACAAGGTCAAGAGTTAAAGGTGGAATAGGATTAACTTGTCCCAGAAGTATCCAATTCAGTTGTAAATTAACAACTTTAAGGACCCAAAGCTTGGCCTCTGAGGTGGGAGAGGTAGCCTTGTGAATCAAGAAATAAGCTGTTACTTCTCAGGAAAAGTGGAGACTATATGTTAAATTAACACAGCTGGCTGAAGATTGTTAGCCATCTTCAAAATTGGAATCTTCAATATTGGAATTATTTCTAGACCAGTCTATGGTTGAGTCAGCTGAACACAATAAGGAGAAGAGTCATTTTAACTCTTCTTTAGATTAATTTTTCCTAAGCTAGCTTAACAGTCTCTATGTTCTGTCCCACAAAGTCTAAAAGCTTGAAGCTAGGCAATTTATCTAACCTGGGACATTTAACAATTAAGGTAAGTCAAGAACATATAGCCAATATAGCTCTTATGTTACCATGGTCTGGGCATTCAGCAAGCACACAGTCAGCATATCTTCTGCAGCATTCTGTGGAAAAAACAGAGGACATGCCTTCTCCCCCAATATTAAATCAGGATCATGGCATATGTTAGTAAGTGAATTCCTTCATTTCACCTAGACATCAATATGCCTAATTACAAGATGTCATATACATTTAGCAAGGAGTTTCTTGGCATCCAAATTTTAAAATTTTCTTAAAAACATGCAAGCATAATTTAAATTATATGCACAGGGACACAATTTCCCCTCTCTTCTTTCTTCCAAGAAGATATTGTTTTATTAATTTAAGTTGGAACACAAAGTATAAAACATAACATAGGCAATAACTATGTAATTATATAAAATAAACATAGCATTTTTAGTTGTTTTTTCTGTTAGAGCAGTTGTAACTAGACAGCCTAAAAATGAATCATTAGTCACATGCACATATTTTTTTAATCTTCTAAATTAGAAATATGAATATCATTTATCTGTAATAACAAGTCCTCTAGGATTAACACCATTACGTGGTAGAGGTAGAAATTGAGGACATAAAGAACAAATCTTTACAATTTGATGTGCACAAATATAAAATTATTTCAAATACCTAAAGGACAGTCATTTAGAGAACATATCCTTTGTTCTTAGAAATTTGAATCACATTTGCATAAACTGTAGAAATTAAGAATAAACAGTATTAAAAATGGACCAATTTTAAGCAATTATAAACCATGAGCTATATATATCTACTATTATTAAAAGCTTGACCTTTAACATCTTAAAAATAGCTGCTATAGCACCCAATTCAGGTATCTGTGTTGAAGCAGGGAGAAACTTAAAGGAATAAACATGTGATCTGATAGTACAAATTATCTTTTGGATAACAATTATTAATTTTGCCTAAAAAATGCTTGCCATGTAATAGATCAACCATTAATAATAAATTTGATTGTTGCTTGAAGCCAGGAACAAACATTTCCTACCTTGAAAACAGAGGTTTAAGACCTTTTGTGGCAAGCTTAAGATGAGGTAAATAAGATAAAGCCAATTAATATATCCTAACAACCTTTGAAAGCCATTTACCTAAAAATTCTAAAAGTCCATAGGAGCAAGGGCCTGTAACAAACATTCTATGAACATTTTACACTGAAAAGTTTAAGATCTTAACTTCTAGTATTGAAACAGAGACAAAACATTTTTTTTATCTGTCCTAGGATCCACCTTTAGTCCTTGGCAAGGACTAGATCTGAGCCTTTTAACTAAGACCAGACCCAAACCTGCTAGGACGTTTTCAGGATTAAACAAAAGAAACCTGTAATTCCATGGTCAAAGAAACCTACTTGATATCAAATACATTTCCACAGAGATATCCTTTTTAATCTTGGAGGGTTAAATTTTGCTCCTACCATTGTAGCCTATAAACTTGTGGAAAAGTGGCAATGGGCCTCTAAAACCCATAGCTGCATCACTCTCAAAATTATCATAATTACAAAATGTTAAGAATTATGAGCCTGTAAACTGAAAACTGTAGCCAATGACACACTGATTTTTATTGTAACTCAATGTTTTCTTGCAATATTAGAGCACAATTGTAATTTTGGAAGCAAAACTCAATTTTAAACAATCTATTTTCTTTAAAATCAATGGCAAACACATATTTACAGCACAAGGTTTGTCTGCCACTTCTTATATTCAAGTGTATGACAGTGTAACTTATTAAAGAGACAATATTTTAAATCTTAATCTTCATTAAGTCCAATCTCCAGGCCAAGATTCACATGAAACACCATGCCAATTTAGGAGCGTCCCAAAGGCCTGTATTTCCTGGACTGCGTCATGCCACGTGTTGTTCAAAGGGCGACTACCCTAAACTACCAGCTTTAACCATCATGCCACGTGTTGTTTAAAAATGGCGACTACCCTAAACTAACCTAACTTTTGTTAATAACATTATACCTTTTAAATCATGTGCAGTGACTTAAGCCAATACTCTATAGTCAAGACATGTAAAATATACCTTTAAATCCAATTATAAACAAGAACAAAGCATGAGTGGCATTAGGCCACGTGTAGTTAGTTAAGATAGCTCTAACACTGAATCACCAGTTTTAAACTAACCTTTTCTTAATAACACTATACCTTTTACATAATACCCAATTAATTTATAACTCTTAAGTTAAGAAATGTAAAGCCTTATACCATTAAAACCAACTAGAAACAAGTATGAAGCGACTACATGAATTTCACAAGCCAAACCAAAGTCTTCTCAAATCTTGAGGCTTCTGGGCTATTAAAAGCGACTTTTTCCCCAGCCATGCTTGCCTCTTGGGTGAGTGAGCTACGCTGCTGCAGCGCGCCTTTAAATCAATCTCCACACAAACTGTGGCTGGCTCAAGAGGTTGCCAGCAGATGAAATCCTTACCAATTTTCCTTTTTAACATGAAACAGTCATTCACACAACGACAGAGAGAGGACATAAACATACACATAGACAGTCGGTGCACCAGGACAAACACGGAAAGATACACAGAAAGTTAAGCGTGCTTGTTAAGCAATTGCATCCATTTTCCTCTTTAAACAGCTCTTAGAAGCTGTGGACATATGCCTATTTTTAAAAACCCCTTTCTTTTCGCCGAAATCAGCTCTTATGAGCTTTGGGCAAATGCCTACCAAATTCCTTCCCCATATTTCCCTATCTTTTCAACCCAAGCAGTCCCTGTGCCGGGTCCGCACAGTTTGCTTGAAAAACTGTATCCCTTCCTGCACTCACAACAATAGACACGAATTCACTAGCACTAGTTTTGACCTCTATGTTGCTTACCGTGCGGATACTACTTCTTACCACCTTTTCTGCGAAGCTTCGCTGGATAGGGCTACCTCAGGAAATTCTCTCGTACCAGGTCGCCCCACGTTGGGCGCCAATTATGTAGCTGCCTGCAGCCACATGTAAACCGGGTTACCTGTTGAGAGAATTTTGGGGTTATAGGGAAGAGGGGCGAAAAGAAAGCGCGGCTAAGTCAATGTTCACTGATCAAAGCCCTCAACTTTAATGGCGCCAGACCTTTTAACAGTTTGGGCAAACCCTTCCCCCCAGACTCCAGGCTGAGTTCCGGTGGAAGTTGTCTAGCTTCTCTTGGAGGTCTTCGTCTTGACTGCTCCGGCAGCTGGGTGGGTCACCTGTTTAAGTCAGGAATTCCTATACCTGGAGGAACAATGAACTTAACCTTCACTTTGAGCGCTCCACCCTAGGTGGAGCAGGATCCTGGCTAACTGGGAGAAGTTAACCTTGACCAAAGTCAAACTCTGACCAAGTGCAAGACTGCCCCAATATGGCTCTGTACATTGTCTTTTCTTGGTTTTGTCTTCTCTTGGTCTTGTCTTGGACTTGTCTTGGTCTTATCTTTTATTGGTCTTGCCTCGGTCTTGTCTTGGTGTTGTCTTGATTTCTTGTGGTCTTGTCTTGTCTTGTCTTATCTTGTCTTGTCTTGGACTTGTCTTGTCTTCTCTTGTCTTAATCTTGTCTTGGACTTTTTTTTGTCTTGTCTTGTCTTGGTCTTGTCTTTTCTTTTCTTGGTTTTCTCTTGGTCTTGTCTTAGTCATGTCTTGGTCTTGTCTTGTCTTCTCTTGTCTTGGTCTTGTCTAGTCTTGTATTGGTCTTGTCTTGGTCTTGTCTTGTCTTGTGTTGTCTTCTCTTGGTCTTCTCTTGTCCTGGTCTTCTCTTGTCCTTGTTTTGGTCTTGTCTTTGTCGTGTCTTATCTTGTCTTGTCTTGTCCTGTCTTGGTCTTGTCTTGTCTTGTCTTGTCTTGTCTTTCTTTTCTTGTCTTGGTCTTGCCTCTATCTTGTTTTGGACTTTTTTGGTCTTGTCTTGTCTTGGTGTTGTCTTGGTCTTGTCTTGTCTTGTCTTCTCTTGGTCTTGACTTGGTCTTGTCTTGGTCGTGTCTTGTCTTGCCTTTTCTTGTCTGTTCTTTTCTTGTCTTGGTCATGTCGTGGTCTTGTTTTGGTCTTGTCTTGGTCTTTTCTTGGTCTTGTCTTGTCTTGTCTTGTATTATCTTGTCTTGTCATGTTCTTGTCTTGGTCTGGTCTTGTCTTGTCTTGTCTTGGTCTTGTCTTGAGTTGGTCTTGTCTTGTCTTGTCTTTCATAGGACTTGTCTTATTCTTGTCTTGTCTTCTCTTTTCTTTGTTTTGTCTTGTCTTGGACTTGTTTTTATCCTGTCTTTTCTTGGTCTTGCCTCAGTCTTGTCTTGGTGGTTTCTTGAATTCTTGTGGTCTTGTCTTTTCTTGTCTTGTCATGTCTTGGTCTTGTCTTTTCTTTTCTTGGTTTTGTCTTGGTCTTGTCTTGGTCATGTCTTAGTCTTGTCTTGTCTTCTCTTGTCTTGGTCTTGTCTAGTCTTGTATTGGTCTTGTCTTGGTCTTGTCTTGTGTTGTCTTATCTTGGCCTTTCTTGTCCTGGTCTTGTCTTGTCCTTGTTTTGGTCTTGTCTTTGTCGTGTCCTATCTTGTCTTGTCTTGTCTCGTCCTGTCTTGGTCTTGTCTTGTCTTGTCTTGTCTTTTCTTGTCTTGGTCTTGTCTTAATCTTGTTTTGGACTTTTTTGTCTTGTCTTGTCTTTGTCTTGTCTTGTCTTCTCTTGGTCTTGACTTGGTCTTGTCTTGGTCGTGTCTTGTCTTGCCTTTTCTTATCTGGTCTTGTCTTGTCTTGGTCCTGTCCTGTCTTGTCTTTTCTTTTCTTGCTCTTGTCGTGGTCTTGTTTTGGTCTTGGATTGGTATTGTCTTGGTCTTGTCTTGTCTTTTCTTGTCTTGTCTTGTCTTGTATTGTCTTGTCTTGTCTTGTTCTTGTCTTGGTCTTGTCTTGTCTTGGTCTTGTCTTGTCTTGACTTGGTCTTGTCTTGTCTTGTCTTTTATAGGACTTGTCTTGTTCTTGTCTTTTCTTGTCTTTTCTTGGTTTTGTCTTGTCTTGGTCTTGTTTTGGTCTTGTCTTGGACTTGTTTTGGTCTTGTCTTTGCTTGGTCTTGCCTCTGTATTGTCTTGGTGTTGTCTTGATTTCTTGTGGCCTTGTCTTTTCTTTTCTTGTCTTGTCTTATCTTGTCTTGTCTTGGACTTGTCTTGTCTGGTCATTTTCTTGTCTAAATCTTGTCTTGGAATTTTTTGTCTTGTCTTTTCTTCTCTTGTCTTATCTTGGTCTTGTCTTTTCTCTTCTTGGTTTTGTCTTTGTCTTGTCTTGGTCATGTCTTGGTCTTGTCTTGTCTTCTCTGGTCTTGGTCTTGTCTAGTCTTGTATTGGCCTTATCTTGTCCTGTGTTGTCTTCTCTTGGTCTTCTCTTGTCCTGGTCTTGTCTTGTCCTTGTTTTGGTCTTGTCTTTGTCGTATCTTATCTTGTCTTGTCTTGTCTTGTCCTTTCTTGGTCTTGTCTTGTCTTTTCTTTTCTTTTCTTGTCTTGGTCTTGTCTTAATCTTGTTTTGGACTTTTTTTGTCTTGTCTTGGTCTTGTCTTGTCTTCTCTTTGTCTTGACATGGTCTTGTCTTGGTCGTGTCTTACCTTGCCTTTTCTTGTCTGGTCTTGTCTTATCTTGGTCTTGTCTTGTCTTGTCTTTTCTTGTCTCAGTCATGCCTTGGTCTTGTCTTTGTCTTGTCTTGTCTTTTCTTATCTTGTCTTGGTCTTATCTTGGTCTTGTCTTGGTCTTGTCGTTTCTTGTCTTGTCTTTTCTAGTCTTTTCTTGTATAATCTTGGTCATGTCTTTTCTTGTTTTGTCTTGGTCTTCTCTTGTCTTGTTTTTTCTTGGTCATGTCTTGTCTTTTCTTGGGCTTGTCTTGTCTTGTCATGTCTTGTCTTGCCGTTGTCTTGTCTTGATCTTGTGATGGTCTTGTTTTGGTCTTGTCTTGGTCTTTTCTTGATTTGTCTTGTCTTGGTCTTTTCTTGTCTTCCCTTATTTTTGTCTTGTCATGGTCTTGTCTTGGTCTTGTCTGGGTTTTGTGTTGTCTTGGTCTTGTCTTGTGTTGTCTTGTCTTGGTCTTTTCTTGTCTTGGTCTTGTCGTGGTCTTGTTTTGGTCTTGTCTTGGTCTTGTCTTGTCTTGGTCTTATCTTGTATTGTATTGTCTTGTCTTGTTCTTGTCTTGGTTTTGTCTTGTCTTGTCTTGGTCTTCTCTTGTCTTGACTTGGTCTTGTCTTGTCTTGTATTTTATAGGACTTGTCTTGTTCTTGCCTTGTCTTCTCTTTTCTTGGTTTTGTCTTCTCTTGGGCTCGTCTTGGTCTTGTCTTGGACTTGTTTTGGTGTTGTCTTGTCTTCGTCGTGCCTCTGTCTTGTCTTGGTGTTGTTTTGATTTCTTGTGGTCTTGTCTTTTCTTTTCTTTTCTTTTCTTTTCTTTTCTTTTCTTTTCTTTTCTTGTCTTGTCTTGTCTTGTCTTGTCTTGTCTTTTCTTGTCTTGTCTTGTCTTGGTCTTGTCTTGTCTTTTTCTTGTCTTAATCTTGTCTTGGACTTTTTTTTTGTCTTGTCTTCTCTTGCCTTGTCTTTTCTTTTCTTGGTTTTGTCTTGGTATTGTCTTGTTCTCGTCTAGTCTTCTCTTGTCTTGGTATTGTCTTGTTCTCGTCTAGTCTTCTCTTGTCTTGGTCTTGTGTTGTCTTGTCTTGTCTTGTGTTGTCTTGTCTTGGTCTTCCCTTGTCTTGGTCTTGTCTTGGCCTTGATTTGGTCTTGTCTTTGTCATGTCTTATCTTGTCTTGTCTTGTTTTGTCCTGTCTTAGTCTGTCTTGTCTTGTCTTGTTCTGTCTTGTCTTGTCTTGTCTTGTCTTGTCTTGTCTTGTCTTTTCTTGTCTTCTCTTGGTCTTGTCGCTAACTTGTCTTGAACTTTTTTTTTGTCTTGTCTTGTCTTGGTCTTGTCTTGGTCTCATTTTGTCTTTTCTTCTCTTGGTCTTGACTTGTTCTTGTCTTGGTGGTGTCTTGTCTTGCCTTGTCTTCTCTTGTCTTGTCTTGTTCTTGTCTTGTCTTATCTTGTCTTGTCTTGTCTTGTCTTGTCTTGTCTAAGTCAGGTCTAGTCTTGTCTCAGTCAGGTCGTGGTCTTGTCTTGGTCTTGTCTTGTCTTTTCTTGTCTTTTCTAGTCTTGTCTTGTCTGACCTTGTTATTGTCTTGGTCTTGCCTTGGTCTTGTCTTGGTCTTGTTTTGTCTTGTCTTTGTCTTGTCTTGGTCTTGTTGTGGTCTTTTCTTTTCTTGTCTTTTCTTGTCTTGTCTTGTCTTGTCTTGTCTTGTCTTGGCTTGTCTTGTTCTTGTGCTGTCTTGTCCTGGCTTGGTCTTGTGTTTGTCTTGTCTTGGTCTTGTCTTGGTATTGCCTTGTCTTGTCTTGGTCTTGTCTTGTGTTGACTTTTCATTTCTTGTCTTGTCTTATCTTTTCTTGTCACGTCTTGGTCTTTTCTTGGTCTTTTCTTCTCTTGTCTAGGTCTTGTCTTGTCATGGTCTTGTCTTGGTCTTGTTTTGGTCTTCCTATGGTCTTGTCTTGTCTTATCTTGTCTTGTCTAGATCTTGGCCTGTCTTGCCTTGTCTTCATCTTGCCTTGGTCTTGTCTTTGTCTTGTCTTGGTCTTGTCCTGTCTTGTCTTATCTTGGTCTTGTCTTGGTCTTGTCTTGTATGGTCTTGGTTTGGTTTTGTCTTGGTCATTTATTGTTTTGACTTTTCTTTTCTTGTCTTGTCATGTCTTGGTCTTGTCTTGGTCTTCTCTTGTCTTGGTCTTGTCTTGTTCTTGTTTTGGTCTTATCTTTGTCTTGGTCTTGTGTTGTCTTGTCTTGGACTTGTCTTTTCTCATCTTGTCTTGTCTTGTCTTGCTTTGGTCTTGTCTTGATCACATATTTGTCTTGTTTTGTCCTGTTTTGTCTTGTCTTTGCTTGTCTTTATCTTTTCTAGGTCTTGTCTTGTCTTGGTCAAATCATGTCTTGTCATTTCTTGTCTTGGTCATGTCTTTTCTTGTCTTGTCTTGCTCTTCTCTTGTCTTGTTTTGTCTTGGTCGTGTCTTGTCTTGTCTTGGTCTTTTCTTGTCTTGTCTTGTGATGTCTTGTCTTGCCTTTGTCTTGTCTTGGTCTTGTGATGGTCTTGTTTTGGTCTTGTCTTGGTCTTGTCTTGATTTGTTTTGTCTTCGTCTTTTCTTGTCGTCTCTTGGTTTTGTCTTGTCATGGTCTTGTCTTGGTCTTGTCTGGGTCTTGTCTTGTCTTGGTCTTGTCTGGGTCTTGTCTTGTCTTGTCTTGGCTTGGTCTTTTCTTGTTTTGGTCTTGTTGTGGTCTTGTTTTGGTCTTGTCTTGGTCTTGTCTTCTCTTTTCTTGTCTTGTCTAGTCTTGTCTTGGTCTTGTCTTGTCTTGTCGTGGTCTTATCTTGTATTGTATTGTATTGTCTTGTTCTTGTTTTGGTCTTGTCTTGTCTTGTCTTGGTCTTGTCTTTTCTTTCTTGGTTTTGTCTTTGTCTTGTCTTTGTCTTGTCTTGGTCTTGTCTAGTCTTCTATTGTCTTGGTCTTGTCTTGTCTTGTCTTGCCTTGGTCTTGTCTTGGCTTGGCTTTCTCTTGTCTTGGTCTCGTCCTGGCCTTGTTTTGGTCTTGTCTTTTCTTGTCTTGTTTTGTATTGTCATGTCTTCTCTTGTCTTGTCTTGTCTAGGTCTTTTCTTGTCTTGTCTTGTCTTTTTCTTGTCTTAATCTTGTCTTGGACTTTTTTTGTCTTGTCTTGTCTTGCCTTGTCTTTTGTTGGTCATGTCTTTTCTTTTCTTGGTTTTGTCTTGGTCTTGTCTTGGTATTGTCTTGGTCTTGTCTAATCTACTCTTGTCTTGGTCTTCTCTTGTCTTGGTCTTGACTTGGCCTTGTTTTGGTCTTGTCTTTGTCATGTCTTATCTTGTCCTGTCTTGTCTTGTCCTATATTGGTCTTGTCTTATATTGTCTTTTCCTGTCTTGTCTTGTCTTGTCCTGTCTTGGTCTTTTCTTAATCTTGTCTTGGACTTTTTTTGTCTTGTCTTGTCTTGGTCTTGTCTTGTCTTCTCTTGGTCTTAACTTGGTCTTGTCTTGGACGTGTCTTCTCTTGCCTTGTCTTGTTTTGTCTTGTCTTGTCTTGTCTTGGTCTTGTCTTATCTTGACTTGTCTTGTCTTGTCTTGTCTCAGGCAGTTCTTGGTCTTGTCTTGGTCTTGTCTTATTTTTTATTGTCTTGTCTTGGTCTTGTCTTCTCATGTCTTTTCTTGTCTTGTCTTGGTCTTGTCTTGGTCTTGTCTTTTCTTGTATTGTGTTTTCTTGTCTTGTCTTGGTCATGCCTTTTCTTGTCTTGTCTTGGTCTTCTCTTGTCTTGTTTTGTCTTGGTCGTGTCTTGTCTTATCTTGGTCTTGTCTTGTCATGTCTTGTCTTGCCTTTGTCTTGTTTTGGTCTTGTGATGATCTTGTTTTGGTCTTGTCTTGGTCTTGTCTTGATTTGTCTTGTCTTGGTCTTTTCTTGTCTTCTCTTGGTTTTGTCTTGTCATGGTCTTGTCTTGGTCTTGTCTGGGTCTTGTCTTGTCTTTTCTTGGTCTTGTCTTGTTTTTGTCTTGGTCTTGTCTTGTGTTGTCTTGTCTTGGATTTTTCTTGTCTAGGTCTTGTCATGGTCTTGTTTTGGTCTTGTCTTGGTCTTGTCTTCTCTTTTCTTGTCTTGTCTAGTCTTGTCTTGGTCTTATCCTGTACTGTCTTGTCTTGTCTTGTTCTTGTCTTGGTCTTGATTTGTCTTGTCTTGTCTTGTCTTGTCTTGTCTTGTCTTGGTCTTGTCTTGTCTTGACTTGGTCTTGTCTTGTCTTGTCTTGTCTTGTCTTGTCTTTTATACGACTTGTCTTGTTCTTGTCTTGTCTTTTCTTGTTTTTTTCTTGTCTTGGTCTTTTCTTGGTCTTGCATTGGACTTGTTTTCGTCTTGTCTTGTCTTGGTCTTGCCTCGGTCTTGTCTTGATGTTGTCTTGATTTCTTGTGGTCTTGACTTTTCTTGTATTGTCTTGTCTTGTCTTGGCTTGTCATGTCTTGTCTTGTCTTTTTCTTGTTTTAATCTTGTCGTGGACAGTTTTTTTTTTCTTCTCTTGCCTTGTCTTGTCTTGGTCTTGTCTTTTCTTGATTTTGTCTTGGTCTTATCTTGGTATTGTCTTGGTCTTGTCTTGTCTTGTCTTCTCTTGTCTTGGTCTTGTCTTGTATTGGTCTTGTCTTGGTCTTGTCTTGTCTTGTGTTGTTTTGTCTTGGTCTTCTCTTGTCTTGGTCTTGTCTTGGCCTTGTTTTGGTCTTGTCTTTGTCATGTCTTATCTTGTCCTGTCTTTCTTGTCCTTTCTTGGTCTTGTCTTGTATTGTCTTGTCCTGTCTTGTCTTGTCTTGTCCTTTCTTCTCTTGGTCTTGTCTTAATCTTGTCTTGGCCTTTTTTTGTCTTGTCTTTTCTTGGTCTTGTCTTTTCTTGTCTTCTCTTGGTCTTGACTTGCTCTTGTCTTGGTCGTGTCTTGTCTTGTCTTGTCTTGTCTTGTCTTGTCTTGTCTCAGTCAGGTCTTGGTCTGGTCTTTCTTGCCTTGTCTTTGTCTTGTCTTGTCTTTTCTTGTCTTGTCTTGGTCTTATCTTGGTCCTGTCTTTTCTTGTCTTGTCTTTTCTTGTCTTGTCTTGGTCATGTCTTTTCTTGTCTTTTCTTGGTCTTCTCTTGTCTTGTTTTGTCTTGGTGGTGTCTTGTCTTGGTCTTGTCTTGTCTTGTCTTGTCATGTCTTGTCTTGCCTTTGTCTTGTCTTGGTCTTGCGATGGTCTTGTTTTGGTCTTGTCTGGGTCTTGTCTTGATTTGTCTTGTCTTGGTCTTTTCTTGTCTTCTCTTGATTTTTCCTTGTCATGGTCTTTTCTTGGTCTTGTCTGGGTCGTGTCTTGTCTTGTCTTGTCTTGGTCTTGTCTTCTTTTGTCTTGTCTTGGTCTTTTCTTGTCTTCTCTTGCTTTTTTCTTGTCATGGTCTTCTCTTGGTCTTGTCTTGGTCTTGTCTTGTGTTGTCTTGTCTTGGTCTTTTCTTGTCTTGGTCTAGTCGTGGTCTTGTCGTGGTCTTGTTTTGGTCTTGTCTTGGTCTTGTATTGTCTTGTCTTGCATTGTTTTGTCTTGTCTTGGTCTTGTCTTGTCTTGTCTTGGTGTTGTCTTGTCTTGATTTGGTCTTGTCTTGTCTTTTATACGTCTTGTCTTGTTCTTGTCTTGTCTTGTCTTTTCTTGATTTTGTCTTGTCTTGGTCTTGTCTTGGACTTGTTTTGGTCTTATTTTTATTGGTCTTGCCTCGGTCTTGTCTTGTTGTTGTCTTGATTTCTTGTGGTCTTGTCTTGTCCTGTCTTGTCTTGTCTTATCTTGTCTTGTCTTGGACTTGTCTTGTCTTGTCTTTTTCTTTTCTTAATCTTGTCTTGGAATTTTTGTCTTGTCTTGTCTTGTCTTGTCTTGTCTTGTCTTGGTCTTGTCTTGTCTTGTCTTGTCTTGTCTTGTCTTGTCTTGTCTTGTCTTGCATTGTATTGTCCTGTCTTGTTCTTGTCTTGGTCTTGTCTTCTATTGTCTTAGCCTTGTCTTCTCTTGACTTGTCCTTGTCTTGTCTTGTCTTTTATAGGACTTGTCTTGTTCTTGTCTTTTCTTGTCTTGTCTTGTCTGTAGCTGCCTGCAGCCACATGTAAACCGGGTTACCAGTTGAGAGAATTTTGGGGTTATAGGGAAGAGGGGCGAAAAGAAAGCGCGGCTAAGTCAATGTTCACTGATCAAAGTCCTCAACTTTAATGGCGCCAGACCTTTTAACAGTTTGGTCAAACCCTTACCCCCAGACTCCAGGCTGAGTTCCGATGGAAGTTGTCTAGCTTCTCTTGGAGGTCTTCGTCTTGACTGCTCCAGCAGCTGGGTGGGTCACCTGTTTAATTCAGGAATTCCTATACCTGGAGGAACAATGAACTTAACCTTTACTTTGAGCGCTCCACCCTAGGTGGAGCAGGATCCTGGCTAACTGGGAGAAGTTAACCTTGACCAAAGTCAAACTCTGACCAAGTGCAAGACTGCCCCAATATGGCTCTGAACATGTCCTCCCTTTTTTTTTATTAATTTAAACATGAGGAGGTAGAAAACAAGTGGATAAATATCCTTCATAAGAAGGCGGGCCTTAACCAGGAGGGGAAGCATTGACCGTAATTCCTCTTAAATATTGTATAACGTCATTTTCAGAGGAGGGGTAATAGGCTCCCTTATTATTTTAAGGACAGCCTCTCGACGTTAACCCCTATGCAATTAGGTGTACTTCCTGGGGACTCAGAAGCAGAAATTCACCTCCCCATGCAGTGCTTTGCCTCACATGTCTCGCTGGTACCCATGTTTGTTCATAAACAAACACACATAGATCTGAGTTCTATGTGGCTCCCTCTTTGGAGATCCACTTGTGTAAGTTTTGAAGCCAGGGGGGTCTGTAAGTGTCTTTAACAGACATGTAATCTCTCCATCCAGGTGAGCCTGGGTGGAGACAGCCAGTCTGCTTAACAGACAAGGTCAAGAGTTAAAGGTGGAATAGGATTAACTTGTCCCAGAAGTATCCAATTCAGTTGTAAATTAACAACTTTAAGGACCCAAAGCTTGGCCTCTGAGGTGGGAGAGGTAGCCTTGTGAATCAAGAAATAAGCTGTTACTTCTCAGGAAAAGTGGAGACTATATGTTAAATTAACACAGCTGGCTGAAGATTGTTAGCCATCTTCAAAATTGGAATCTTCAATATTGGAATTATTTCTAGACCAGTCTATGGTTGAGTCAGCTGAACACAATAAGGAGAAGAGTCATTTTAACTCTTCTTTAGATTAATTTTTCCTAAGCTAGCTTAACAGTCTCTATGTTCTGTCCCACAAAGTCTAAAAGCTTGAAGCTAGGCAATTTATCTAACCTGGGACATTTAACAATTAAGGTAAGTCAAGAACATATAGCCAATATAGCTCTTATGTTACCATGGTCTGGGCATTCAGCAAGCACACAGTCAGCATATCTTCTGCAGCATTCTGTGGAAAAAACA
Organism: Apodemus sylvaticus; assembly: GCF_947179515.1. Lineage (NCBI taxonomy): Eukaryota > Metazoa > Chordata > Mammalia > Rodentia > Muridae > Apodemus > Apodemus sylvaticus. Next base: position 714,099 of record NW_026263083.1, on the reverse strand, counting down.
GAGGACATGCCTTCTCCCCCAATATTAAATCAGGATCATGGCATATGTTAGTAAGTGAATTCCTTCATTTCACCTAGACATCAATATGCCTAATTACAAGATGTCATATACATTTAGCAAGGAGTTTCTTGGCATCCAAATTTTAAAATTTTCTTAAAAACATGCAAGCATAATTTAAATTATATGCACAGGGACACAATTTCCCCTCTCTTCTTTCTTCCAAGAAGATATTGTTTTATTAATTTAAGTTGGAACACAAAGTATAAACCATAACATAGGCAATAACTATGTAATTATATAAAATAAACATAGCATTTTTAGTTGTTTTTTCTGTTAGAGCAGTTGTAACTAGACAGCCTAAAAATGAATCATTAGTCACATGCACATATTTTTTTAATCTTCTAAATTAGAAATATGAATATCATTTATCTGTAATAACAAGTCCTCTAGGATTAACACCATTACGTGGTAGAGGTAGAAATTGAGGACATAAAGAACAAATCTTTACAATTTGATGTGCACAAATACAAAATTATTTCAAATACCTAAAGGACAGTCATTTAGAGAACATATCCTTTGTTCTTAGAAATTTGAATCACATTTGCATAAACTGTAGAAATTAAGAATTAGCAGTATTAAAAATGGACCAATTTTAAGCAATTATAAACCATGAGCTATATATATCTACTATTATTAAAAGCTTGACCTTTAACATCTTAAAAATAGCTGCTATAGCACCCAATTCAGGTATCTGTGTTGAAGCAGGGAGAAACTTAAAGGAATAAACATGTGATCTGATAGTACAAATTATCTTTTGGATAACAATTATTAATTTTGCCTAAAAAATGCTTGCCATGTAATAGATCAACCATTAATAATAAATTTGATTGTTGCTTGAAGCAAGGAACAAACATTTCCTACCTTGAAAACAGAGGTTTAAGACCTTTTGTGGCAAGCTTAAAATGAGGTAAATAAGATAAAGCCAATTAATATATCCTAACAACCTTTGAAAGCCATTTACCTAAAAATTCTAAAAGTCCATAGGAGCAAGGGCCTGTAACAAACATTCTATGAACATTTTACACTGAAAAGTTTAAGATCTTAACTTCTAGTATTGAAACAGAGACAAAACATTTTTTTTTATCTGTCCTAGGATCCACCTTTAGTCCTTGGCAAGGACTAGATCTGAGCCTTTTAACTAAGACCAGACCCAAACCTGCTAGGACGTTTTCAGGATTAAACAAAAGAAACCTGTAATTCCATGGTCAAAGGAACCTACTTGATATCAAATACATTTCCACAGAGATATCCTTTTTAATCTTGGAGGGTTAAATTTTGCTCCTACCATTGTAGCCTATAAACTTGTGGAAAAGTGGCAATGGGCCTCTAAAACCCATAGCTGCATCACTCTCAAAATTATCATAATTACAAAATGTTAAGAATTATGAGCCTGTAAACTGAAAACTGTAGCCAATGACACACTGATTTTTATTGTAACTCAATGTTTTCTTGCAATATTAGAGCACAATTGTAATTTTGGAAGCAAATCTCAATTTTAAACAATCTATTTTCTTTAAAATCAATGGCAAACACATATTTACAGCACAAGGTTTGTCTGCCAGTTCTTATATTCAAGTGTATGACAGTGTAACTTATTAAAGAGACAATATTTTAAATCTTAATCTTCATTAAGTCCAATCTCCAGGCCAAGATTCACATGAAACACCATGCCAATTTAGGAGCGTCCCAAAGGCCTGTATTTCCTGGACTGCGTCATGCCACGTGTTGTTCAAAATGGCGACTACCCTTAACTACCAGCTTTAACCATCATGCCACGTGTTGTTTAAAAATGGCGACTACCCTAAACTAACCTAACTTTTGTTAATAACATTATACCTTTTAAATCATATGCAGTGACTTAAGCCAATACTCTATAGTCAAGACATGTAAAATATACCTTTAAATCCAATTATAAACAAGAACAAAGCATGAGTGGCATTAGGCCACGTGTAGTTAGTTAAGATAGCTCTAACACTGAATCACCAGTTTTAAACTAACCTTTTCTTAATAACACTATACCTTTTACATAATACCCAATTAATTTATAACTCTTAAGTCAAGAAATGTAAAGCCTTATACCATTAAAACCAATTAGAAACAAGTATGAAGCGACTACATGAATTTCACAAGCCAAACCAAAGTCTTCTCAAATCTTGAGGCTTCTGGGCTATTAAAAGCGGCTTTTTCCCCAGCCATGCTTGCCTCTTGGATGAGTGAGCTACGCTGCTGCGGCGCGCCTTTAAATCAATCTCCACACAAACTGTGGCTGGCTCAAGAGGTTGCCAGCAGATGAAATCCTTACCAATTTTCCTTTTTAACATGAAACAGTCATTCACACAACGACACAGAGAGGACATAAACATACACATAGACAGTCGGTGCACCGGGACAAACACGGAAAGATACACAGAAAGTTAAGCGTGCTTGTTAAGCAATTGCATCCATTTTCCTCTTTAAACAGCTCTTAGAAGCTGTGGACATATGCCTATTTTTAAAAACCCCTTTCTTTTCGCCGAAATCAGCTCTTACGAGCTTTGGGCAAATGCCTACCAAATTCCTTCCCCATATTTCCCTATCTTTTCAACCCAAGCAGTCCCTGTGCCGGGTCCGCACAGTTTGCTTGAAAAACTGTATCCCTTCCTGCACTCACAACAATAGACACGAATTCACTAGCACTAGTTTTGACCTCTATGTTGCTTACCGTGCGGATACTACTTCTTACCACCTTTTCTGCGAAGCTTCGCTGGATAGGGCTACCTCAGGAAATTCTCTCGTACCAGGTCGCCCCACGTTGGGCGCCAATTATGTAGCTACCTGCAGCCACATGTAAACCGGGTTACCTGTTGAGAGAATTTTGGGGTTATAGGGAAGAGGGGCGAAAAGAAAGCGCGGCTAAGTCAATGTTCACTGATCAAAGCCCTCAACTTTAATGGCGCCAGACCTTTTAACAGTTTGGGCAAACCCTTCCCCCCAGACTCCAGGCTGAGTTCCGGTGGAAGTTGTCTAGCTTCTCTTGGAGGTCTTCGTCTTGACTGCTCCGGCAGCTGGGTGGGTCACCTGTTTAAGTCAGGAATTCCTATACCTGGAGGAACAATGAACTTAACCTTCACTTTGAGCGCTCCACCCTAGGTGGAGCAGGATCCTGGCTAACTGGGAGAAGTTAACCTTGACCAAAGTCAAACTCTGACCAAGTGCAAGACTGCCCCAATATGGCTCTGTACATTGTCTTTTCTTGGTTTTGTCTTCTCTTGGTCTTGTCTTGGACTTGTCTTGGTCTTATCTTTTATTGGTCTTGCCTCGGTCTTGTCTTGGTGTTGTCTTGATTTCTTGTGGTCTTGTCTTGTCTTGTCTTATCTTGTCTTGTCTTGGACTTGTCTTGTCTTCTCTTGTCTTAATCTTGTCTTGGACTTTTTTTTTGTCTTGTCTTGTCTTGGTCTTGTCTTTTCTTTTCTTGGTTTTCTCTTGGTCTTGTCTTAGTCATGTCTTGGTCTTGTCTTGTCTTCTCTTGTCTTGGTCTTGTCTAGTCTTGTATTGGTCTTGTCTTGGTCTTGTCTTGTCTTGTGTTGTCTTCTCTTGGTCTTCTCTTGTCCTGGTCTTCTCTTGTCCTTGTTTTGGTCTTGTCTTTGTCGTGTCTTATCTTGTCTTGTCTTGTCCTGTCTTGGTCTTGTCTTGTCTTGTCTTGTCTTGTCTTTCTTTTCTTGTCTTGGTCTTGCCTCTATCTTGTTTTGGACTTTTTTGGTCTTGTCTTGTCTTGGTGTTGTCTTGGTCTTGTCTTGTCTTGTCTTCTCTTGGTCTTGACTTGGTCTTGTCTTGGTCGTGTCTTGTCTTGCCTTTTCTTGTCTGTTCTTTTCTTGTCTTGGTCATGTCGTGGTCTTGTTTTGGTCTTGTCTTGGTCTTTTCTTGGTCTTGTCTTGTCTTGTCTTGTATTATCTTGTCTTGTCATGTTCTTGTCTTGGTCTGGTCTTGTCTTGTCTTGTCTTGGTCTTGTCTTGAGTTGGTCTTGTCTTGTCTTGTCTTTCATAGGACTTGTCTTATTCTTGTCTTGTCTTCTCTTTTCTTTGTTTTGTCTTGTCTTGGACTTGTTTTTATCCTGTCTTTTCTTGGTCTTGCCTCAGTCTTGTCTTGGTGGTTTCTTGAATTCTTGTGGTCTTGTCTTTTCTTGTCTTGTCATGTCTTGGTCTTGTCTTTTCTTTTCTTGGTTTTGTCTTGGTCTTGTCTTGGTAATGTCTTAGTCTTGTCTTGTCTTCTCTTGTCTTGGTCTTGTCTAGTCTTGTATTGGTCTTGTCTTGGTCTTGTCTTGTGTTGTCTTATCTTGGCCTTTCTTGTCCTGGTCTTGTCTTGTCCTTGTTTTGGTCTTGTCTTTGTCGTGTCCTATCTTGTCTTGTCTTGTCTCGTCCTGTCTTGGTCTTGTCTTGTCTTGTCTTGTCTTTTCTTGTCTTGTCTTGGTCTTGTCTTAATCTTGTTTTGGACTTTTTTGTCTTGTCTTGTCTTTGTCTTGTCTTGTCTTCTCTTGGTCTTGACTTGGTCTTGTCTTGGTCGTGTCTTGTCTTGCCTTTTCTTGTCTGGTCTTGTCTTGTCTTGGTCCTGTCCTGTCTTGTCTTTTCTTTTCTTGCTCTTGTCGTGGTCTTGTTTTGGTCTTGGATTGGTATTGTCTTGGTCTTGTCTTGTCTTTTCTTGTCTTGTCTTGTCTTGTATTGTCTTGTCTTGTCTTGTCTTGTTCTTGTCTTGGTCTTGTCTTGTCTTGGTCTTGTCTTGTCTTGACTTGGTCTTGTCTTGTCTTGTCTTTTATAGGACTTGTCTTGTTCTTGTCTTTTCTTGTCTTTTCTTGGTTTTGTCTTGTCTTGGTCTTGTTTTGGTCTTGTCTTGGACTTGTTTTGGTCTTGTCTTTGCTTGGTCTTGCCTCTGTATTGTCTTGGTGTTGTCTTGATTTCTTGTGGTCTTGTCTTTTCTTTTCTTGTCTTGTCTTATCTTGTCTTGTCTTGGACTTGTCTTGTCTGGTCATTTTCTTGTCTAAATCTTGTCTTGGAATTTTTTGTCTTGTCTTTTCTTCTCTTGTCTTATCTTGGTCTTGTCTTTTCTCTTCTTGGTTTTGTCTTGGTCTTGTCTTGGTCATGTCTTGGTCTTGTCTTGTCTTCTCTGGTCTTGGTCTTGTCTAGTCTTGTATTGGCCTTGTCTTGTCCTGTGTTGTCTTCTCTTGGTCTTCTCTTGTCCTGGTCTTGTCTTGTCCTTGTTTTGGTCTTGTCTTTGTCGTATCTTATCTTGTCTTGTCTTGTCTTGTCCTTTCTTGGTCTTGTCTTGTCTTTTCTTTTCTTTTCTTGTCTTGGTCTTGTCTTAATCTTGTTTTGGACTTTTTTTGTCTTGTCTTGGTCTTGTCTTGTCTTCTCTTTGTCTTGACATGGTCTTGTCTTGGTCGTGTCTTATCTTGCCTTTTCTTGTCTGGTCTTGTCTTATCTTGGTCTTGTCTTGTCTTGTCTTTTCTTGTCTCAGTCATGCCTTGGTCTTGTCTTTGTCTTGTCTTGTCTTTTCTTATCTTGTCTTGGTCTTATCTTGGTCTTGTCTTGGTCTTGTCGTTTCTTGTCTTGTCTTTTCTAGTCTTTTCTTGTATAATCTTGGTCATGTCTTTTCTTGTTTTGTCTTGGTCTTCTCTTGTCTTGTTTTTTCTTGGTCATGTCTTGTCTTTTCTTGGGCTTGTCTTGTCTTGTCATGTCTTGTCTTGCCGTTGTCTTGTCTTGATCTTGTGATGGTCTTGTTTTGGTCTTGTCTTGGTCTTTTCTTGATTTGTCTTGTCTTGGTCTTTTCTTGTCTTCCCTTATTTTTGTCTTGTCATGGTCTTGTCTTGGTCTTGTCTGGGTTTTGTGTTGTCTTGGTCTTGTCTTGTGTTGTCTTGTCTTGGTCTTTTCTTGTCTTGGTCTTGTCGTGGTCTTGTTTTGGTCTTGTCTTGGTCTTGTCTTGTCTTGGTCTTATCTTGTATTGTATTGTCTTGTCTTGTTCTTGTCTTGGTTTTGTCTTGTCTTGTCTTGGTCTTCTCTTGTCTTGACTTGGTCTTGTCTTGTCTTGTATTTTATAGGACTTGTCTTGTTCTTGCCTTGTCTTCTCTTTTCTTGGTTTTGTCTTCTCTTGGGCTCGTCTTGGTCTTGTCTTGGACTTGTTTTGGTGTTGTCTTGTCTTCGTCGTGCCTCTGTCTTGTCTTGGTGTTGTTTTGATTTCTTGTGGTCTTGTCTTTTCTTTTCTTTTCTTTTCTTTTCTTTTCTTTTCTTTTCTTTTCTTTTCTTTTCTTGTCTTTTCTTTTCTTGTCTTGTCTTGTCTTGTCTTGTCTTTTCTTGTCTTGTCTTGTCTTGGTCTTGTCTTGTCTTTTTCTTGTCTTAATCTTGTCTTGGACTTTTTTTTTGTCTTGTCTTCTCTTGCCTTGTCTTTTCTTTTCTTGGTTTTGTCTTGGTATTGTCTTGTTCTCGTCTAGTCTTCTCTTGTCTTGGTATTGTCTTGTTCTCGTCTAGTCTTCTCTTGTCTTGGTCTTGTGTTGTCTTGTCTTGTCTTGTGTTGTCTTGTCTTGGTCTTCCCTTGTCTTGGTCTTGTCTTGGCCTTGATTTGGTCTTGTCTTTGTCATGTCTTATCTTGTCTTGTCTTGTTTTGTCCTGTCTTAGTCTGTCTTGTCTTGTCTTGTTCTGTCTTGTCTTGTCTTGTCTTGTCTTGTCTTTTCTTGTCTTCTCTTGGTCTTGTCGCTAACTTGTCTTGAACTTTTTTTTGTCTTGTCTTGTCTTGGTCTTGTCTTGGTCTCATTTTGTCCTTTCTTCTCTTGGTCTTGACTTGTTCTTGTCTTGGTGGTGTCTTGTCTTGCCTTGTCTTCTCTTGTCTTGTCTTGTTCTTGTCTTGTCTTATCTTGTCTTGTCTTGTCTTGTCTTGTCTAAGTCAGGTCTAGTCTTGTCTCAGTCAGGTCGTGGTCTTGTCTTGGTCTTGTCTTGTCTTTTCTTGTCTTTTCTAGTCTTGTCTTGTCTGACCTTGTTATTGTCTTGGTCTTGCCTTGGTCTTGTCTTGGTCTTGTTTTGTCTTGTCTTTGTCTTGTCTTGGTCTTGTTGTGGTCTTTTCTTTTCTTTTCTTGTCTTGTCTTGTCTTGTCTTGTCTTGTCTTGTCTTGTCTTGTCTTGTTCTTGTGCTGTCTTGTCCTGGCTTGGTCTTGTGTTTGTCTTGTCTTGGTCTTGTCTTGGTATTGCCTTGTCTTGTCTTGGTCTTGTCTTGTGTTGACTTTTCATTTCTTGTCTTGTCTTATCTTTTCTTGTCACGTCTTGGTCTTTTCTTGGTCTTTTCTTCTCTTGTCTAGGTCTTGTCTTGTCATGGTCTTGTCTTGGTCTTGTTTTGGTCTTCCTATGGTCTTGTCTTGTCTTATCTTGTCTTGTCTAGATCTTGGCCTGTCTTGCCTTGTCTTCATCTTGCCTTGGTCTTGTCTTTGTCTTGTCTTGGTCTTGTCCTGTCTTGTCTTATCTTGGTCTTGTCTTGGTCTTGTCTTGTATGGTCTTGGTTTGGTTTTGTCTTGGTCATTTATTGTTTTGACTTTTCTTTTCTTGTCTTGTCATGTCTTGGTCTTGTCTTGGTCTTCTCTTGTCTTGGTCTTGTCTTGTTCTTGTTTTGGTCTTATCTTTGTCTTGGTCTTGTGTTGTCTTGTCTTGGACTTGTCTTTTCTCATCTTGTCTTGTCTTGTCTTGCTTTGGTCTTGTCTTGATCACATATTTGTCTTGTTTTGTCCTGTTTTGTCTTGTCTTTGCTTGTCTTTATCTTTTCTAGGTCTTGTCTTGTCTTGGTCAAATCATGTCTTGTCATTTCTTGTCTTGGTCATGTCTTTTCTTGTCTTGTCTTGCTCTTCTCTTGTCTTGTTTTGTCTTGGTCGTGTCTTGTCTTGTCTTGGTCTTTTCTTGTCTTGTCTTGTGATGTCTTGTCTTGCCTTTGTCTTGTCTTGGTCTTGTGATGGTCTTGTTTTGGTCTTGTCTTGGTCTTGTCTTGATTTGTTTTGTCTTCGTCTTTTCTTGTCGTCTCTTGGTTTTGTCTTGTCATGGTCTTGTCTTGGTCTTGTCTGGGTCTTGTCTTGTCTTGGTCTTGTCTTGGTCTTGTCTGGGTCTTGTCTTGGCTTGGCTTGGCTTGGCTTGGTCTTTTCTTGTTTTGGTCTTGTTGTGGTCTTGTTTTGGTCTTGTCTTGGTCTTGTCTTCTCTTTTCTTGTCTTGTCTAGTCTTGTCTTGGTCTTGTCTTGTCTTGTCGTGGTCTTATCTTGTATTGTATTGTATTGTCTTGTTCTTGTTTTGGTCTTGTCTTGTCTTGTCTTGGTCTTGTCTTTTCTTTCTTGGTTTTGTCTTTGTCTTGTCTTTGTCTTGTCTTGGTCTTGTCTAGTCTTCTATTGTCTTGGTCTTGTCTTGTCTTGTCTTGCCTTGGTCTTGTCTTGGCTTGGCTTTCTCTTGTCTTGGTCTCGTCCTGGCCTTGTTTTGGTCTTGTCTTTTCTTGTCTTGTTTTGTATTGTCATGTCTTCTCTTGTCTTGTCTTGTCTAGGTCTTTTCTTGTCTTGTCTTGTCTTTTTCTTGTCTTAATCTTGTCTTGGACTTTTTTTGTCTTGTCTTGTCTTGCCTTGTCTTTTGTTGGTCATGTCTTTTCTTTTCTTGGTTTTGTCTTGGTCTTGTCTTGGTATTGTCTTGGTCTTGTCTAATCTACTCTTGTCTTGGTCTTGTCTTGTCTTGGTCTTCTCTTGTCTTGGTCTTGACTTGGCCTTGTTTTGGTCTTGTCTTTGTCATGTCTTATCTTGTCCTGTCTTGTCTTGTCCTATATTGGTCTTGTCTTATATTGTCTTTTCCTGTCTTGTCTTGTCTTGTCCTGTCTTGGTCTTTTCTTAATCTTGTCTTGGACTTTTTTTGTCTTGTCTTGTCTTGGTCTTGTCTTGTCTTCTCTTGGTCTTAACTTGGTCTTGTCTTGGTCGTGTCTTCTCTTGCCTTGTCTTGTTTTGTCTTGTCTTGTCTTGTCTTGGTCTTGTCTTATCTTGACTTGTCTTGTCTTGTCTTGTCTCAGGCAGTTCTTGGTCTTGTCTTGGTCTTGTCTTATCTTTTATTGTCTTGTCTTGGTCTTGTCTTCTCTTGTCTTTTCTTGTCTTGTCTTGGTCTTGTCTTGGTCTTGTCTTTTCTTGTATTGTGTTTTCTTGTCTTGTCTTGGTCATGTCTTTTCTTGTCTTGTCTTGGTCTTCTCTTGTCTTGTTTTGTCTTGGTCGTGTCTTGTCTTATCTTGGTCTTGTCTTGTCATGTCTTGTCTTGCCTTTGTCTTGTTTTGGTCTTGTGATGATCTTGTTTTGGTCTTGTCTTGGTCTTGTCTTGATTTGTCTTGTCTTGGTCTTTTCTTGTCTTCTCTTGGTTTTGTCTTGTCATGGTCTTGTCTTGGTCTTGTCTGGGTCTTGTCTTGTCTTTTCTTGGTCTTGTCTTGTTTTTGTCTTGGTCTTGTCTTGTCTTGTCTTGTCTTGTCTTGGATTTTTCTTGTCTAGGTCTTGTCATGGTCTTGTTTTGGTCTTGTCTTGGTCTTGTCTTCTCTTTTCTTGTCTTGTCTAGTCTTGTCTTGGTCTTATCCTGTACTGTCTTGTCTTGTCTTGTTCTTGTCTTGGTCTTGATTTGTCTTGTCTTGTCTTGTCTTGTCTTGTCTTGTCTTGTTCTTGTCTTGTCTTGACTTGGTCTTGTCTTGTCTTGTCTTGTCTTGTCTTGTCTTGTCTTTTATAGGACTTGTCTTGTTCTTGTCTTTTCTTGTTTTTTTCTTGTCTTGGTCTTTTCTTGGTCTTGCATTGGACTTGTTTTCGTCTTGTCTTGTCTTGGTCTTGCCTCGGTCTTGTCTTGATGTTGTCTTGATTTCTTGTGGTCTTGACTTTTCTTGTATTGTCTTGTCTTGTCTTGGTCTTGTCATGTCTTGTCTTGTCTTTTTCTTGTTTTAATCTTGTCGTGGACAGTTTTTTTTTCTTCTCTTGCCTTGTCTTGTCTTGGTCTTGTCTTTTCTTGATTTTGTCTTGGTCTTATCTTGGTATTGTCTTGGTCTTGTCTTGTCTTCTCTTGTCTTGGTCTTGTCTAGTCTTGGTCTTGTCTTGGTCTTGTCTTGTCTTGTGTTGTTTTGTCTTGGTCTTCTCTTGTCTTGGTCTTGTCTTGGCCTTGTTTTGGTCTTGTCTTTCTCATGTCTTATCTTGTCCTGTCTTTCTTGTCCTTTCTTGGTCTTGTCTTGTATTGTCTTGTCCTGTCTTGTCTTGTCTTGTCTTGTCCTTTCTTCTCTTGGTCTTGTCTTAATCTTGTCTTGGCCTTTTTTTGTCTTGTCTTTTCTTGGTCTTGTCTTTTCTTGTCTTCTCTTGGTCTTGACTTGCTCTTGTCTTGGTCGTGTCTTGTCTTGTCTTGTCTTGTCTTGTCTTGTTCTTGTCTTGGTCTTGATTTGTCTTGTCTTGTCTTGTCTTGTCTTGGTCTTGTCTTGTCTTGACTTGGTCTTGTCTTGTCTTGTCTTGTCTTGTCTTGTCTTGTCTTTTATAGGACTTGTCTTGTTCTTGTCTTGTCTTTTCTTGTTTTTTTCTTGTCTTGGTCTTTTCTTGGTCTTGCATTGGACTTGTTTTCGTCTTGTCTTGTCTTGGTCTTGCCTCGGTCTTGTCTTGATGTTGTCTTGATTTCTTGTGGTCTTGACTTTTCTTGTATTGTCTTGTCTTGTCTTGGTCTTGTCATGTCTTGTCTTGTCTTTTTCTTGTTTTAATCTTGTCGTGGACAGTTTTTTTTTCTTCTCTTGCCTTGTCTTGTCTTGGTCTTGTCTTTTCTTGATTTTGTCTTGGTCTTATCTTGGTATTGTCTTGGTCTTGTCTTGTCTTCTCTTGTCTTGGTCTTGTCTAGTCTTGGTCTTGTCTTGGTCTTGTCTTGTCTTGTGTTGTTTTGTCTTGGTCTTCTCTTGTCTTGGTCTTGTCTTGGCCTTGTTTTGGTCTTGTCTTTCTCATGTCTTATCTTGTCCTGTCTTTCTTGTCCTTTCTTGGTCTTGTCTTGTATTGTCTTGTCCTGTCTTGTCTTGTCTTGTCTTGTCCTTTCTTCTCTTGGTCTTGTCTTAATCTTGTCTTGGCCTTTTTTTGTCTTGTCTTTTCTTGGTCTTGTCTTTTCTTGTCTTCTCTTGGTCTTGACTTGCTCTTGTCTTGGTCGTGTCTTGTCTTGTCTTGTCTTGTCTTGTCTTGTTCTTGTCTTGGTCTTGATTTGTCTTGTCTTGTCTTGTCTTGTCTTGTCTTGTCTTGTCTTGGTCTTGTCTTGTCTTGACTTGGTCTTGTCTTGTCTTGTCTTGTCTTGTCTTGTCTTGTCTTGTCTTGTCTTGTCTTTTATAGGACTTGTCTTGTTCTTGTCTTGTCTTTTCTTGTTTTTTTCTTGTCTTGGTCTTTTCTTGGTCTTGCATTGGACTTGTTTTCGTCTTGTCTTGTCTTGGTCTTGCCTCGGTCTTGTCTTGATGTTGTCTTGATTTCTTGTGGTCTTGACTTTTCTTGTATTGTCTTGTCTTGTCTTGGTCTTGTCATGTCTTGTCTTGTCTTTTTCTTGTTTTAATCTTGTCGTGGACAGTTTTTTTTTCTTCTCTTGCCTTGTCTTGTCTTGGTCTTGTCTTTTCTTGATTTTGTCTTGGTCTTATCTTGGTATTGTCTTGGTCTTGTCTTGTCTTCTCTTGTCTTGGTCTTGTCTTGTCTTGGTCTTGTCTTGGTCTTGTCTTGTCTTGTGTTGTTTTGTCTTGGTCTTCTCTTGTCTTGGTCTTGTCTTGGCCTTGTTTTGGTCTTGTCTTTCTCATGTCTTATCTTGTCCTGTCTTTCTTGTCCTTTCTTGGTCTTGTCTTGTATTGTCTTGTCCTGTCTTGTCTTGTCTTGTCTTGTCCTTTCTTCTCTTGGTCTTGTCTTAATCTTGTCTTGGCCTTTTTTTGTCTTGTCTTTTCTTGGTCTTGTCTTTTCTTGTCTTCTCTTGGTCTTGACTTGCTCTTGTCTTGGTCGTGTCTTGTCTTGTCTTGTCTTGTCTTGTCTTGTCTCAGTCAGGTCTTGGTCTTGTCTTTCTTGCCTTGTCTTTGTCTTGTCTTGTCTTTTCTTGTCTTGTCTTTTTCTTATCTTGGTCCTGTCTTTTCTTGTCTTGTCTTTTCTTGTCTTGTCTTGGTCATGTCTTTTCTTGTCTTTTCTTGGTCTTCTCTTGTCTTGTTTTGTCTTGGTGGTGTCTTGTCTTGGTCTTGTCTTGTCTTGTCTTGTCATGTCTTGTCTTGCCTTTGTCTTGTCTTGGTCTTGCGATGGTCTTCTTTTGGTCTTGTCTGGGTCTTGTCTTGATTTGTCTTGTCTTGGTCTTTTCTTGTCTTCTCTTGATTTTTCCTTGTCATGGTCTTTTCTTGGTCTTGTCTGGGTCTTGTCTTGATTTGTATTTTCTTGGTCTTTTCTTGTGTTCTCTTGATTTTTCCTTGTCATGGTCTTTTCTTGGTCTTGTCTGTGTCGTGTCTTGTCTTGTCTTGGTCTTGTCTTCTTTTGTCTTGTCTTGGTCTTTTCTTGTCTTCTCTTGCTTTTTTCTTGTCATGGTCTTCTCTTGGTCTTGTCTTGGTCTTGTCTTGTGTTGTCTTGTCTTGGTCTTTTCTTGTCTTGGTCTAGTCGTGGTCTTGTCGTGGTCTTGTTTTGGTCTTGTCTTGGTCTTGTATTGTCTTGTCTTGCATTGTTTTGTCTTGTCTTGGTCTTGTCTTGTCTTGTCTTGGTGTTGTCTTGTCTTGATTTGGTCTTGTCTTGTCTTTTATACGTCTTGTCTTGTTCTTGTCTTGTCTTGTCTTTTCTTGATTTTGTCTTGTCTTGGTCTTGTCTTGGACTTGTTTTGGTCTTATCTTTTATTGGTCTTGCCTCGGTCTTGTCTTGTTGTTGTCTTGATTTCTTGTGGTCTTGTCTTGTCCTGTCTTGTCTTGTCTTATCTTGTCTTGTCTTGGACTTGTCTTGTCTTGTCTTTTTCTTTTCTTAATCTTGTCTTGGAATTTTTGTCTTGTCTTGTCTTGTCTTGTCTTGGTCTTGTCTTGGTCTTGTCTTGTCTTGTCTTGTCTTGTCTTGTCTTGTCTTGTCTTGTCTTGTCTTGCATTGTATTGTCCTGTCTTGTTCTTGTCTTGGTCTTGTCTTCTATTGTCTTAGTCTTGTCTTCTCTTGACTTGTCCTTGTCTTGTCTTGTCTTTTATAGGACTTGTCTTGTTCTTGTCTTTTCTTGTCTTGTCTTGTCTGTAGCTGCCTGCAGCCACATGTAAACCAGGTTACCACTTGAGAGAATTTTGGGGTTATAGGGAAGAGGGGCGAAAAGAAAGCGCGGCTAAGTCAATGTTCACTGATCAAAGTCCTCAACTTTAATGGCGCCAGACCTTTTAACAGTTTGGTCAAACCCTTACCCCCAGACTCCAGGCTGAGTTCCGGTGGAAGTTGTCTAGCTTCTCTTGGAGGTCTTCGTCTTGACTGCTCCGGCAGCTGGGTGGGTCACCTGTTTAATTCAGGAATTCCAATACCTGGAGGAACAATGAACTTAACCTTTACTTTGAGCGCTCCACCCTAGGTGGAGCAGGATCCTGGCTAACTGGGAGAAGTTAACCTTGACCAAAGTCAAACTCTGACCAAGTGCAAGACTGCCCCAATATGGCTCTGAACATGTCCTCCCTTTTTTTTATTAATTTAAACATGAGGAGGTAGAAAACAAGTGGATAAATATCCTTCATAAGAAGGCGGGCCTTAACCAGGAGGGGAAGTATTGACCGTAATTCCTCTTAAATATTGTATAACGTCATTTTCAGAGGAGGGGTAATAGGCTCCCTTATTATTTTAAGGACAGCCTCTCGACGTTAACCCCTATGCAATTAGGTGTACTTCCTGGGGACTCAGAAGCAGAAATTCACCTCCCCATGCAGTGCTTTGCCTCACATGTCTCGCTGGTACCCATGTTTGTTCATAAACAAACACACATAGATCTGAGTTCTATGTGGCTCCCTCTTTGGAGATCCACTTGTGTAAGTTTTGAAGCCAGGGGGGTCTGTAAGTGTCTTTAACAGACATGTAATCTCTCCATCCAGGTGAGCCTGGGTGGAGACAGCCAGTCTGCTTAACAGACAAGGTCAAGAGTTAAAGGTGGAATAGGATTAACTTGTCCCAGAAGTATCCAATTCAGTTGTAAATTAACAACTTTAAGGACCCAAAGCTTGGCCTCTGAGGTGGGAGAGGTAGCCTTGTGAATCAAGAAATAAGCTGTTACTTCTCAGGAAAAGTGGAGACTATATGTTAAATTAACACAGCTGGCTGAAGATTGTTAGCCATCTTCAAAATTGGAATCTTCAATATTGGAATTATTTCTAGACCAGTCTATGGTTGAGTCAGCTGAACACAATAAGGAGAAGAGTCATTTTAACTCTTCTTTAGATTAATTTTTCCTAAGCTAGCTTAACAGTCTCTATGTTCTGTCCCACAAAGTCTAAAAGCTTGAAGCTAGGCAATTTATCTAACCTGGGACATTTAACAATTAAGGTAAGTCAAGAACATATAGCCAATATAGCTCTTATGTTACCATGGTCTGGGCATTCAGCAAGCACACAGTCAGCATATCTTCTGCAGCATTCTGTGGAAAAAACAGAGGACATGCCTTCTCCCCCAATATTAAATCAGGATCATGGCATATGTTAGTAAGTGAATTCCTTCATTTCACCTAGACATCAATATGCCTAATTACAAGATGTCATATACATTTAGCAAGGAGTTTCTTGGCATCCAAATTTTAAAATTTTCTTAAAAACATGCAAGCATAATTTAAATTATATGCACAGGGACACAATTTCCCCTCTCTTCTTTCTTCCAAGAAGATATTGTTTTATTAATTTAAGTTGGAACACAAAGTATAAACCATAACATAGGCAATAACTATGTAATTATATAAAATAAACATAGCATTTTTAGTTGTTTTTTCTGTTAGAGCAGTTGTAACTAGACAGCCTAAAAATGAATCATTAGTCACATGCACATATTTTTTTAATCTTCTAAATTAGAAATATGAATATCATTTATCTGTAATAACAAGTCCTCTAGGATTAACACCATTACGTGGTAGAGGTAGAAAATGAGGACATAAAGAACAAATCTTTACAATTTGATGTGCACAAATATAAAATTATTTCAAATACCTAAAGGACAGTCATTTAGAGAACATATCCTTTGTTCTTAGAAATTTGAATCACATTTGCATAAACTGTAGAAATTAAGAATTAACAGTATTAAAAATGGACCAATGTTAAGCAATTATAAACCATGAGCTATATATATCTACTATTATTAAAAGCTTGACCTTTAACATCTTAAAAATAGCTGCTATAGCACCCAATTCAGGTATCTGTGTTGAAGCAGGGAGAAACTTAAAGGAATAAACATGTGATCTGATAGTACAAATTATCTTTTGGATAACAATTATTAATTTTGCCTAAAAAATGCTTGCCATGTAATAGATCAACCATTAATAATAAATTTGATTGTTGCTTGAAGCAAGGAACAAACATTTCCTACCTTGAAAACAGAGGTTTAAGACCTTTTGTGGCAAGCTTAAAATGAGGTAAATAAGATAAAGCCAATTAATATATCCTAACAACCTTTGAAAGCCATTTACCTAAAAATTCTAAAAGTCCATAGGATAAGGGCCTGTAACAAACATTCTATGAACATTTTACACTGAAAAGTTTAAGATCTTAACTTCTAGTATTGAAACAGAGACAAAACATTTTTTTTATCTGTCCTAGGATCCACCTTTAGTCCTTGGCAAGGACTAGATCTGAGCCTTTTAACTAAGACCAGACCCAAACCTGCTAGGACGTTTTCAGGATTAAACAAAAGAAACCTGTAATTCCATGGTCAAAGGAACCTACTTGATATCAAATACATTTCCACAGAGATATCCTTTTTAATCTTGGAGGGTTAAATTTTGCTCCTACCATTGTAGCCTATAAACTTGTGGAAAGGTGGCAATGGGCCTCTAAAACCCATAGCTGCATCACTCTCAAAATTATCATAATTACAAAATGTTAAGAATTATGAGCCTGTAAACTGAAAACTGTAGCCAATGACACACTGATTTTTATTGTAACTCAATGTTTTCTTGCAATATTAGAGCACAATTGTAATTTTGGAAGCAAATCTCAATTTTAAACAATCTATTTTCTTTAAAATCAATGGCAAACACATATTTACAGCACAAGGTTTGTCTGCCAGTTCTTATATTCAAGTGTATGACAGTGTAACTTATTAAAGAGACAATATTTTAAATCTTAATCTTCATTAAGTCCAATCTCCAGGCCAAGATTCACATGAAACACCATGCCAATTTAGGAGCGTCCCAAAGGCCTGTATTTCCTGGACTGCGTCATGCCACGTGTTGTTCAAAATGGCGACTACCCTTAACTACCAGCTTTAACCATCATGCCACGTGTTGTTTAAAAATGGCGACTACCCTAAACTAACCTAACTTTTGTTAATCACATTATACCTTTTAAATCATGTGCAGTGACTTAAGCCAATACTCTATAGTCAAGACATGTAAAATATACCTTTAAATCCAATTATAAACAAGAACAAAGCATGAGTGGCATTAGGCCACGTGTAGTTAGTTAAGATAGCTCTAACACTGAATCACCAGTTTTAAACTAACCTTTTCTTAATAACACTATACCTTTTACATAATACCCAATTAATTTATAACTCTTTAGTCAAGAAATGTAAAGCCTTATACCATTAAAACCAATTAGAAACAAGTATGAAGCGACTACATGAATTTCACAAGGCAAACCAAAGTCTTCTCAAATCTTGAGGCTTCTGGGCTATTAAAAGCGGCTTTTTCCCCAGCCATGCTTGCCTCTTGGATGAGTGAGCTACGCTGCTGCGGCGCGCCTTTAAATCAATCTCCACACAAACTGTGGCTGGCTCAAGAGGTTGCCAGCAGATGAAATCCTTACCAATTTTCCTTTTTAACATGAAACAGTCATTCACACAACGACACAGAGAGGACATAAACATACACATAGACAGTCGGTGCACCGGGACAAACACGGAAAGATACACAGAAAGTTAAGCGTGCTTGTTAAGCAATTGCATCCATTTTCCTCTTTAAACAGCTCTTAGAAGCTGTGGACATATGCCTATTTTTAAAAACCCCTTTCTTTTCGCCGAAATCAGCTCTTACGAGCTTTGGGCAAATGCCTACCAAATTCCTTCCCCATATTTCCCTATCTTTTCAACCCAAGCAGTCCCTGTGCCGGGTCCGCACAGTTTGCTTGAAAAACTGTATCCCTTCCTGCACTCACAACAATAGACACGAATTCACTAGCACTAGTTTTGACCTCTATGTTGCTTACCGTGCGGATACTACTTCTTACCACCTTTTCTGCGAAGCTTCGCTGGATAGGGCTACCTCAGGAAATTCTCTCGTACCAGGTCGCCCCACGTTGGGCGCCAATTATGTAGCTGCCTGCAGCCACATGTAAACCGGGTTACCTGTTGAGAGAATTTTGGGGTTATAGGGAAGAGGGGCGAAAAGAAAGCGCGGCTAAGTCAATGTTCACTGATCAAAGCCCTCAACTTTAATGGCGCCAGACCTTTTAACAGTTTGGGCAAACCCTTCCCCCCAGACTCCAGGCTGAGTTCCGGTGGAAGTTGTCTAGCTTCTCTTGGAGGTCTTCGTCTTGACTGCTCCGGCAGCTGGGTGGGTCACCTGTTTAAGTCAGGAATTCCTATACCTGGAGGAACAATGAACTTAACCTTCACTTTGAGCGCTCCACCCTAGGTGGAGCAGGATCCTGGCTAACTGGGAGAAGTTAACCTTGACCAAAGTCAAACTCTGACCAAGTGCAAGACTGCCCCAATATGGCTCTGTACATTGTCTTTTCTTGGTTTTGTCTTCTCTTGGTCTTGTCTTGGACTTGTCTTGGTCTTATCTTTTATTGGTCTTGCCTCGGTCTTGTCTTGGTGTTGTCTTGATTTCTTGTGGTCTTGTCTTGTCTTGTCTTATCTTGTCTTGTCTTGGACTTGTCTTGTCTTCTCTTGTCTTAATCTTGTCTTGGACTTTTTTTTGTCTTGTCTTGTCTTGGTCTTGTCTTTTCTTTTCTTAGTTTTCTCTTGGTCTTGTCTTAGTCATGTCTTGGTCTTGTCTTGTCTTCTCTTGTCTTGGTCTTGTCTAGTCTTGTATTGGTCTTGTCTTGGTCTTGTCTTGTCTTGTGTTGTCTTCTCTTGGTCTTCTCTTGTCCTGGTCTTCTCTTGTCCTTGTTTTGGTCTTGTCTTTGTCGTGTCTTATCTTGTCTTGTCTTGTCCTGTCTTGGTCTTGTCTTGTCTTGTCTTGTCTTGTCTTTCTTTTCTTGTCTTGGTCTTGTCTTTATCTTGTTTTGGACTTTTTTGGTCTTGTCTTGTCTTGTTGTTGTCTTGGTCTTGTCTTGTCTTGTCTTCTCTTGGTCTTGACTTGGTCTTGTCTTGGTCGTGTCTTGTCTTGCCTTTTCTTGTCTGTTCTTTTCTTGTCTTGGTCATGTCGTGGTCTTGTTTTGGTCTTGTCTTGGTCTTTTCTTGGTCTTGTCTTGTCTTGTCTTGTATTATCTTGTCTTGTCATGTTCTTGTCTTGGTCTGGTCTTGTCTTGTCTTGTCTTGGTCTTGTCTTGAGTTGGTCTTGTCTTGTCTTGTCTTTCATAGGACTTGTCTTATTCTTGTCTTGTCTTCTCTTTTCTTTGTTTTGTCTTGTCTTGGACTTGTTTTTATCCTGTCTTTTCTTGGTCTTGCCTCAGTCTTGTCTTGGTGGTTTCTTGAATTCTTGTGGTCTTGTCTTTTCTTGTCTTGTCATGTCTTGGTCTTGTCTTTTCTTTTCTTGGTTTTGTCTTGGTCTTGTCTTGGTCATGTCTTAGTCTTGTCTTGTCTTCTCTTGTCTTGGTCTTGTCTAGTCTTGTATTGGTCTTGTCTTGGTCTTGTCTTGTGTTGTCTTATCTTGGCCTTTCTTGTCCTGGTCTTGTCTTGTCCTTGTTTTGGTCTTGTCTTTGTCGTGTCCTATCTTGTCTTGTCTTGTCTCGTCCTGTCTTGGTCTTGTCTTGTCTTGTCTTGTCTTTTCTTGTCTTGTCTTGGTCTTGTCTTAATCTTGTTTTGGACTTTTTTGTCTTGTCTTGTCTTTGTCTTGTCTTGTCTTCTCTTGGTCTTGACTTGGTCTTGTCTTGGTCGTGTCTTGTCTTGCCTTTTCTTGTCTGGTCTTGTCTTGTCTTGGTCCTGTCCTGTCTTGTCTTTTCTTTTCTTGCTCTTGTCGTGGTCTTGTTTTGGTCTTGGATTGGTATTGTCTTGGTCTTGTCTTGTCTTTTCTTGTCTTGTCTTGTCTTGTATTGTCTTGTCTTGTCTTGTTCTTGTCTTGGTCTTGTCTTGTCTTGGTCTTGTCTTGACTTGGTCTTGTCTTGTCTTGTCTTTTATAGGACTTGTCTTGTTCTTGTCTTTTCTTGTCTTTTCTTGGTTTTGTCTTGTCTTGGTCTTGTTTTGGTCTTGTCTTGGACTTGTTTTGGTCTTGTCTTTGCTTGGTCTTGCCTCTGTATTGTCTTGGTGTTGTCTTGATTTCTTGTGGTCTTGTCTTTTCTTCTCTTGTCTTATCTTGGTCTTGTCTTTTCTCTTCTTGGTTTTGTCTTGGTCTTGTCTTGGTCATGTCTTGGTCTTGTCTTGTCTTCTCTGGTCTTGGTCTTGTCTAGTCTTGTATTGGCCTTGTCTTGTCCTGTGTTGTCTTCTCTTGGTCTTCTCTTGTCCTGGTCTTGTCTTGTCCTTGTTTTGGTCTTGTCTTTGTCGTATCTTATCTTGTCTTGTCTTGTCTTGTCCTTTCTTGGTCTTGTCTTGTCTTTTCTTTTCTTTTCTTGTCTTGGTCTTGTCTTAATCTTGTTTTGGACTTTTTTTGTCTTGTCTTGGTCTTGTCTTGTCTTCTCTTTGTCTTGACATGGTCTTGTCTTGGTCGTGTCTTATCTTGCCTTTTCTTGTCTGGTCTTGTCTTATCTTGGTCTTGTCTTGTCTTGTCTTTTCTTGTCTCAGTCATGCCTTGGTCTTGTCTTTGTCTTGTCTTGTCTTTTCTTATCTTGTCTTGGTCTTATCTTGGTCTTGTCTTGGTCTTGTCGTTTCTTGTCTTGTCTTTTCTAGTCTTTTCTTGTATAATCTTGGTCATGTCTTTTCTTGTTTTGTCTTGGTCTTCTCTTGTCTTGTTTTTTCTTGGTCATGTCTTGTCTTTTCTTGGGCTTGTCTTGTCTTGTCATGTCTTGTCTTGCCGTTGTCTTGTCTTGATCTTGTGATGGTCTTGTTTTGGTCTTGTCTTGGTCTTTTCTTGATTTGTCTTGTCTTGGTCTTTTCTTGTCTTCCCTTATTTTTGTCTTGTCATGGTCTTGTCTTGGTCTTGTCTGGGTTTTGTGTTGTCTTGGTCTTGTCTTGTGTTGTCTTGTCTTGGTCTTTTCTTGTCTTGGTCTTGTCGTGGTCTTGTTTTGGTCTTGTCTTGGTCTTGTCTTGTCTTGGTCTTATCTTGTATTGTATTGTATTGTCTTGTCTTGTTCTTGTCTTGGTTTTGTCTTGTCTTGTCTTGGTCTTCTCTTGTCTTGACTTGGTCTTGTCTTGTCTTGTTTTTTATAGGACTTGTCTTGTTCTTGCCTTGTCTTCTCTTTTCTTGGTTTTGTCTTCTCTTGGGCTCGTCTTGGTCTTGTCTTGGACTTGTTTTGGTGTTGTCTTGTCTTCGTCGTGCCTCTGTCTTGTCTTGGTGTTGTTTTGATTTCTTGTGGTCTTGTCTTTTCTTTTCTTTTCTTTTCTTTTCTTTTCTTTTCTTTTCTTTTCTTTTCTTGTCTTGTCTTGTCTTGTCTTGTCTTGTCTTGTCTTGGTCTTGTCTTGTCTTTTTCTTGTCTTAATCTTGTCTTGGACTTTTTTTTTGTCTTGTCTTCTCTTGCCTTGTCTTTTCTTTTCTTGGTTTTGTCTTGGTATTGTCTTGTTCTCGTCTAGTCTTCTCTTGTCTTGGTCTTGTGTTGTCTTGTCTTGTCTTGTGTTGTCTTGTCATGGTCTTGTGTTGTCTTGTCTTGTCTTGTGTTGTCTTGTCTTGGTCTTCCCTAGTCTTGGTCTTGTCTTGGCCTTGATTTGGTCTTGTCTTTGTCATGTCTTATCTTGTCTTGTCTTGTTTTGTCCTGTCTTAGTCTGTCTTGTCTTGTCTTGTTCTGTCTTGTCTTGTCTTGTCTTGTCTTGTCTTTTCTTGTCTTCTCTTGGTCTTGTCGCTAACTTGTCTTGAACTTTTTTTTGTCTTGTCTTGTCTTGGTCTTGTCTTGGTCTCATTTTGTATTTTCTTCTCTTGGTCTTGACTTGTTCTTGTCTTGGTGGTGTCTTGTCTTGCCTTGTCTTCTCTTGTCTTGTCTTGTTCTTGTCTTGTCTTATCTTGTCTTGTCTTGTCTTGTCTAAGTCAGGTCTAGTCTTGTCTCAGTCAGGTCGTGGTCTTGTCTTGGTCTTGTCTTGTCTTTTCTTGTCTTTTCTAGTCTTGTCTTGTCTGACCTTGTTATTGTCTTGGTCTTGCCTTGGTCTTGTCTTGGTCTTGTTTTGTCTTGTCTTTGTCTTGTCTTGGTCTTGTTGTGGTCTTTTCTTTTCTTGTCTTTTCTTGTCTTGTCTTGTCTTGTCTTGTCTTGTCTTGTCTTGTCTTGTCTTGTCTTGTCTTGTTCTTGTGCTGTCTTGTCCTGGCTTGGTCTTGTGTTTGTCTTGTCTTGGTCTTGTCTTGGTATTGCCTTGTCTTGGTCTTGTCTTGTGTTGACTTTTCATTTCTTGTCTTGTCTTATCTTTTCTTGTCACGTCTTGGTCTTTTCTTGGTCTTTTCTTCTCTTGTCTAGGTCTTGTCTTGTCATGGTCTTGTCTTGGTCTTGTTTTGGTCTTCCTATGGTCTTGTCTTGTCTTATCTTGTCTTGTCTAGATCTTGGCCTGTCTTGCCTTGTCTTCATCTTGCCTTGGTCTTGTCTTTGTCTTGTCTTGGTCTTGTCCTGTCTTGTCTTATCTTGGTCTTGTCTTGGTCTTGTCTTGTATGGTCTTGGTTTGGTTTTGTCTTGGTCATTTATTGTTTTGACTTTTCTTTTCTTGTCTTGTCATGTCTTGGTCTTGTCTTGGTCTTCTCTTGTCTTGGTCTTGTCTTGTTCTTGTTTTGGTCTTATCTTTGTCTTGGTCTTGTGTTGTCTTGTCTTGGACTTGTCTTTTCTCATCTTGTCTTGTCTTGTCTTGCTTTGGTCTTGTCTTGATCACATATTTGTCTTGTTTTGTCCTGTTTTGTCTTGTCTTTGCTTGTCTTTATCTTTTCTAGGTCTTGTCTTGTCTTGGTCAAATCATGTCTTGTCATTTCTTGTCTTGGTCATGTCTTTTCTTGTCTTGTCTTGCTCTTCTCTTGTCTTGTTTTGTCTTGGTCGTGTCTTGTCTTGTCTTGGTCTTTTCTTGTCTTGTCTTGTGATGTCTTGTCTTGCCTTTGTCTTGTCTTGGTCTTGTGATGGTCTTGTTTTGGTCTTGTCTTGGTCTTGTCTTGATTTGTTTTGTCTTCGTCTTTTCTTGTCGTCTCTTGGTTTTGTCTTGTCATGGTCTTGTCTTGGTCTTGTCTGGGTCTTGTCTTGTCTTGGTCTTGTCTTGGTCTTGTCTGGGTCTTGTCTTGGCTTGGCTTGGCTTGGCTTGGTCTTTTCTTGTTTTGGTCTTGTCGTGGTCTTGTTTTGGTCTTGTCTTGGTCTTGTCTTCTCTTTTCTTGTCTTGTCTAGTCTTGTCTTGGTCTTGTCTTGTCTTGTCGTGGTCTTATCTTGTATTGTATTGTATTGTCTTGTTCTTGTTTTGGTCTTGTCTTGTCTTGTCTTGGTCTTGTCTTTTCTTTCTTGGTTTTGTCTTTGTCTTGTCTTTGTCTTGTCTTGGTCTTGTCTAGTCTTCTATTGTCTTGGTCTTGTCTTGTCTTGTCTTGCCTTGGTCTTGTCTTGTCTTGGCTTTCTCTTGTCTTGGTCTCGTCCTGGCCTTGTTTTGGTCTTGTCTTTTCTTGTCTTGTTTTGTATTGTCATGTCTTCTCTTGTCTTGTCTTGTCTAGGTCTTTTCTTGTCTTGTCTTGTCTTTTTCTTGTCTTAATCTTGTCTTGGACATTTTTTGTCTTGTCTTGTCTTGCCTTGTCTTTTGTTGGTCATGTCTTTTCTTTTCTTGGTTTTGTCTTGGTCTTGTCTTGGTATTGTCTTGGTCTTGTCTAATCTACTCTTGTCTTGGTCTTGTCTTGTCTTGGTCTTCTCTTGTCTTGGTCTTGACTTGGCCTTGTTTTGGTCTTGTCTTTGTCATGTCTTATCTTGTCCTGTCTTGTCTTGTCCTATATTGGTCTTGTCTTATATTGTCTTTTCCTGTCTTGTCTTGTCTTGTCCTGTCTTGGTCTTTTCTTAATCTTGTCTTGGACTTTTTTTGTCTTGTCTTGTCTTGGTCTTGTCTTGTCTTCTCTTGGTCTTAACTTGGTCTTGTCTTGGACGTGTCTTCTCTTGCCTTGTCTTGTTTTGTCTTGTCTTGTCTTGTCTTGGTCTTGTCTTATCTTGACTTGTCTTGTCTTGTCTTGTCTCAGGCAGTTCTTGGTCTTGTCTTGGTCTTGTCTTATCTTTTATTGTCTTGTCTTGGTCTTGTCTTCTCTTGTCTTTTCTTGTCTTGTCTTGGTCTTGTCTTGGTCTTGTCTTTTCTTGTATTGTGTTTTCTTGTCTTGTCTTGGTCATGTCTTTTCTTGTCTTGTCTTGGTCTTCTCTTGTCTTGTTTTGTCTTGGTCGTGTCTTGTCTTATCTTGGTCTTGTCTTGTCATGTCTTGTCTTGCCTTTGTCTTGTTTTGGTCTTGTGATGATCTTGTTTTGGTCTTGTCTTGGTCTTGTCTTGATTTGTCTTGTCTTGGTCTTTTCTTGTCTTCTCTTGGTTTTGTCTTGTCATGGTCTTGTCTTGGTCTTGTCTGGGTCTTGTCTTGTCTTTTCTTGGTCTTGTCTTGTTTTTGTCTTGGTCTTGTCTTGTCTTGTCTTGTCTTGGATTTTTCTTGTCTAGGTCTTGTCATGGTCTTGTTTTGGTCTTGTCTTGGTCTTGTCTTCTCTTTTCTTGTCTTGTCTAGTCTTGTCTTGGTCTTATCCTGTACTGTCTTGTCTTGTCTTGTTCTTGTCTTGGTCTTGATTTGTCTTGTCTTGTCTTGTCCTGTCTTGTCTTGTCTTGTTCTTGTCTTGTCTTGACTTGGTCTTGTCTTGTCTTGTCTTGTCTTGTCTTGTCTTGTCTTGTCTTTTATAGGACTTGTCTTGTTCTTGTCTTGTCTTTTCTTGTTTTTTTCTTGTCTTGGTCTTTTCTTGGTCTTGCATTGGACTTGTTTTCGTCTTGTCTTGTCTTGGTCTTGCCTCGGTCTTGTCTTGATGTTGTCTTGATTTCTTGTGGTCTTGACTTTTCTTGTATTGTCTTGTCTTGTCTTGGTCTTGTCATGTCTTGTCTTGTCTTTTTCTTGTTTTAATCTTGTCGTGGACAGTTTTTTTTTCTTCTCTTGCCTTGTCTTGTCTTGGTCTTGTCTTTTCTTGATTTTGTCTTGGTCTTATCTTGGTATTGTCTTGGTCTTGTCTTGTCTTCTCTTGTCTTGGTCTTGTCTAGTCTTGGTCTTGTCTTGGTCTTGTCTTGTCTTGTGTTGTTTTGTCTTGGTCTTCTCTTGTCTTGGTCTTGTCTTGGCCTTGTTTTGGTCTTGTCTTTATCATGTCTTATCTTGTCCTGTCTTTCTTGTCCTTTCTTGGTCTTGTCTTGTATTGTCTTGTCCTGTCTTGTCTTGTCTTGTCTTGTCTTGTCCTTTCTTCTCTTGGTCTTGTCTTAATCTTGTCTTGGCCTTTTTTTGTCTTGTCTTTTCTTGGTCTTGTCTTTTCTTGTCTTCTCTTGGTCTTGACTTGCTCTTGTCTTGGTCGTGTCTTGTCTTGTCTTGTCTTGTCTTGTTCTTGTTCTTGTCTTGGTCTTGATTTGTCTTGTCTTGTCTTGTCTTGTCTTGTCTTGGTCTTGTCTTGTCTTGACTTGGTCTTGTCTTGTCTTGTCTTGTCTTGTCTTGTCTTGTCTTGTCTTTTATAGGACTTGTCTTGTTCTTGTCTTGTCTTTTCTTGTTTTTTTCTTGTCTTGGTCTTTTCTTGGTCTTGCATTGGACTTGTTTTCGTCTTGTCTTGTCTTGGTCTTGCCTCGGTCTTGTCTTGATGTTGTCTTGATTTCTTGTGGTCTTGACTTTTCTTGTATTGTCTTGTCTTGTCTTGGTCTTGTCATGTCTTGTCTTGTCTTTTTCTTGTTTTAATCTTGTCGTGGACAGTTTTTTTTTTTTCTTCTCTTGCCTTGTCTTGTCTTGGTCTTGTCTTTTCTTGATTTTGTCTTGGTCTTATCTTGGTATTGTCTTGGTCTTGTCTTGTCTTCTCTTGTCTTGGTCTTGTCTTGTCTTGGTCTTGTCTTGGTCTTGTCTTGTCTTGTGTTGTTTTGTCTTGGTCTTCTCTTGTCTTGGTCTTGTCTTGGCCTTGTTTTGGTCTTGTCTTTGTCATGTCTTATCTTGTCCTGTCTTTCTTGTCCTTTCTTGGTCTTGTCTTGTATTGTCTTGTCCTGTCTTGTCTTGTCTTGTCTTGTCCTTTCTTCTCTTGGTCTTGTCTTAATCTTGTCTTGGCCTTTTTTTGTCTTGTCTTTTCTTGGTCTTGTCTTTTCTTGTCTTCTCTTGGTCTTGACTTGCTCTTGTCTTGGTCGTGTCTTGTCTTGTCTTGTCTTGTCTTGTCTTGTCTTGTCTTGTCTCAGTCAGGTCTTGGTCTTGTCTTTCTTGCCTTGTCTTTGTCTTGTCTTGTCTTTTCTTGTCTTGTCTTTTTCTTATCTTGGTCCTGTCTTTTCTTGTCTTGTCTTTTCTTGTCTTGTCTTGGTCATGTCTTTTCTTGTCTTTTCTTGGTCTTCTCTTGTCTTGTTTTGTCTTGGTGGTGTCTTGTCTTGGTCTTGTCTTGTCTTGTCTTGTCATGTCTTGTCTTGCCTTTGTCTTGTCTTGGTCTTGCGATGGTCTTCTTTTGGTCTTGTCTGGGTCTTGTCTTGATTTGTCTTGTCTTGGTCTTTTCTTGTCTTCTCTTGATTTTTCCTTGTCATGGTCTTTTCTTGGTCTTGTCTGGGTCTTGTCTTGATTTGTCTTTTCTTGGTCTTTTCTTGTGTTCTCTTGATTTTTCCTTGTCATGGTCTTTTCTTGGTCTTGTCTGTGTCGTGTCTTGTCTTGTCTTGGTCTTGTCTTCTTTTGTCTTGTCTTGGTCTTTTCTTGTCTTCTCTTGCTTTTTTCTTGTCATGGTCTTCTCTTGGTCTTGTCTTGGTCTTGTCTTGTGTTGTCTTGTCTTGGTCTTTTCTTGTCTTGGTCTAGTCGTGGTCTTGTCGTGGTCTTGTTTTGGTCTTGTCTTGGTCTTGTATTGTCTTGTCTTGCATTGTTTTGTCTTGTCTTGGTCTTGTCTTGTCTTGTCTTGGTGTTGTCTTGTCTTGATTTGGTCTTGTCTTGTCTTTTATACGTCTTGTCTTGTTCTTGTCTTGTCTTGTCTTTTCTTGATTTTGTCTTGTCTTGGTCTTGTCTTGGACTTGTTTTGGTCTTATCTTTTATTGGTCTTGCCTCGGTCTTGTCTTGTTGTTGTCTTGATTTCTTGTGGTCTTGTCTTGTCCTGTCTTGTCTTGTCTTATCTTGTCTTGTCTTGGACTTGTCTTGTCTTGTCTTTTTCTTTTCTTAATCTTGTCTTGGAATTTTTGTCTTGTCTTGTCTTGTCTTGTCTTGGTCTTGTCTTGGTCTTGTCTTGTCTTGTCTTGTCTTGTCTTGTCTTGCATTGTATTGTCCTGTCTTGTTCTTGTCTTGGTCTTGTCTTCTATTGTCTTAGTCTTGTCTTCTCTTGACTTGTCCTTGTCTTTTCTTGTCTTTTATAGGACTTGTCTTGTTCTTGTCTTTTCTTGTCTTGTCTTGTCTGTAGCTGCCTGCAGCCACATGTAAACCAGGTTACCACTTGAGAGAATTTTGGGGTTATAGGGAAGAGGGGCGAAAAGAAAGCGCGGCTAAGTCAATGTTCACTGATCAAAGTCCTCAACTTTAATGGCGCCAGACCTTTTAACAGTTTGGTCAAACCCTTACCCCCAGACTCCAGGCTGAGTTCCGGTGGAAGTTGTCTAGCTTCTCTTGGAGGTCTTCGTCTTGACTGCTCCGGCAGCTGGGTGGGTCACCTGTTTAATTCAGGAATTCCAATACCTGGAGGAACAATGAACTTAACCTTTACTTTGAGCGCTCCACCCTAGGTGGAGCAGGATCCTGGCTAACTGGGAGAAGTTAACCTTGACCAAAGTCAAACTCTGACCAAGTGCAAGACTGCCCCAATATGGCTCTGAACATGTCCTCCCTTTTTTTTATTAATTTAAACATGAGGAGGTAGAAAACAAGTGGATAAATATCCTTCATAAGAAGGCGGGCCTTAACCAGGAGGGGAAGTATTGACCGTAATTCCTCTTAAATATTGTATAACGTCATTTTCAGAGGAGGGGTAATAGGCTCCCTTATTATTTTAAGGACAGCCTCTCGACGTTAACCCCTATGCAATTAGGTGTACTTCCTGGGGACTCAGAAGCAGAAATTCACCTCCCCATGCAGTGCTTTGCCTCACATGTCTCGCTGGTACCCATGTTTGTTCATAAACAAACACACATAGATCTGAGTTCTATGTGGCTCCCTCTTTGGAGATCCACTTGTGTAAGTTTTGAAGCCAGGGGGGTCTGTAAGTGTCTTTAACAGACATGTAATCTCTCCATCCAGGTGAGCCTGGGTGGAGACAGCCAGTCTGCTTAACAGACAAGGTCAAGAGTTAAAGGTGGAATAGGATTAACTTGTCCCAGAAGTATCCAATTCAGTTGTAAATTAACAACTTTAAGGACCCAAAGCTTGGCCTCTGAGGTGGGAGAGGTAGCCTTGTGAATCAAGAAATAAGCTGTTACTTCTCAGGAAAAGTGGAGACTATATGTTAAATTAACACAGCTGGCTGAAGATTGTTAGCCATCTTCAAAATTGGAATCTTCAATATTGGAATTATTTCTAGACCAGTCTATGGTTGAGTCAGCTGAACACAATAAGGAGAAGAGTCATTTTAACTCTTCTTTAGATTAATTTTTCCTAAGCTAGCTTAACAGTCTCTATGTTCTGTCCCACAAAGTCTAAAAGCTTGAAGCTAGGCAATTTATCTAACCTGGGACATTTAACAATTAAGGTAAGTCAAGAACATATAGCCAATATAGCTCTTATGTTACCATGGTCTGGGCATTCAGCAAGCACACAGTCAGCATATCTTCTGCAGCATTCTGTGGAAAAAACAGAGGACATGCCTTCTCCCCCAATATTAAATCAGGATCATGGCATATGTTAGTAAGTGAATTCCTTCATTTCACCTAGACATCAATATGCCTAATTACAAGATGTCATATACATTTAGCAAGGAGTTTCTTGGCATCCAAATTTTAAAATTTTCTTAAAAACATGCAAGCATAATTTAAATTATATGCACAGGGACACAATTTCCCCTCTCTTCTTTCTTCCAAGAAGATATTGTTTTATTAATTTAAGTTGGAACACAAAGTATAAACCATAACATAGGCAATAACTATGTAATATATAAAATAAACATAGCATTTTTAGTTGTTTTTTCTGTTAGAGCAGTTGTAACTAGACAGCCTAAAAATGAATCATTAGTCACATGCACATATTTTTTTAATCTTCTAAATTAGAAATATGAATATCATTTATCTGTAATAACAAGTCCTCTAGGATTAACACCATTACGTGGTAGAGGTAGAAAATGAGGACATAAAGAACAAATCTTTACAATTTGATGTGCACAAATATAAAATTATTTCAAATACCTAAAGGACAGTCATTTAGAGAACATATCCTTTGTTCTTAGAAATTTGAATCACATTTGCATAAACTGTAGAAATTAAGAATTAACAGTATTAAAAATGGACCAATGTTAAGCAATTATAAACCATGAGCTATATTTATCTACAATTATTAAAAGCTTGACCTTTAACATCTTAAAAATAGCTGCTATAGCACCCAATTCAGGTATCTGTGTTGAAGCAGGGAGAAACTTAAAGGAATAAACATGTGATCTGATAGTACAAATTATCTTTTGGATAACAATTATTAATTTTGCCTAAAAAATGCTTGCCATGTAATAGATCAACCATTAATAATAAATTTGATTGTTGCTTGAAGCAAGGAACAAACATTTCCTACCTTGAAAACAGAGGTTTAAGACCTTTTGTGGCAAGCTTAAAATGAGGTAAATAAGATAAAGCCAATTAATATATCCTAACAACCTTTGAAAGCCATTTACCTAAAAATTCTAAAAGTCCATAGGAGCAAGGGCCTGTAACAAACATTCTATGAACATTTTACACTGAAAAGTTTAAGATCTTAACTTCTAGTATTGAAACAGAGACAAAACATTTTTTTTTATCTGTCCTAGGATCCACCTTTAGTCCTTGGCAAGGACTAGATCTGAGCCTTTTAACTAAGACCAGACCCAAACCTGCTAGGACGTTTTCAGGATTAAACAAAAGAAACCTGTAATTCCATGGTCAAAGGAACCTACTTGATATCAAATACATTTCCACAGAGATATCCTTTTTAATCTTGGAGGGTTAAATTTTGCTCCTACCATTGTAGCCTATAAACTTGTGGAAAGGTGGCAATGGGCCTCTAAAACCCATAGCTGCATCACTCTCAAAATTATCATAATTACAAAATGTTAAGAATTATGAGCCTGTAAACTGAAAACTGTAGCCAATGACACACTGATTTTTATTGTAACTCAATGTTTTCTTGCAATATTAGAGCACAATTGTAATTTTGGAAGCAAATCTCAATTTTAAACAATCTATTTTCTTTAAAATCAATGGCAAACACATATTTACAGCACAAGGTTTGTCTGCCAGTTCTTATATTCAAGTGTATGACAGTGTAACTTATTAAAGAGACAATATTTTAAATCTTAACCTTCATTAAGTCCAATCTCCAGGCCAAGATTCACATGAAACACCATGCCAATTTAGGAGCGTCCCAAAGGCCTGTATTTCCTGGACTGCGTCATGCCACGTGTTGTTCAAAATGGCGACTACCCTTAACTACCAGCTTTAACCATCATGCCACGTGTTGTTTAAAAATGGCGACTACCCTAAACTAACCTAACTTTTGTTAATAACATTATACCTTTTAAATCATGTGCAGTGACTTAAGCCAATACTCTATAGTCAAGACATGTAAAATATACCTTTAAATCCAATTATAAACAAGAACAAAGCATGAGTGGCATTAGGCCACGTGTAGTTAGTTAAGATAGCTCTAACACTGAATCACCAGTTTTAAACTAACCTTTTCTTAATAACACTATACCTTTTACATAATACCCAATTAATTTATAACTCTTTAGTCAAGAAATGTAAAGCCTTATACCATTAAAACCAATTAGAAACAAGTATGAAGCGACTACATGAATTTCACAAGCCAAACCAAAGTCTTCTCAAATCTTGAGGCTTCTGGGCTATTAAAAGCGGCTTTTTCCCCAGCCATGCTTGCCTCTTGGATGAGTGAGCTACGCTGCTGCGGCGCGCCTTTAAATCAATCTCCACACAAACTGTGGCTGGCTCAAGAGGTTGCCAGCAGATGAAATCCTTACCAATTTTCCTTTTTAACATGAAACAGTCATTCACACAACGACACAGAGAGGACATAAACATACACATAGACAGTCGGTGCACCGGGACAAACACGGAAAGATACACAGAAAGTTAAGCGTGCTTGTTAAGCAATTGCATCCATTTTCCTCTTTAAACAGCTCTTAGAAGCTGTGGACATATGCCTATTTTTAAAAACCCCTTTCTTTTCGCCGAAATCAGCTCTTACGAGCTTTGGGCAAATGCCTACCAAATTCCTTCCCCATATTTCCCTATCTTTTCAACCCAAGCAGTCCCTGTGCCGGGTCCGCACAGTTTGCTTGAAAAACTGTATCCCTTCCTGCACTCACAACAATAGACACGAATTCACTAGCACTAGTTTTGACCTCTATGTTGCTTACCGTGCGGATACTACTTCTTACCACCTTTTCTGCGAAGCTTCGCTGGATAGGGCTACCTCAGGAAATTCTCTCGTACCAGGTCGCCCCACGTTGGGCGCCAATTATGTAGCTGCCTGCAGCCACATGTAAACCGGGTTACCTGTTGAGAGAATTTTGGGGTTATAGGGAAGAGGGGCGAAAAGAAAGCGCGGCTAAGTCAATGTTCACTGATCAAAGCCCTCAACTTTAATGGCGCCAGACCTTTTAACAGTTTGGGCAAACCCTTCCCCCCAGACTCCAGGCTGAGTTCCGGTGGAAGTTGTCTAGCTTCTCTTGGAGGTCTTCGTCTTGACTGCTCCGGCAGCTGGGTGGGTCACCTGTTTAAGTCAGGAATTCCTATACCTGGAGGAACAATGAACTTAACCTTCACTTTGAGCGCTCCACCCTAGGTGGAGCAGGATCCTGGCTAACTGGGAGAAGTTAACCTTGACCAAAGTCAAACTCTGACCAAGTGCAAGACTGCCCCAATATGGCTCTGTACATTGTCTTTTCTTGGTTTTGTCTTCTCTTGGTCTTGTCTTGGACTTGTCTTGGTCTTATCTTTTATTGGTCTTGCCTCGGTCTTGTCTTGGTGTTGTCTTGATTTCTTGTGGTCTTGTCTTGTCTTGTCTTATCTTGTCTTGTCTTGGACTTGTCTTGTCTTCTCTTGTCTTAATCTTGTCTTGGACTTTTTTTTGTCTTGTCTTGTCTTGGTCTTGTCTTTTCTTTTCTTAGTTTTCTCTTGGTCTTGTCTTAGTCATGTCTTGGTCTTGTCTTGTCTTCTCTTGTCTTGGTCTTGTCTAGTCTTGTATTGGTCTTGTCTTGGTCTTGTCTTGTCTTGTGTTGTCTTCTCTTGGTCTTCTCTTGTCCTGGTCTTCTCTTGTCCTTGTTTTGGTCTTGTCTTTGTCGTGTCTTATCTTGTCTTGTCTTGTCCTGTCTTGGTCTTGTCTTGTCTTGTCTTGTCTTGTCTTTCTTTTCTTGTCTTGGTCTTGTCTTTATCTTGTTTTGGACTTTTTTGGTCTTGTCTTGTCTTGTTGTTGTCTTGGTCTTGTCTTGTCTTGTCTTCTCTTGGTCTTGACTTGGTCTTGTCTTGGTCGTGTCTTGTCTTGCCTTTTCTTGTCTGTTCTTTTCTTGTCTTGGTCATGTCGTGGTCTTGTTTTGGTCTTGTCTTGGTCTTTTCTTGGTCTTGTCTTGTCTTGTCTTGTATTATCTTGTCTTGTCATGTTCTTGTCTTGGTCTGGTCTTGTCTTGTCTTGTCTTGGTCTTGTCTTGAGTTGGTCTTGTCTTGTCTTGTCTTTCATAGGACTTGTCTTATTCTTGTCTTGTCTTCTCTTTTCTTTGTTTTGTCTTGTCTTGGACTTGTTTTTATCCTGTCTTTTCTTGGTCTTGCCTCAGTCTTGTCTTGGTGGTTTCTTGAATTCTTGTGGTCTTGTCTTTTCTTGTCTTGTCATGTCTTGGTCTTGTCTTTTCTTTTCTTGGTTTTGTCTTGGTCTTGTCTTGGTCATGTCTTAGTCTTGTCTTGTCTTCTCTTGTCTTGGTCTTGTCTAGTCTTGTATTGGTCTTGTCTTGGTCTTGTCTTGTGTTGTCTTATCTTGGCCTTTCTTGTCCTGGTCTTGTCTTGTCCTTGTTTTGGTCTTGTCTTTGTCGTGTCCTATCTTGTCTTGTCTTGTCTCGTCCTGTCTTGGTCTTGTCTTGTCTTGTCTTTTCTTGTCTTGTCTTGGTCTTGTCTTAATCTTGTTTTGGACTTTTTTGTCTTGTCTTGTCTTTGTCTTGTCTTGTCTTCTCTTGGTCTTGACTTGGTCTTGTCTTGGTCGTGTCTTGTCTTGCCTTTTCTTGTCTGGTCTTGTCTTGTCTTGGTCCTGTCCTGTCTTGTCTTTTCTTTTCTTGCTCTTGTCGTGGTCTTGTTTTGGTCTTGGATTGGTATTGTCTTGGTCTTGTCTTGTCTTTTCTTGTCTTGTCTTGTCTTGTATTGTCTTGTCTTGTCTTGTCTTGTTCTTGTCTTGGTCTTGTCTTGTCTTGGTCTTGTCTTGACTTGGTCTTGTCTTGTCTTGTCTTTTATAGGACTTGTCTTGTTCTTGTCTTTTCTTGTCTTTTCTTGGTTTTGTCTTGTCTTGGTCTTGTTTTGGTCTTGTCTTGGACTTGTTTTGGTCTTGTCTTTGCTTGGTCTTGCCTCTGTATTGTCTTGGTGTTGTCTTGATTTCTTGTGGTCTTGTCTTTTCTTCTCTTGTCTTATCTTGGTCTTGTCTTTTCTCTTCTTGGTTTTGTCTTGGTCTTGTCTTGGTCATGTCTTGGTCTTGTCTTGTCTTCTCTGGTCTTGGTCTTGTCTAGTCTTGTATTGGCCTTGTCTTGTCCTGTGTTGTCTTCTCTTGGTCTTCTCTTGTCCTGGTCTTGTCTTGTCCTTGTTTTGGTCTTGTCTTTGTCGTATCTTATCTTGTCTTGTCTTGTCTTGTCCTTTCTTGGTCTTGTCTTGTCTTTTCTTTTCTTTTCTTGTCTTGGTCTTGTCTTAATCTTGTTTTGGACTTTTTTTGTCTTGTCTTGGTCTTGTCTTGTCTTCTCTTTGTCTTGACATGGTCTTGTCTTGGTCGTGTCTTATCTTGCCTTTTCTTGTCTGGTCTTGTCTTATCTTGGTCTTGTCTTGTCTTGTCTTTTCTTGTCTCAGTCATGCCTTGGTCTTGTCTTTGTCTTGTCTTGTCTTTTCTTATCTTGTCTTGGTCTTATCTTGGTCTTGTCTTGGTCTTGTCGTTTCTTGTCTTGTCTTTTCTAGTCTTTTCTTGTATAATCTTGGTCATGTCTTTTCTTGTTTTGTCTTGGTCTTCTCTTGTCTTGTTTTTTCTTGGTCATGTCTTGTCTTTTCTTGGGCTTGTCTTGTCTTGTCATGTCTTGTCTTGCCGTTGTCTTGTCTTGATCTTGTGATGGTCTTGTTTTGGTCTTGTCTTGGTCTTTTCTTGATTTGTCTTGTCTTGGTCTTTTCTTGTCTTCCCTTATTTTTGTCTTGTCATGGTCTTGTCTTGGTCTTGTCTGGGTTTTGTGTTGTCTTGGTCTTGTCTTGTGTTGTCTTGTCTTGGTCTTTTCTTGTCTTGGTCTTGTCGTGGTCTTGTTTTGGTCTTGTCTTGGTCTTGTCTTGTCTTGGTCTTATCTTGTATTGTATTGTATTGTCTTGTCTTGTTCTTGTCTTGGTTTTGTCTTGTCTTGTCTTGGTCTTCTCTTGTCTTGACTTGGTCTTGTCTTGTCTAGTTTTTTATAGGACTTGTCTTGTTCTTGCCTTGTCTTCTCTTTTCTTGGTTTTGTCTTGTCTTGGGCTCGTCTTGGTCTTGTCTTGGACTTGTTTTGGTGTTGTCTTGTCTTCGTCGTGCCTCTGTCTTGTCTTGGTGTTGTTTTGATTTCTTGTGGTCTTGTCTTTTCTTTTCTTTTCTTTTCTTTTCTTTTCTTTTCTTTTCTTTTCTTTTCTTTTCTTTTCTTGTCTTGTCTTGTCTTGTCTTGTCTTGTCTTGGTCTTGTCTTCTCTTTTTCTTGTCTTAATCTTGTCTTGGACTTTTTTTTTGTCTTGTCTTCTCTTGCCTTGTCTTTTCTTTTCTTGGTTTTGTCTTGGTATTGTCTTGTTCTCGTCTAGTCTTCTCTTGTCTTGGTCTTGTGTTGTCTTGTCTTGTCTTGTGTTGTCTTGTCATGGTCTTGTGTTGTCTTGTCTTGTCTTGTGTTGTCTTGTCTTGGTCTTCCCTAGTCTTGGTCTTGTCTTGGCCTTGATTTGGTCTTGTCTTTGTCATGTCTTATCTTGTCTTGTCTTGTTTTGTCCTGTCTTAGTCTGTCTTGTCTTGTCTTGTTCTGTCTTGTCTTGTCTTGTCTTGTCTTGTCTTTTCTTGTCTTCTCTTGGTCTTGTCGCTAACTTGTCTTGAACTTTTTTTTGTCTTGTCTTGTCTTGGTCTTGTCTTGGTCTCATTTTGTATTTTCTTATCTTGGTCTTGACTTGTTCTTGTCTTGGTGGTGTCTTGTCTTGCCTTGTCTTCTCTTGTCTTGTCTTGTTCTTGTCTTGTCTTATCTTGTCTTGTCTTGTCTTGTCTTGTCTAAGTCAGGTCTAGTCTTGTCTCAGTCAGGTCGTGGTCTTGTCTTGGTCTTGTCTTGTCTTTTCTTGTCTTTTCTAGTCTTGTCTTGTCTGACCTTGTTATTGTCTTGGTCTTGCCTTGGTCTTGTCTTGGTCTTGTTTTGTCTTGTCTTTGTCTTGTCTTGGTCTTGTTGTGGTCTTTTCTTTTCTTGTCTTGTCTTGTCTTGTCTTGTCTTGTCTTGTCTTGTCTTGTCTTGTCTTGTTCTTGTGCTGTCTTGTCCTGGCTTGGTCTTGTGTTTGTCTTGTCTTGGTCTTGTCTTGGTATTGCCTTGTCTTGTCTTGGTCTTGTCTTGTGTTGACTTTTCATTTCTTGTCTTGTCTTATCTTTTCTTGTCACGTCTTGGTCTTTTCTTGGTCTTTTCTTCTCTTGTCTAGGTCTTGTCTTGTCATGGTCTTGTCTTGGTCTTGTTTTGGTCTTCCTATGGTCTTGTCTTGTCTTATCTTGTCTTGTCTAGATCTTGGCCTGTCTTGCCTTGTCTTCATCTTGCCTTGGTCTTGTCTTTGTCTTGTCTTGGTCTTGTCCTGTCTTGTCTTATCTTGGTCTTGTCTTGGTCTTGTCTTGTATGGTCTTGGTTTGGTTTTGTCTTGGTCATTTATTGTTTTGACTTTTCTTTTCTTGTCTTGTCATGTCTTGGTCTTGTCTTGGTCTTCTCTTGT
This sequence comes from Apodemus sylvaticus, assembly GCF_947179515.1. Taxonomy (NCBI): domain Eukaryota; kingdom Metazoa; phylum Chordata; class Mammalia; order Rodentia; family Muridae; genus Apodemus; species Apodemus sylvaticus. Next base: position 678,169 of record NW_026263083.1, on the reverse strand, counting down.
CTTGGTCTTGTCTTGTTCTTGTTTTGGTCTTATCTTTGTCTTGGTCTTGTGTTGTCTTGTCTTGGACTTGTCTTTTCTCATCTTGTCTTGTCTTGTCTTGCTTTGGTCTTGTCTTGATCACATATTTGTCTTGTTTTGTCCTGTTTTGTCTTGTCTTTGCTTGTCTTTATCTTTTCTAGGTCTTGTCTTGTCTTGGTCAAATCATGTCTTGTCATTTCTTGTCTTGGTCATGTCTTTTCTTGTCTTGTCTTGCTCTTCTCTTGTCTTGTTTTGTCTTGGTCGTGTCTTGTCTTGTCTTGGTCTTTTCTTGTCTTGTCTTGTGATGTCTTGTCTTGCCTTTGTCTTGTCTTGGTCTTGTGATGGTCTTGTTTTGGTCTTGTCTTGGTCTTGTCTTGATTTGTTTTGTCTTCGTCTTTTCTTGTCGTCTCTTGGTTTTGTCTTGTCATGGTCTTGTCTTGGTCTTGTCTGGGTCTTGTCTTGTCTTGGTCTTGTCTTGGTCTTGTCTGGGTCTTGTCTTGGCTTGGCTTGGCTTGGCTTGGTCTTTTCTTGTTTTGGTCTTGTCGTGGTCTTGTTTTGGTCTTGTCTTGGTCTTGTCTTCTCTTTTCTTGTCTTGTCTAGTCTTGTCTTGGTCTTGTCTTGTCTTGTCGTGGTCTTATCTTGTATTGTATTGTATTGTCTTGTTCTTGTTTTGGTCTTGTCTTGTCTTGTCTTGGTCTTGTCTTTTCTTTCTTGGTTTTGTCTTTGTCTTGTCTTTGTCTTGTCTTGGTCTTGTCTAGTCTTCTATTGTCTTGGTCTTGTCTTGTCTTGTCTTGCCTTGGTCTTGTCTTGTCTTGGCTTTCTCTTGTCTTGGTCTCGTCCTGGCCTTGTTTTGGTCTTGTCTTTTCTTGTCTTGTTTTGTATTGTCATGTCTTCTCTTGTCTTGTCTTGTCTAGGTCTTTTCTTGTCTTGTCTTGTCTTTTTCTTGTCTTAATCTTGTCTTGGACATTTTTTGTCTTGTCTTGTCTTGCCTTGTCTTTTGTTGGTCATGTCTTTTCTTTTCTTGGTTTTGTCTTGGTCTTGTCTTGGTATTGTCTTGGTCTTGTCTAATCTACTCTTGTCTTGGTCTTGTCTTGTCTTGGTCTTCTCTTGTCTTGGTCTTGACTTGGCCTTGTTTTGGTCTTGTCTTTGTCATGTCTTATCTTGTCCTGTCTTGTCTTGTCCTATATTGGTCTTGTCTTATATTGTCTTTTCCTGTCTTGTCTTGTCTTGTCCTGTCTTGGTCTTTTCTTAATCTTGTCTTGGACTTTTTTTGTCTTGTCTTGTCTTGGTCTTGTCTTGTCTTCTCTTGGTCTTAACTTGGTCTTGTCTTGGACGTGTCTTCTCTTGCCTTGTCTTGTTTTGTCTTGTCTTGTCTTGTCTTGGTCTTGTCTTATCTTGACTTGTCTTGTCTTGTCTTGTCTCAGGCAGTTCTTGGTCTTGTCTTGGTCTTGTCTTATCTTTTATTGTCTTGTCTTGGTCTTGTCTTCTCTTGTCTTTTCTTGTCTTGTCTTGGTCTTGTCTTGGTCTTGTCTTTTCTTGTATTGTGTTTTCTTGTCTTGTCTTGGTCATGTCTTTTCTTGTCTTGTCTTGGTCTTCTCTTGTCTTGTTTTGTCTTGGTCGTGTCTTGTCTTATCTTGGTCTTGTCTTGTCATGTCTTGTCTTGCCTTTGTCTTGTTTTGGTCTTGTGATGATCTTGTTTTGGTCTTGTCTTGGTCTTGTCTTGATTTGTCTTGTCTTGGTCTTTTCTTGTCTTCTCTTGGTTTTGTCTTGTCATGGTCTTGTCTTGGTCTTGTCTGGGTCTTGTCTTGTCTTTTCTTGGTCTTGTCTTGTTTTTGTCTTGGTCTTGTCTTGTGTTGCCTTGTCTTGGACTTTTCTTGTCTAGGTCTTGTCGTGGTCTTGTTTTGGTCTTGTCTTGGTCTTATCTTCTCTTTTCTTGTCTTGTCTAGTCTTGTCTTGGTCTTATCCTGTACTCTCTTGTCTTGGCTTGTTCTTGTCTTGGTCTTGATTTGTCTTGTCTTGTCTTGTCTTATCTTGTCTTGGTCTTGTCTTGTCTTGTCTTGGTCTTGTCTTGTCTTGTCTTGACTTGGTCTTGTCTTGTCTTGTCTTTTATATGACTTGTCTTGTTCTTGTCTTGTTTTGTCTTTTCTTGTTTTTTTATTGTCTTGGTCTTGTCTTGGTCTTGCCTTGGACTTGTTTTGGTCTTTTCTTGTCTTGGTCTTGCATCGGTCTTGTCTTGGTGTTGTCTTGATTTCTTGTGGTCTTGTCTTTTCTTGTCTTGTCTTGTCTTCTCTTTTTCTTGTCTTAATCTTGACATGGACATTTTTTTTTTTTGTCTTCTCTTGCCTTGTCTTGTCTTGGTCTTGTCTTTTCTTTTCTTGATTTTGTCTTGGTCTTGTCTTGGTATTGTCTTGGTCTTGTCTCGTCTTCTCTTGTCTTGGTCTTGTCTTGTCTTGGTCTTGTCTTGGTCTTGTCTTGTCTTGTGTTGTTTTGTCTTGGTCTTCTCTTGTCTTGGTCTTGTCTTGGACTTGTTTTGGTCTTGTCTTTGTCATGTCTTATCTTGTCATGTCTTGTCTTGTCCTGTCTTGGTCTTGTCTTGTATTGTCTTGTCCTGTCTTGTCTTGTCTTGTCTTGTCCTTTCTTGTCTTGGTCTTGTCTTGGACTTTTTTTGTCTTGTCTTTTCTTGGTCTTGTCTTTTCTTGTCTTCTCTTGGTCTTGACTTACTCTTGTCTTGGTTGTGTCTTGACTTGGTCTTGTCTTGTCTTGTCTTGTCTTGTCCTTTATAGGACTTGTCTTGTTCTTGTCTTGTCTTTTCTTGTTTTTTTCTTGTCTTGGTCTTTTCTTGGTCTTGCCTTGGATTTGTTTTGGTCTTGTCTTGTCTTGGTCTTGCCTCGGTCTTGTCTTGGTGTTGTCTTGATTTCATATGGTCTTGGCTTTTCTTGTATTGTCTTGTCTTGTCTTGGTCTTGTCATGTCTTGTCTTGTCTTTTTCTTGTCTTAATCTTGTCGTGGACTTTTTGTTTGTCTTCTCTTGCCTTGTCTTGTCTTTTCTTTTCTTGATTTTGTCTTGGTCTTGTCTTGGTATTGTCTTGGTATTGTCTTGGTCTTGTCTCTCTTGGTCTCGTCTTGTCTTGGTCTTGTCTTGGTCTTGTCTTGTGTTGTTTTGTCTTGGTCTTCACTTGTCTTGGTCTTGTCTTGGACTTGTTTTGGTGTTGTCTTTGTCATGTCTTATCTTGTCATGTCTTGTCTTGTCCTGTATTGGTCTTGTCTTGTATTGTCTTGTCCTGTCTTGTCTTGACTTGTCTTGTCTTGTCTTGTCTTGTCTTGTCCTTTCTTGTCTTGGTATTCTCTTAATCTTATCTTGGACATTTTTGGCTTGTCTTTTCTTGGTCTTGTCTTTTCTTGTCTTCTCTTGGTCTTGACTTGCTCTTGTCTTGGTCGTGTCTTGTCTTGGTCTTTTCTTGTCTTGTCTTGTCTCAATCAGGTCTTGGTCTTGTCTTTCTCGTCTTGTCTTTGTCTTGTCTTGTCTTGGTCTTATCTTGGTCCTGTCTTTTCTTGTCTTATCCTTTCTTGTCTTGTCTTGGTCATGTCTTTTCTTGTCTTTTCTTGGTCTTCTCTTGTCTTGTTTTGTCTTCTTCGTGTCTTGTCTTGGTCTTGTCTTGTCTTGTCATGTCTTGTCTTGCCTTTGTCTTGTCTTGGTCTTGTGATGGTCTTGTTTTGGTCTTGTCTTGGTCTTGTCTTGATTTGTCTAGTCTTGGTCTTTTCTTGTCTTCTCTTGGTTTTGCCTTGTCATGGTCTTGTCTTGGTCTTGTCTAGGTCGTGTCTTGTCTTGTCTTGGTCTTGTCTTGTTCTTGTCTTGGTCTTGTCTTGTGTTGTCTTGTCTTGGACTTTTCTTGTCTAGGCCTTGTCGTGGTCTTGTTTTGGTCTTGTCTTGGTCTTGTCTTCTCTTTTCTTGTCTTGTCTAGTCTTGTCTTGGTCTTATCCTGTATTGTCTTGTCTTGTCTTGTTCTTGTCTTGGTCTTGTCTTGTCTTGTCTTGTGTTGTCTTGTCTTGTCTTGGTCTTCTCTTGTCTTGACTTGGTCTTGTCTTGTCTTGTCTTGTCTTGTCTTGTCTTGTCTTTTATAGGACTTGTCTTGTTCTTGTCTTGTTTTGTCTTTTCTTGGTTTTTTCTTGTCTTGGTCTTGTCTTGTTCTTGCCTTGGACTTGTTTTGGTCTTTTCTTGTCTTGGTTTTGCATCGGTCTTGTCTTGGGTGTTGTCTTGATTTCTTGTGGTCTTGTCTTGTCTTGTCTTGTCTTGGCTTGGGTTGGCTTTTTCTTGTCTTAATCTTGTCGTGGACATTTTTTTTTTTTTTTGCCTTCTCTTGCCGTGTCTTGTCTTTGTCTTGTCTTTTCTTTTCTGGATTTTGTCTTGGTCTTTTCTTGGTATTGTCTTGGTCTTGTCTAGTCTTCTCTTGTCTTGGTCTTGTCTTGTCTTGGTCTTGTCTTGGTCTTGTCTTGTCTTGTGTTGTCTTGTCTTGGTCTTCTCTTGTCTTGGTCTTGTCTTGGCCTTGTTTTGTTCTTGTTTTTGTCATGTCTTATCTTGTCCTGTCTTGTCTTGTCCTCTCTTGGTCTTGTCTTCTATTGTCTTGTCCTGTCTTGTCTTGTCTTGTCTTTTCTTGTCTTGGTCTTGTGTTTTCTTGTTTTGTCTTTTCTTGTCTTGTCTTGGTCATGTCTTTTCTCATCTTTTCTTGGTCTTCTCTTGTCTTGTTTTGTCTTGGTCGTGTCTTGTCTTGGTCTTGTCTTGTCTAGTCATGTCTTGTCTTCCCTTTGTCTTGTCTTGGTCTTGTGATGGTCTTGTTTTGGTCTTGTCTTGGTCTTGTCTTGATTTATCTTGTCTTGGTCTTTTCTTGTCTTCTCTTGATTTTGTCTTGTCATGGTCTTGTCTTGGTCTTGTCTGTGTCGTGTCTTATCTTGTCTTGGTCTTGTCTTGTTCTTGTCTTGGTCTTGTCTTTTGTTGTGTTGTGTTGTCTTGGACTTTTCTTGTCTAGGTCTTGTCGTTGTCTTGTTTTGGTCTTGTCTTGGTCTTGTCTTCTCTTTTCTTGTCTTGTCTAGTCTTGTCTTGGACTTATCCTGTATTGTCTTGTCTTGGTCTTGTCTTGTCTTGGTCTTATCTTGTATTGTATTGTCTTGTCTTGTTCTTGTCTTGATCTTTTCTTGGTCTTCGTTTTTTCCTGTCTTGGTCTTGGCCTGTCTTGTCTGTGTTGTCTTGACTTTGTCTTAGTATTGTCTTGGTCTTGTTTTGGTCTTATTGTGGTCTTGTCTTGTCTTGTCTTTTCTCAGCTTGTCTACATCTTGTCCTGTCTTGTCTTGACTTGGTCTTGTCTTGGTCTTGTCTTTGTCTTGTCTTGGTCTTGTCTTATCTTTTCTTGGTCTTGTCTTGTCTTGTCTTGGTCTTGTCTTGGTCCTGTCTTGTCATGGTCTTGCCTTGGTCTTGTCTTGTCTTTTCTTGGTCTTTCTTGTCTTATCTTGTCTTGGATTTGACTTGTCTTGGTCTTGTCTTGGTCTTGTCTTGGTCTTGTATTGGTCTTGTCTTACTCTTGTCATGGTCTTTTCTTGTCTTGTCTTGTCTTTTCCTTGTCTTGATCTTTTCTTGGTGTTCGTTTTGTCTTGTCTTGGTCTTGTCCTGTCTTGCCTGTGTTGACTTGACCCTGTCTTAGTCTTGTCTAGGTCATGTTTTGGTCTTATTGTGGTCTTGTCTTGTCTTTTCTCGTCTTGTCTACATCTTGTCTTGTCTTGTTTTGTCTTGGTCTTGTCTTGGTCTTGCCTTTGTCTTGTCTTGGTCTTGTCTTTTCTTGGTCTTGTCTTGTCTTGTCTTGGTCTTTCTTTCTTATCTTGTCTTGGACTTGCCTTGTCTTAATCTTGTCTTGGTCTTGTCTTGTCTTGTCTTCTTCTTGTCTTGGTCTTGTCCTGTCTTTTCTCGGTCTTTTCTTGTCTTGTCCTTGTCTTGTCTTGGTCTTGTTTTGGTCTTGTCTTGTCTTGTCATGGTCTTGTCTTGGTCTTGTCTTTGTCCTTGTCTTGTCTTGTCTTTTCTTGTCTTGGTATTGTCTTGTCTTGTCTTGTCTTGTCTTGTCTTGTCTTGTCTTGTCTTGGTCTTGTCTTGGTCTTGTCTTGTCTTGTCTTGGTCTTGTCTGGTCTTGTCTTGGTCTTTCTTGTCTTATCTTTTCTTGGACTTGTCTTGTCTTGGTCTTGTCTTGGTCTTGTTTTGGTCTTGTCTTAGTCTTGACATGGTCTTTTATTGTCTTGTCTTGTCTTGGTCTCGTCGTGTCTTGTCTTGGTCTTGTCTTGTCTTGTCTTGATCTTGTCTTGGTCTTGTCTTGTCTTGTCTTCTTCTTGTCTTGGTCTTGTCTTGGTCTCTTCTTGGTCTTGTCCTGTCTTTTCTTGGTCTTTTCTTGTCTTGTCTTGTCATGGTCTTGTCATGGTCTTGTCTTGGTCTTGTCTTTGTCTTGTCTTGGTCTTGTCTTGTCTTGTCTTGTCTTGTCTTGTCTTGGTCTTGTCTTGTCTTGTCTTGTCTTGTCTTGGTCTTGTCTTGTCTTGGTCTTGTCTGGTCTTGTCTTGCTCTTTCTTGTCTTATCTTGTCTTGGACTTGTCTTGTCTTGTCTTGGTCTTGTCTTGGTCTTGTATTGGTCTTGTCTTAGTCTTGTCATGGTCTTTTCTTGTCTTGTCTTGTCTTGGTCTCGTCGTGTCTTGTCTTGGTCTTGTCTTGTCTTGATCTTGTCTTGGTCTTGTCTTGTCTTGTCTTGTCTTGTCTTCTTCTTGTCTTCATCTTGTCTTCGTCTTTTCTTGGTCTTGTCCTGCCTTTTCTTGGTCTTTTCTTGTCTTGTCTTTGTCTTGTCTTGGTCTTCTTTTGGTCTTGTCTTGTCTTGTCTTGTCATGGTCTTGTCTTGGTCTTGTCTTTGTCTTGTCTTGGTCTTGTCTTCTCTTGTCTTGTCTTGGTCTTGTCTTGGACTTGTCTTGTCTTGTCTTAGTCTTGTCTGGTCTTGTCTTGGTCTTTCTTGTCTTATCTTGTCTTGGACTTGTTTTGTCTTGTCTTGGTCTTGTCTTGGTCTTGTTTTGGCCTTTATTGGTCTTGTGTTAGTCTTGTCATGATCTTTTCTTGTCTTGTCTTATCTTGTCTTGTTATCGTCGTGTCTTGTCTTGGTCTTGTATGGCCTTGTCTTGTCTTGTCTTGTCTTGGTCTTGTCTTGTCTTGGTCTTGTCTTGGTCTTGCTTTGTCTTGTCTTGGGCTTGCATTGTCTTGTATTTTCTTGTGGTCTTTTCTTTTCTTGTCTTGTCTTGTGTTGTCTTGGTCTTGTCTTGTGTTGTCGTGGTCTTGTCTTGGTCTTGTCTTGTCTTTTCTTGTCGCCTTGGTATTGTCCTGGTCTTGTCTTTGTCTAGCCTTGGTCTTGTCTTGGTCTTTTCTTGTCTTGTCTTGTCTTGTTTTGGTCTTGGTCTTGTCTTGTCTTGTCCTGCCTTGTCTAGGTCCTGTCTTGGTCTTGGTCTTGTCTTTGTCTTGTCTTGTATTGTCTTGTCTTAATCTTGTATTGTCTTGTCTTGGTCTTGTCTGGGTCTTGCTTTGTCTTGTCTTGGTCTTGCGTTGTCTTGTCTTGTCTGGTCTTGACGTTGTCTTGTCTTGTCTTGTGTTATCTTGGTCTTGTCTGGTGTTGTCTTGGACTTGTCTTGGTCTTGTCTCTTCCTTTCTTTTCTTGTCTTGCCTTGGTATTGTCTTGATCTTGCCTTGTTCCAGTCTTGGTCTTCTCTTGTCTTGTCTTGTTTTGTCTTGTCTTGCCTTGTCTAGGTCCTGTCTTGGTCTTGGTCTTGGTCTTGGTCTTGTCTTGGTCTTGTCTTGTCTTGTCTTGTCTTGTCTTGTCTTGTCTTTGTCTTGTCTTGCCTTGTCTTGTCTTGGTCGTGTCTTGTCTTGTCTTGGTCTTCTCTTGTCTTGTCTTGTTATGTCTTGTCTTGTCTTGTTCTTGTCTTGATCTTTTCTTGGTCTTCGTTTTGTCTTGTCTTGGTCTTGTCCTGTCTTGTCTGTGTTGTCTTGACCTTGTCTTATTCTTGTCTTGGTCTTCTTTTGACCTTGTTGTGGTCTTGTCTTGTCTTTTCATTTCTCATCTTGTCTACACCTTGTCTTTTCTTGTCTTGGTCTTGTCTTGTCTTGGTCTTGTCTTGGTCTTGCTTTGTCTTTTCTTCGTCTTGCATTGTCTTGTCTTGCTCTTTCTTGTCTTGTCTTGACTTTGTCTTGTCTTGTCTTGTCTTGGTGTAGTCTTGGTCTTGGTGTTATCTTGTTTTTTCTTGTCTTATATTGTTTTGTCTTGTCTTGGTCTTGTCTTAATCTTGTCTTGTCTTGTCTGGGTCTTGTCTGGGTCTTGCTTTGTCTTGTCTTGGTCTTGCGTTGTCTTGTCTTGTCTTGTCTTGACGTTGTCTTGTCCTTTCTTGACTTGTCTTGTGTTATCTTGGTCTTGTCTTATGTTGTCTTGGTCTTGTCTTGGTCTTGTCTCTTCTTGTCTTTTCTTGTCTTGCCTTGGTATTGTCTTGGTCTTGTCTTGTTATAGTCTTGGTCTTCTCTTGTCTTGTCTTTTCTTGTCTTGTCTTGTCTTGTATTGTCTTGTCACGTTGTCTTGTCTTGTGTTGTCTTGTCTTGTCTGGTCTTGTCTTGCCTTGTCTAGGTCCTGTCTTGGTCTTGGTCTTGGTCTTGTCTTGGTCTTGTATTTGTCTTGTCTTTGTCTTGTCTTGTCTTGTTAGTGTCTTGTCTTGTCTTGGTCTTGTCTTGTCTTTTCTTGTCTTGGTCTCGTCTTGTCTTGTCTTGTCTTGTCTTTGTCTTGCCTTGTCTTGTCTTGTTCGTGTCTTGTCTTGTCTTGGTCTTCTATTGTCTTGTCTTTTCATGTCTTGTCTTGTCTTGGTCTTGTCTTGATCTTTTCTTGGTCTTCGTTTTGTCCTGTCTTGGTCTTGTCCTGTCTTGTCTGTGTTGTCTTGACCTTGTATTAGTCTTGTCTTGGTCTTGTTTTGGTCTTATTGTGGTCTTGTCTTGTGTTTCCTCATCTTGTCTACATCTTGTCCTGTCTTGTCTTGGTCTTGTCTTGGTCTTGTCTTTGTCTTGTCTTGGTCTTGTCTTGTCTTTTCTTGGTCTTGTCTTGTCTTGTTTTGGTCTTGTCTTGGTCCTGTCTTGTCTTGTCATGGTCTTGTCTTGGTCTTGTCTTGTCTTTTCTTGCTCTTTCTTGTCTTATCTTTTCTTGGACTTGACTTATCTTGTCTTATCTTGGTCTTGTCTTGGTCTTGTATTGGTCTTGTCTTACTCTTGTCATGGTCTTTTCTTGTCTTGTCTTGTCTTGGTCTTGTCTTGATCTTTTCTTGGTGTTCATTTTGTCTTTTCTTGGTCTTGTCCTGTCTTGCCTGCGTTGACTTGACCTTGTCTTAGTCTTGTCTAGGTCTTGTTTTGGTCTTATTGTGGTCTTGTCTTGTCTTTTCTCGTCTTGTCTACATCTTGTCCTGTCTTGTTTTGTCTTGGTCTTGTCTTGGTCTTGCCTTTGTCTTGTCTTGTCTAGTCTTGTCTTGTCTTGGTCTTGTCTTGTCTTGTCTTGTCATGGTCTTGTCATGGTCTTGTATTTGTCTTGTCTTAGTCTTGTCATGGTCTTTTCTTGTCTTGTCTTGGTCTCATTGTGTCTTGTCTTGGTCTTGTCCTGTCTTGTCTTGTCTTGATCTTGTCTTGGACTTGTCTTGTCTTGACTTGTGTTGGTCTTGTCATGTCTTGTCTTTTCTTGTGTTGTCTTGTCTTGCCTTGGTCTTGTCTTGGTCTTTTCTTGTCTTCTCTTGTCTTGCCTTGTCTTGTTTTGTCTTGGCTTGGGTTTTCCCGTCTTTTCTTGGTCTTGTCTTCTTTTGTCCAGTCTTAACCTTGTCTTTGTCTTGTCTTGCCTTGTTTTGACTTGTCTTATTCTGTCTTAGTTTTGTCTTGGTCTTCTCTTGTTTTTACTAGGTCTTGTCTTGTCTTGTCCTGTCCTGTCCTGTCCTGTCCTATCCTGTCCTTTACTGTCTTGTCTTGTCTTGTCTTGTCTTGTATTGTATTGCATTGTCTTGTTCTTTCTTGTCTTGTCTTGTCTTGTCTTGAATTATCTTGTCTTGTCTTGCCTTGTCTTGTCTTGGTCTTGTCTTTTCTTTTCTTGTCTTGCCTTGATCTTGTCTTGGTCTTGTGTGGGTCTTGTCTTGGTCTTGTGTGGGTCTTGTCTTGGTCTTGTCTTGGTCTTGTCTTAGCTTTGTCTTGGTCTTGTCTTGCTTTGTCTTGTCTTTGCTCGTCTTGCCTTGGTATTGTCTTGCCTTATATTGTCTTGTCTTGTCTTGCCTAGGTCTTGTCTTGGTCTTGTGTTGGTCTAGTCTTGGTTTTGTCTTGGTCTTTTCTTCGTCTTGTCTTGTCTTGGTCTGGTCTTGGTCTTTTCTTTTCTTGTCTTGTCTTGGCCTTTTCTTTCTCTTGTTTTTCTTGTATTGGTCTTCTCTTGGTCTTGTCTTGTTTTGTCTTGTCTTTTCTTGTCTTGCCTTGGTATTTTCTTGTCTTATATTGTCTTGTCTTGTCTTGCCTAGGTCTTGTCTTGGTCTTGTGTTGGTCTAGTCTTGGTTTTGTCTTCGTCTTTCCTTCGTCTTGTCTTGTCTTGGTCTGGTCTTGGTCTTGTCTTTTCTAGTCTTGACTTGGTCTTTTCTTTGTCTTGTTTTTCTTGTATTGGTCTTGTCTTGGTCTTGTCTTTGTCTTGACTTGGTCTTGTCTTGTCTTGTCTTGTCTTGGTCTTGTCTTGTCTTGGTCTTGTCTTGTCTTGTCTTGTCTTGTCTTGTCTTGTCTTGTCTTGTCTTGTCTTGTCTTGGTCTTGTCTTGTCTTGTCTTGTCTTGTCTTGGTCTTGTCTTGTCTTGTCTTTTCTTGATCTTTCTTGTCTTGTCTTGACTTCGTCTTGTCTTGTCTTGGTCTGGTCTTGGTCTTGTCTTTTCTAGTCTTGTCTTGGTCTTTTCTTTGTCTTGTTTTTCTTGTATTGGTCTTGTCTTGGTCTTGTCTTTTTCTTGACTTGGTCTTGTCTTGTCTTGTCTTGGTCTTGTCTTGTCTTGTCTTGTCTTGTCTTGTCTTGTCTTGTCTTGGTCTTGTCTTGTCTTGTCTTGTCTTGGTCTTGTCTTGTCTTTTCTTTTCTTGATCTTTCTTGTCTTTTCTTGACTTCGTCTTGTCTTGTCTTGGTCTGGTCTTGGTCTTGTCTTTTCTAGTCTTGTCTTGGTCTTTTCTTTGTCTTGTTTTTCTTGTATTGGTCTTGTCTTGGTCTTGTCTTTTTCTTGACTTGGTCTTGTCTTGTCTTGGTCTTGTCTTGTATTGTCTTGGTCTTGTCTTGTCTTGTCTTTTCTTTTCTTGATCTTTCTTGTCTTGTCTTGACTTTGTCTTGTCTTGTCTTGGTCTTGACTTGGTCTTATCTTGGTCTTGTCTTCTCTTAGTCTTGTCTTGGTGTTGTCTTGTTTTTTTCTTGTCCTGTATTGTCTTGCCTTTTCATGTCTTGTCTTGTTCTTGTCTTAATCTTGTCTTGGTCTTGTTTTGGTCTTGCCTTGGTCTTGTTCTGTCTTGTCTTGTCTTGGTCTTTTCTTGGTCTTGCTTTTTCTTGTCTTGGTCTTTCATTGTCTTGTCTTGTCTTGTCTTGTCTTGTCTTGTCGGGGTCTTGTCTTTTCTTTTCTTGTCTTGTGTTGTCTTGGTCTTGTCTTGTGTTGTCTTGGTCTTGTCTTTGTCTTGTCTTTTCTTGTCTTGCCTTGGTATTTTCTTGGTCTTGTCTTGCTGAGTCTTTGTCTTGTCTTGTTTTTTCTTGTCTTTTATTGTCTTGTCTTGTCTTTGTCTTGTCTTAATCTTGTCTTGTCTTGTCTTGGTCTTGTCTGGGTCTTGCCTTTGTCTTGTCTTGGTCTTGTCTTATCTTTTCTTAGTCTTGTCTTGTCTTGTTTTGGTCTTGTCTTGGTCCTGTCTTGTCTTATCATGGTCTTGTCTTGGTCTTGTCTTGTCTTTTCTTGGTCTTTCTTGTCTTATCTTTTCTTGGACTTGACTTGTCTTGTCTTGTCTTGGTATTGTCTTGGTCTTGTATTAGTCTTGTCTTACTCTTGTCATGGTCTTTTCTTGTCTTGTCTTGGTCTTGTCTTATCTTTTCTTGGTGTTCGTTTTGTCTTTTCTTGGTCTTGTCCTCTCTTGCCTGTGTTGACTTGACCTTGTCTTAGTCTTGTCTAGGTCTTGTTTTGGTCTTATTGTGGTCTTGTCTTGTCTTTTCTCGTCTTGTCTACATCTTGTCCTGTCTTGTTTTGTCTTGGTCTTGTCTTGGTCTTGCCTTTGTCTTGTCTTGGTCTTGTCTTGTCTTTTCTTGGTCTTGTCTTTTCTTGGTCTTTTCTTGGTCATGTCTTTTTTTGTCTTTGTGTTGTCTTGTCTAGTCTTGTCTTGGTCTTGTCTTGTCTTGTCATGTCATGGTCTTGTCATGGTCTTGTATTTGTCTTGTCTTAGTCTTGTCATGGTCTTTTCTTGTCTTGTCTTGTCTTGGTCTCATCGTGTCTTGTCTTGGTCTTGTCCTGTCTTGTCTTGTCTTGATCTTGTCTTGGTCTTGTCTTGTCTTGTCTTGTGTTGGTCTTGTCAAGTCTTGTATTTTCTTGTGCTGTCTTGTCTTGCCTTGGTCTTGTCTTGGTCTTGTCTTTGTCTTGTCTTGTCTTGTCTTGTCTTGTCTTGTCTTGTCTTGGTCTTGTCTTGGTCTTTTCTTGTCTTCTCTTGTCTTGCCTTGTCTTGTTTTGTCTTGTCTTGGGTTTTCCTGTCTTTTCTTGGACTTGTCTTCTTTTGTCCGGTCTTAGCCTTGTCTTTGTCTTGTCTTGCTTTGTTTTGACTTGTCTTATTCTGTCTTAGTTTTGTCTTGGTCTTCTCTTGTTTTTAGTTGGTCTTGTCTTGTCTTGTCTTGTCTTGTTCTGTCCTGTCCTGTCCTATCCTGTCCTGTACTGTCTTGTCTGGTCTTGTATTGTATTGCATTGTCTTGTTCTTTCTTGTCTTGTATTGTCTTGAATTATCTTGTCTTGTCTTGCCTTGTCTTGTCTTGGTCTTGTCTTTTCTTGTCTTGTCTTGCCTTGATCTTGTCTTGGTCTTGTGTGGGTCTTGTCTTGGTCTTGTCTTGGTCTTGTCTTAGCTTTGTCTTGGTCTTTTCTTGTTTTGTCTTGTCTTTTCTTGTCTTGCCTTGGTATTGTCTTGCCTTATATTGTCTTGTCTTGTCTTGCCTAGGTCTTGTCTTGGTTTTGTGTTGGTCTAGTCTTGGTTTTGTTTTGGTCTTTTCCTCGTCTTGTCTTGTCTTGGTCTGGTCTTTGTCTTTTCTAGTCTTGTCTTGGCCTTTTCTTTCTATTGTTTTTCTTGTATTGGTCTTCTCTTGGTCTTGTCTTGTTTTGTCTTGTCTTTTCTTGTCTTTCCTTGGTATTTTCTTGTCTTATATTGTCTTTTCTTGTCTTGCCTAGGTCTTGTCTTGGTCTTGTGTTGGTCTAATGTTGGTTTTGTCTTTGTCTTGCCTTCATATTGTCTTGGTCTGGCCTTGGTCTTGTCTTTTCTAGTCTTGTCTTGGTCTTTTCTTCGTCTTGTTTTTCTTGTATTGGTCTTGTCTTGGTCTTGTCTTTGTCTTGACTTGGTCTTGTCTTGTCTTGTCTTGTCTTGGTCTTGTCTTGTCTTGTCTTGTCTTTTCTTGATCTTTCTTGTCTTGTCTTGACTTTGTCTTGTCTTGTCTTGGTCTTGACTTGGTCTTGTCTTGGTCTTGTCTTGGTCTTCTCTTAGTCTTGTCTTGGTGTTGTCTTGTTTTTTCTTGTCCTGTATTGTCTTGTCTTTTCATGTCTTGTCTTGTTCTTGTCTTAATCTTGTCTTGGTCTTGTTTTGGTCTTGCCTTGGTCTTGTTCTGTCTTGTCTTGTCTTGTCTTGGTCTTTTCTTGGTCTTGCTTTTTCTTGTCTTGGTCTTTCATTGTCTTGTCTTGTCTTGTCGGGGTCTTGTCTTTTCTTGTCTTGTCTTGTGTTGTCTTGTTCTTGTCTTGTGTTGTCTTGGTCTTGTCTTTGTCTTATCTTGTCTTTTCTTGTCTTGCCTTGGTATTTTCTTGGTCTTGTCTTGCTGAGTCTTGGTCTTGTCTTGTTTTTTCTTGTCTTGTATTGTCTTGTCTTGTCTTTGTCTTGTCTTAATCTTGTCTTGTCTTGTCTTGTCTTGGTCTTGTCTGGGTCTTGTCTTTGTCTTGTCTTGGTCTTGTCTTGTCTTTTCTTGGTCTTGTCTTGTCTTGTTTTGGTCTTGTCTTTGTCCTGTCTTGTCTTGTCATGGTCTTGTCTTTTCTTGATCTTTCTTGTCTTATCTTTTCTTGGACTTGACTTGTCTTGTCTTGTCTTGTTCTTGTCTTGGTCTTGTATTGGTTTTGTCTTACTCTTGTCATGGTCTTTTCTTGTCTTGTCTTGGTCTTGTCTTGATCTTTTCTTGGTGTTCGTTTTGTCTTTTCTTGGTCTTGTCCTCTCTTACCTGTGTTGACTTGACCTTGTCTTAGTCTTGTCTAGGTCTTGTTTTGGTCTTATTGAGGTCTTGTCTTGTCTTTTCTCGTCTTGTCTACATTTTGTCCTGTCTTGTTTTGTCTTGGTCTTGTCTTGTCTTTTCTTGGTCTTGTCTTGTCTTGTCTTGTCTTGGTCTTTTCTTGGTCGTGTCTTTTTTTGTCTTGGTCTTGTCTTGTCTAGTCTTGTCTTGTCTTGGTCTTGTCTTGTCATGTCTTGTCATGGTCTTGTCATGGTCTTTTATTTGTCTGTTCTTAGTCTTGTCATGGTCTTTTCTTGTCTTGTCTTGTCTTGGTCTCATCGTGTCTTGTCTTGGTCTTGTCCTGTCTTGTCTTGTCTCGATCTTGTCTTGGTCTTGTCTTGTCTTGTCTTGTGTTGGTCTTGTCATGTCTTGTCTTTTCTTGTGTTGTCTTGTCTTGCCTTGGTCTTGTCTTGGTCTTGTCGTTGTCTTGTCTTGTCTTGTCTTGTCTTGGTCTTGTCTTGGTCTTTTCTTGTCTTCTCTTGTCTTGCCTTGTCTTGTTTTGTCTTGTCTTGCGTTTTCCTGTCTTTTCTTGGACTTGTCTTTTTTTGTCCGGTATTAGCCTTGTCTTTGTCTTGTCTTGCCTTGTTTTGACCTGTCTTAGTTTTGTCTTGGTCTTCTCTTGTTTTTAGTTGGTCTTGTCTTGTCTTGTCCTGTCCTGTCCTGTCCTGTCCTGTCCTGTCCTGTCCTGTCCTATCCTGTCCTGTACTGTCTTGTCTTGTCTTGTATTGTATTGCATTGTCTTGTTCTTTCTTGTCTTGTCTTGTCTTGAATTATCTTGTCTTGTCTTGCCTTGTCTTGTCTTGGTCTTGTCTTTTCTTGTCTTGTCTTGCCTTGATCTTGTCTTGGTCTTGTGTGGGTCTTGTCTTGGTCTTGTCTTGGTCTTGTCTTAGCTTTGTCTTGGTCTTGTCTTGTTTGTCTTGTCTTTTCTCGTCTTGCCTTGGTATTGTCTTGCCTTATATTGTCTTGTCTTGTCTTGCCTAGGTCTTGTCTTGGTCTTGTGTTGGTCTAGTCTTGGTTTTGTCTTGGTCTTTTCTTCGTCTTGTCTTGTCTTGGTCTGGTCTTGGTCTTTTCTTTTCTTGTCTTGTCTTGGCCTTTCCTTTCTCTTGTTTTTCTTGTATTGGTCTTCTCTTGGTCTTGTCTTGTTTTGTCTTGTCTTTTCTTGTCTTGCCTTGGTATTTTCTTGTCTTATATAGTCTTGTCTTGCCTAGGTCTTGTCTTGGTCTTGTGTTGGTCTAGTCTTGGTTTTGTCTTCGTCTTGCCTTCGTCTTGTCTTGTCTTGGTCTGGTCTTGGTCTTGTCTTTTCTAGTCTTGTCTTGGTCTTTTCTTTGTCTTGTTTTTCTTGTATTGGTCTTGTCTTGGTCTTGTCTTTGTCTTGACTTGGTCTTGTCTTGTCTTGTCTTGGTCTTGTCTTGTCTTGTCTTGTCTTGTCTTGGTCTTGTCTTGTCTTGTCTTGTCTTGGTCTTGTCTTGTCTTGTCTTGTCTTTTCTTGATCTTTCTTGTCTTGTCTTGACTTTGTCTTGTCTTGTCTTGGTCTTGACTTGGTCTTGTCTTGGTCTTCTCTTAGTCTTGTCTTGGTGTTGTCTTTTTTTTTTCTTGTCCTGTATTGTCTTGTCTTTTCATGTCTTGTCTTGTTCTTGTCTTAATCTTGTCTTGGTCTTGTTTTGGTCTTGCCTTGGTCTTGTTCTGTCTTGTCTTGTCTTGTCTTGGTCTTTTCTTGGTCTTGCTTTTTCTTGTCTTGGTCTTTCATTGTCTTGTCTTGTCTTGTCTTGTCGGGGTCTTGTCTTTTCTTGTCTTGTCTTGTGTTGTCTTGGTCTTGTCTTGTGTTGTCTTGGTCTTGTCTTTGTCTTGTCTTGTCTTTTCTTGTCTTGCCTTGGTATTTTCTTGGTCTTGTCTTGCTGAGTCTTGGTCTTGTCTTGTTTTTTCTTGTCTTGTATTGTCTTGTCTTGTCTTTGTCTTGTCTTAATCTTGTCTTGTCTTGTCTTGGTCTTGTCTGGGTCTTGCTTTGTCTTGTCTTGGTCTTGCGTTGTCTTGTCTTGTCTTGTCTTGACGTTGTCTTGTCTTTTCTTGTCTTGCCTTGTTTTATCTTGGTCTTGTCTTGGTCTTGTCTTGGTCTTGTCTCTTCTTGTCTTTTCTTGTCTTGCTTTGGTAATGTCTTGGTTTGTCTTGTTCCAGTCTTGGTCTTCCCTTGTCTTTTCTGGTCTTTTCTTCTCTTTTCTTGTCTTTTCTTGTCTTTTCTTGTCTTTTCTTGTCTTTTCTTGTCTTGTCTTGTCTTGTCTTGCCTTGTCTAGGTCCTGTCTTGGTGTTGGTCTTGTCTTGGTTTTGTCTTTGTCTTGTCTTTGTCTTGTCTTGTCATGTCTTCTTAGTGTCTTATCTTGTCTTGGTCTTGTCTTTTCTTGTCTTGGTCTTGTCTTGTCTTGTCTTGTCTTGTCTTGACTTCTCTTGTCTTGTCTTGTCTTGTCTTGTCTTTGTCTTGTCTTGCATTGTCTTGTCTTGGTCATGGCTTGTCTTGTCTTGGTCTTCTCTTGTCTTATCTTGTCTTGTCATATCTTCTCTTGTCTTGGTCTTGTCTTGATCTTTTCTTGGTCTTCATTTTGTCTTTTCTTGGTCTTGTCCTTTCTTCTATGTGTTGTCTTGACCTTGTCTTAGTTTTGTCTTTGTCTTCTTTTGGTCTTGTCTTGTCTTGTCTTGTTTTGCCTTGATCTTGTCTTGGTCTTGTGTTGTTCTTGTCTTGTTCTTGTCTTGGTGTTGTCTTAGCCTTGTCTTGTTCTTGTCTTGTTTTGTCTTGTCTTGTCTTGCCTAGGTCTTGTCTTGGTCTTGTGTTGGTCTAGTCTTGGTTTGTATTGGTCTTTTCTTTGTCTTGTCTTGTCTTGTCTAGTATTGTCTTGCATTGCCTTGATCTTTTCTTGGTCTTGTGTTGGTCTTGTCTTGGTCTTTTCTTGGTCTTGTATTAGCCTTGTCTTGGTCTTGTTTTGTCTTGTCTTTTCTTGTCTTGCCTTGGTATTATCTTGTCTTATATTGTCTTGTCCTGTCTTTCCTAGCTCTTGTCTTGGTCTTGTTCTTGTCTAGTCTTGGTTTGTCTTCGTCTTGTCTTCATCTTGTCTTGTCTTGATCTAGTCTTGGTCTTGTCTTGTCTAGTCTTGTCTTGGTCTTGTTTATGTCTTGTCTTTTTTTGTATTGGTCTTGTCTTGGTCTTGTCTTTGTCTTGTCTTGGTCTTGCTCTTGGTCTTGTGTTGTCTTTTCTTGTCTTGTCTTGGTCTTGTGTTGTCTTGTCTTGTCTTGTCTTGTCTCGGTCTTTTCTTGTCTTGTCTGTTCTTTCTTGTCTTGTCTGGACTTTGTCTTGTCTTGTCTTGGTCTTCTCTTGGTCTTGTCTTGGTCTTGTCTTAGTCTTGTCTTGGTCTTGTCTTGTTTTTTTCTTGTCTTGTCTTGTCTTGTTTTGTCTTGTCTTGTCTTGGTCTTGTCTTAATCTTCTCTTGGTCTTGTTTTGGTCTTGTCTTGGTCTTGTCTTTGTCTTGTCTTTGTCTTATCTTGCACCTTTCTTGCTCTTGCTTTGTCTTGTCTTGTCTTGTCTTATCCTGTCTTGGTTTTGTCTGGTCTTCTCTGGTCTTGTCTTGTTCTTGTCTTGTTCTTGTCTTGTCGTCTCTTGTTTTGCCTTGTCTTGTTTTGTCTTGTATTGGGTTTTCTTGTCTTGTCTTTGCCTTGTCTTATCTTGTCTTGTCTTGGTCTTGTCTTTGTCTTGTCTTGGTCTTGTCTTCTCTTGTCTTGCCTTGTCTTATCCTGTCTTGGTTTTGTCTTGGTTTTCTCTTGTCTTGTCTTGGTCTCTTTTTGTCTTGTGTTGTCTTGTATTGTCTTGGTCTTTCTTGTCTTGTCTTGGTTTTTTCTTGTCTTGTCTCATCTTGTCTTGGTCTTTTCTCGTCTTTTCTTGTCTTGTCTTTCCTTTATCTTGTTTTGGTCTTGTGTTGGTCTTGTTTTGGTCTTGTCTTGGTCTTGTCTTAGCATTGTCTTGGTCTTGCTTTGTTTTGTCTTGTATTTTCTTGTCTTGCCTTGGTATTGTCTTGTCTTGTATTGTCTTGTCTTGTCTTGCCTAGGTCTTACCTTGGTCTTCTCTTGGCCTAGTCTTGGTTTTGTTTTGGTCTGGTCTTTGTCTTCTCTTGTCTTGGTCTGTTCTTGGTCTTGTCTTGTCTAGTCTTGTCTTGGTTTTGTCTTTTTTCTTGTCTTGTCTTGTATTGGTCTTGTCTTGGTCTTGTCTTTGTCTTGTCTTGTCTTGTCTTCTCTTGGTCTTGTCTTTGTCTTGTCTTGTCTTGTCTGGTCTTGTCTTGTCTTGGTCTTGTCTTGTCTTGTCTTTTCATGTCTTGGTCTTGTCGTGGACTTGTTTTGGTCTTGTCTTGGTCTTGTATTGGTCTTGTCTTGTCTTCTCTTTTCTTGTATTGTAATGTCTTGTCTTGTTCTTGTCTTGGTCTTGTCTTGTCTTGGTCTTGTCTTGTCTTGACTTGGTCTTGTCTTGTCTTGTCTTTTATAGGACTTGTCTTGTTCTTGTCTTGTCTTGTCTTTTCTTGGTTTTGTCTTGTCTTGGTCTTGTCTTGCCTTGTCTTTTTCTTGTCTTAATCTTGTCTTGGACTTTTTTGTCTTGTCTTGTGTTGTCGTGGTCTTGTCTTGTCTAGTCTTCTCTTGGTCTTGAATTGGTCTTGTCTTGGTCGTTTCTTGTCTTGCCTTGTCTTGTCTGGTCTTGTCTTGTCTTGTCTTGTCTTGGTCTTGTCTTCTCTTGTCTTGTCTTGTCTCAGTCAGGTCTTGGTCTTGTCTTTGTCCTGTCTTGTCTTTTCTTATCTTGTCTTGGTCTTGTCTTGGTCTTGTCTTGGTCTTGTCTTGGTCTTGTCTTTTCTTGTCTTGTCTTGTCTTGTCTTGTCTTATTTTTCTAGTCTTGTCTTTTCTTTTCTCGTCTTGGTCATGCCTTTTCTTGTCTTGTCTTGGTCTTCTCTTGTCTTGTTTTTTCTTGGTCATGTCTTGCCTTTTCTTGGTCGTTTCTTGTCTTGTCATGTCTTGTCTTGCCTTTGTCTTGTCTTGGTCTTGTGATGGTCTTTTTTTGTTCTTGTCTTTGTCTTGTCTTGATTTGTCTTGTCTTGGTCTTTTCTTGTCTTCTCTTGGTTTTGTCTTGTCATGGTCTTGTCTTGGACTTGTCTGGTTCTTGTCTTGTCTTGTCTTGGTCTTGTCTTGTTCTTGTCTTGGTATAGTCTTGTGTTGTCTTTTCTTGGTCTTTTCTTGTCTTGGTCCTGCCGTGGTCTTGTTTCGGTCTTGTCTATGACTTGTCTTCTCTTTTCTTGTCTTGTGTAGTTTTGTCTTGGTCTTGTCTTGTCTTGTCTTTTCTTGTCTTGTCTTGGTATTGTCTTGGTCTTGTCTTTTCTTGTCTTGTCTTTTCTGGTTTTGTCTTATCTTGTCTTGTTCTTGTCTTGTTTTTGTCTTGGTCTTGTCTTTGTCTTGTCTTCGTCATGTCCTGTCTTGTCTTGGTCTTGTCTTGTCTTGTCTTGTCTTTTCTTGTCTTGTCTTGGTCTTGTCTTGGTCTTGTCTTTTCTTGTCCTGTCTTTTCTTGTCTCTTCTAGTCTTGTCTTATCTTGTCTTGTTCTTGTCTTGTTTTTGTCTTGTCTTTTCTTTGTCTTTTCTTGGTCTTGTTTTGGTCTAGTTGTGGTCTTGTCTTGTCTTGTCTTGTCTTGTCTTGGTCTTATCCTGTCTTGTCCTGTCTTGGTCTTGTCTTTGTCTAGTTTTGTCTTGTCTTGTCTGGTCTTGTCTTAGATTTGTCTTGCCTTGGTCTTGTCTTGTTCTTGTCCTGTCTTGTCTTGGTCTTGTCTTGTCTTTGTCTGGTCTTGGTCTTGTTTTGGTCTTGTTGTGGTCTTGTCTTGTCTTGTCTTGGTTTTGTCCTGTCTTGTCCTTTCTTGGTCTTGTCTTGGTCTTGTCTTTGTCTTGTCTTGTGTTGACTTTTCTTTTCTTCTCTTGTCTTATCTTTCTTGTCACGTCTTGTTCTTTTCTTGGTCTTGTCTTGTCTTCTCTTGTCTAGGTCTTGTCTTGTCTTGTCTTGTTCTTGTCTTGGTCTTGTTTTGGTCTTCCTGTGGTCTTGTCTTGTTTGATCTTGTCTTGTCTAGGTCTTGTCCTGTCTTGTGTTGTCTTGGTCTTGTCTTGGTCTTGTCTTGGTCTTGTCTTGGTCTTGTCTTGTCTTGTCTTGTCTTGGTCTATTCTTGGTCTTGTCTTGCCCTGGTTTTGTCTTGTCTTGTCTTGTCGTGTCTCGTCTTGTTCTTGTCTTGGTCTTGTCTTGTCTTGAATTTTCCTTTCTTGTGTTTGCTTATCTTGTCCTGTCTTGTTTTGGTCTTGTCCTGTCTTGTCTTGTCTTGGTTTTGTCTTTCTCTTGTCTTGTCTTGTCTTGTCTTTCTCTTGTGTTGTTTTGTCTTGTCTTTTCTTGTCTTGTCTTGGTCTTGTCTTAATCTTGTCTTGGATTTTTGTCTTGTCTTGTCTTGTCTTGTCTTTTCTTTTCTTTTCTTTTCTTTTCTTTTCTTTTCTTTTCTTTTCTTTTCTTTTCTTTTCTTGTCTTGTCTTGTCTTGTCTTGTCTTGTCTTTGTTTTGTCTTGGTCTTGTCTTGTCTTGTCTTGTCTTGGTCTTGACTTGGTCTTGTCTTGGTCCTGTCTTCTCTTGTCTTGTCTTGGTTTTGTCTTGCTTGGTCTTGTCTTGGTCTAGTCTTGGTCTTGTTTTGTCTTGTCTTGGTCTTGTCTTGTTCTTGTTTTGGTATTGTTCTTGTCTTGTCTTGTCTTGTCTTGTCTTGACTTGTCTTGTCTCGTCTTGTCTTGTTTTGGTCTTGTATTGGTTTTGTCTTGCCTTGGTCTTGTCTTGGTCTAGTCTTGGTCTTGTCTTGTCTTGGTCTTTTCTTGGTCTTGATTTGGTCTTGTTTTTTCTTGTCTTGTCTTGTATTGTCTTGCCTTGTCCTGCCTTGTCTTGTGTTGTCTTGTTTTTGTCTTGTCATGTATTGTCTTGTCTTGGTCTTGTCTTTTCTTGTTTTGGTCTTGTCTTGGTCTTGTGTTGGTCTTGTCCTTTCATCTCTTGTCTTGTTCTGGTCTTGTCTTTGTCTTTTCTCGGTCTTGTCTTTTCTTGTCTTGGTCTTCTCTTGTTTTGGTCTTGTCTTGTTCTTATTTTGGTCTTATGTTTTTCTTCGTCTTGTCTTGTCTTGGACTTGTCTTGTCTTGTCTTGTCTTGCTTTGGTCTTGTCTTGATCACGTATTTGTCAGGTTTTGTCGTGTTTTGTCTTGTCTTTTCTTGTCTTGGTCTTTTCTAGGTCTAGTCTTGTCTTGGTCATATCATGTCTTGTCTTGTCTTGTCTTGGTCATGTCTTTTCTTGTCTTGTCTTGGTCTTCTCTTGTCTTGTTTTGTCTTGGTCATGTCTTGTCTTGTCTTTGTCTTGTCTTGTTTTGTCATGTCTTGTCTTGCCTTTGTCTTGTCTTGGTCTTGTGATGGTCTTCTTTTGGTCTTGTCTTGGTCTTGTCTTGATTTGTCTTGTCTTGGTCTTTACTTTTTTTCTCTTGGTTTTGTCTTGTCATGGTCTTGTCTTGTTCTTGTCTGGGTCTTGTCTTGTCTTGTCTTGTCTTGGTCTTGTCTTGTTCTTGTCTTGGTCTTGTCTTGTGTTGTCTTGTCTGGTCTTTTCTTCTCTTGGTCCTGTCATGGTCTTGTTTTGGTCTTGTCTTGGTCTTGTCTTCTCTTTTCTTGTCTTTTCTAGTCTTGTCTTGGTCTTGTCTTGTTCTTGTCTTGGTATAGTCTTGTGTTGTCTTTTCTTGGTCTTTTCTTGTCTTGGTCCTGCCGTGGTCTTGTTTCGGTCTTGTCTATGACTTGTCTTCTCTTTTCTTGTCTTGTGTAGTTTTGTCTTGGTCTTGTCTTGTCTTGTCTTTTCTTGTCTGGGTCTTGTCTTGTCTTGTCTTGGTCTTGTCTTGTTCTTGTCTTGGTCTTGTCTTGTGTTGTCTTGTCTGGTCTTTTCTTCTCTTGGTCCTGTCATGGTCTTGTTTTGGTCTTGTCTTGGTCTTGTCTTCTCTTTTCTTGTCTTTTCTAGTCTTGTCTTGGTCTTGTCTTGTTCTTGTCTTGGTATAGTCTTGTGTTGTCTTTTCTTGGTCTTTTCTTGTCTTGGTCCTGCCGTGGTCTTGTTTCGGTCTTGTCTATGACTTGTCTTCTCTTTTCTTGTCTTGTGTAGTTTTGTCTTGGTCTTGTCTTGTCTTGTCTTTTCTTGTCTTGTCTTGGTATTGTCTTGGTCTTGTCTTTTCTTGTCTTGTCTTTTCTGGTTTTGTCTTATCTTGTCTTGTTCTTGTCTTGTTTTTGTCTTGGTCTTGTCTTTGTCTTGTCTTCGTCATGTCCTGTCTTGTCTTGGTCTTGTCTTGTCTTGTCTTGTCTTTTCTTGTCTTGTCTTGGTCTTGTCTTGGTCTTGTCTTTTCTTGTCCTGTCTTTTCTTGTCTCTTCTAGTCTTGTCTTATCTTGTCTTGTTCTTGTCTTGTTTTTGTCTTGTCTTTTCTTTGTCTTTTCTTGGTCTTGTTTTGGTCTAGTTGTGGTCTTGTCTTGTCTTGTCTTGTCTTGTCTTGGTCTTATCCTGTCTTGTCCTGTCTTGGTCTTGTCTTTGTCTAGTTTTGTCTTGTCTTGTCTGGTCTTGTCTTAGATTTGTCTTGCCTTGGTCTTGTCTTGTTCTTGTCCTGTCTTGTCTTGGTCTTGTCTTGTCTTTGTCTGGTCTTGGTCTTGTTTTGGTCTTGTTGTGGTCTTGTCTTGTCTTGTCTTGTCTTGGTTTTGTCCTGTCTTGTCCTTTCTTGGTCTTGTCTTGGTCTTGTCTTTGTCTTGTCTTGTGTTGACTTTTCTTTTCTTCTCTTGTCTTATCTTTCTTGTCACGTCTTGTTCTTTTCTTGGTCTTGTCTTGTCTTCTCTTGTCTAGGTCTTGTCTTGTCTTGTCTTGTTCTTGTCTTGGTCTTGTTTTGGTCTTCCTGTGGTCTTGTCTTGTTTGATCTTGTCTTGTCTAGGTCTTGTCCTGTCTTGTGTTGTCTTGGTCTTGTCTTGGTCTTGTCTTGGTCTTGTCTTGGTCTTGTCTTGTCTTGTCTTGTCTTGGTCTATTCTTGGTCTTGTCTTGCCCTGGTTTTGTCTTGTCTTGTCTTGTCGTGTCTCGTCTTGTTCTTGTCTTGGTCTTGTCTTGTCTTGAATTTTCCTTTCTTGTGTTTGCTTATCTTGTCCTGTCTTGTTTTGGTCTTGTCCTGTCTTGTCTTGTCTTGGTTTTGTCTTTCTCTTGTCTTGTCTTGTCTTGTCTTTCTCTTGTGTTGTTTTGTCTTGTCTTTTCTTGTCTTGTCTTGGTCTTGTCTTAATCTTGTCTTGGATTTTTGTCTTGTCTTGTCTTGTCTTGTCTTTTCTTTTCTTTTCTTTTCTTTTCTTTTCTTTTCTTTTCTTTTCTTTTCTTTTCTTTTCTTGTCTTGTCTTGTCTTGTCTTGTCTTGTCTTTGTTTTGTCTTGGTCTTGTCTTGTCTTGTCTTGTCTTGGTCTTGACTTGGTCTTGTCTTGGTCCTGTCTTCTCTTGTCTTGTCTTGGTTTTGTCTTGCTTGGTCTTGTCTTGGTCTAGTCTTGGTCTTGTTTTGTCTTGTCTTGGTCTTGTCTTGTTCTTGTTTTGGTATTGTTCTTGTCTTGTCTTGTCTTGTCTTGTCTTGACTTGTCTTGTCTCGTCTTGTCTTGTTTTGGTCTTGTATTGGTTTTGTCTTGCCTTGGTCTTGTCTTGGTCTAGTCTTGGTCTTGTCTTGTCTTGGTCTTTTCTTGGTCTTGATTTGGTCTTGTTTTTTCTTGTCTTGTCTTGTATTGTCTTGCCTTGTCCTGCCTTGTCTTGTGTTGTCTTGTTTTTGTCTTGTCATGTATTGTCTTGTCTTGGTCTTGTCTTTTCTTGTTTTGGTCTTGTCTTGGTCTTGTGTTGGTCTTGTCCTTTCATCTCTTGTCTTGTTCTGGTCTTGTCTTTGTCTTTTCTCGGTCTTGTCTTTTCTTGTCTTGGTCTTCTCTTGTTTTGGTCTTGTCTTGTTCTTATTTTGGTCTTATGTTTTTCTTCGTCTTGTCTTGTCTTGGACTTGTCTTGTCTTGTCTTGTCTTGCTTTGGTCTTGTCTTGATCACGTATTTGTCAGGTTTTGTCGTGTTTTGTCTTGTCTTTTCTTGTCTTGGTCTTTTCTAGGTCTAGTCTTGTCTTGGTCATATCATGTCTTGTCTTGTCTTGTCTTGGTCATGTCTTTTCTTGTCTTGTCTTGGTCTTCTCTTGTCTTGTTTTGTCTTGGTCATGTCTTGTCTTGTCTTTGTCTTGTCTTGTTTTGTCATGTCTTGTCTTGCCTTTGTCTTGTCTTGGTCTTGTGATGGTCTTCTTTTGGTCTTGTCTTGGTCTTGTCTTGATTTGTCTTGTCTTGGTCTTTACTTTTTTTCTCTTGGTTTTGTCTTGTCATGGTCTTGTCTTGTTCTTGTCTGGGTCTTGTCTTGTCTTGTCTTGTCTTGGTCTTGTCTTGTTCTTGTCTTGGTCTTGTCTTGTGTTGTCTTGTCTGGTCTTTTCTTCTCTTGGTCCTGTCATGGTCTTGTTTTGGTCTTGTCTTGGTCTTGTCTTCTCTTTTCTTGTCTTTTCTAGTCTTGTCTTGGTCTTGTCTTGTCTTGTCTCTTCTTGTCTCAGTCAGGTCTTGGTCTTGTCTGGTTCTTGTCTTGGTCTTGTCTTGATCTTGTCTTGGTCTTTTTTTGGTCTTGTCCTGTCTTGTCTTGTCTTGTTCTTGTCTTGTCTTTGTCTTGTCTTGGTCCTGTTTTGGACTTGTTGTGATCTTGTCTTCTATTGTCTTGTCTTGTCTTGGTCATATCCTGTCTTGTCCTCTCTTGGTCTTGTCTTTGTCTTGTCTGGTCTTGTTTCTGTTTTGTCTTGCCTTGTCTTGTCTTGGTCATATCATGTCTTTTCTTGTCTTGGTCATGTCTTTTCTTGTCTTGTCTTGGTCTTCTCTTGTCTTGTTTTGTCTTGGTCGTGTCTTGTCTTGTCTTGGTCTTATCTTGTCTTGTCATGTCTTGTCTTGTCTTGTCTTGGTCTTGTGTTGATCTTTTCTTGGTCTTCGTTTTGTCTTTTCTTGGTCTTGTCCTGTCTTCTATGTGTTGTCTTGACCTTGTCTTGCTCTTGTTTTGGTCTTGTCTTGTCTTGTCTTGCCTTGATCTTGTCTTGTTCTTGTGTTGGTCTTGTCTTGGTCTTGTCTTGGTGTTGTCTTAGCCTTGTCTTGTTCTTGTCTTGTTTTGTCTTGTCTTGTCTTGCCTAGGTCTTGTCTTGGTCTTGTGTTGGTCTAGTCTTGGTTTGTATTGGTCTTTTCTTTGTCTTGTCTTGTATTGTATTGTCTTGCATTGCCTTGATCTTTTCTTGGTCTTGTGTTGGTCTTGTCCTGGTCTTTTCTTGGTCTTGTCTTAGCCTTGTCTTTGTCTTGTCTTGTTTTGTCTTTTCTTTTCTTGTCTTGCCTTGGTATTGTCTTGTCTTATATTTTCTTGTCTTGTCTTGTCTTTCTTAGGTCTTGTCTTGGTCTTGTCCTTGTCTAGTCTTGGTTTTGTCTTCGTCTTGTCTTCGTCTTGTCTTGTCTTGATCTAGTCTTGGTCTTGTCTTGTCTAGTCTTGTCTTGGTCTTGTTTATGTCTTGTCTTTTCTTGTATTGGTCTTGTCTTGGTCTTGTCTTTGTCTTGTCTTGGTCTTGCTCTTGGTCTTGTCTTGTCTTGTCTTGTCTTGTCTTGTCTTGTCTTGTCTTGTCTTGTCTCGGTCTTGTCTTGTCTGGTCTTTCTTTTCTTGTCTGGACTAAAACTTGTCTTGACTTGTCTTGGTCTCTTCTTGGTCTTGTCTTGGTCTTGTCTTAGTCTTGTCTTGGTCTTGTCTTGTTTTTTTTCTTGTCTTGTCTTGTCTTAGTCTTGTCTTAATCTTCTCTTGGTCTTGTTTTGGTCTTGTCTTGGTCTTGTCTTTGTCTTGTCTTTGTCTTATCTTGCACCTTTCTTGGTCTTGCTTTGTCTTGTCTTGCCTTGTCTTATCCTGTCTTGGTTTTGTCTGGTCTTCTCTTGTCTTGTCTTGTTCTTGTCTTGTCGTCTCTTGTTTTGCCTTGTCTTGTTTTGTCTTGTATTGTGTTTTCTTGTCTTGTCTTTGTCTTGTCTTATCTTGTCTTGTCCTGGTCTTGTCTTTGTCTTGTCTTGGTCTCGTCTTGTCTTGTCTTGCCTTGTCTTATCCTGTCTTGGTTTTGTCTTGGTTTTCTCTAGTCTTGTCTTGGTCTTTTCTTGTCTCGTGTTGTCTTGTATTGTCTTGGTCTTTCTTGTCTTGTCTTGGTCTTGTCTTGTCTCATCTTGTCTTGGTCTTTTTTTGTCTTGTCTTGTCTTGCCTTTACCTTGTTTTGGTCTTGTGTTGGTCTTGTCTTGGTCTTGTCTTAGCCTTGTCTGGGTCTTGCTTTCTTTTGTCTTGTATTTTCTTGTCTTGCCTTGGTATTGTCTTGTCTTGTATTGTCTTGTCTTGTCTTGCCTAGGTCTTGCCTTGGTCTTGTGTTGGCCTGTTCTTGGTTTTGTCTTGGTCTTGTCTTTGTCTTCCCATGCCTTGGTCTGGTCTTAGTCTTTTCTTGGTTTTGTCTTTTTCTTGTCTTGTCTTGTATTGGTCTTGTTTTGGTCTTGTCTTCGTCTTGTCTTGTCTTGGTCTGGTCTTGGTCTTGTCTTGTCTAGTCTTGTCTTGTCTTGTCTTGTCTTGTCTTGTCTTGGTCTTGTCTTGGTCTTGTCTTGGTCTTGTCTAGGTCTTGTCTTGTCTTTCTTGTCTTGTCTTGGTCTTGTCTTTGTCTTGTCTTCGTCTTGACTTGGTCTTGTCTTGTCTAGTCTTGTCTTGGTCTTATCTTTGTCCTGTCTTGTCTTGGTCTTGTCTTGGTCTTGTCTTTGTCTTGTCTTGGTCTTTTCTTGTCTTGTATTGTCTTTTCTTTGTCTTGTCTTGTCTTGGTCTTTATTGTCTTGTCATGACTTTGTCTTGTCTTGCCTCGTCTTGTCTTGGTCGTGTCTTGTCTTGGTCTTCTCTTGTCTTGTCTTTTCATGTCTTGTCTTATCTTGCTCTTGTCTTGATCTTTTCTTGGTCTTGGTTTTGTCTTACTTGGTCTTGTCTTGTCTGTGTTGTCTTGACCTTGTCTTAATGTTGTCTTGGTCTTGTTTTGGTCTTGTTGTGGTCTTGTCTTGTCTTGTCTTTTCTCGTCTTTTCTATATCTTGTCCTGTCTTGTCTTGTCTTGGTCTTGACTTGGTCTTGTCTTTGTCTTGTCTTGGTCTTGTCTTGTCTTTTCTTGGTCTTGTCTTGTCTTGTCTTGTCATGGTCTTGTCTTGGTCGTGTCTTTTCTAGTCTTGGTCTTGTCTTGTCTTGATCTTTCTTGTCTTACCTTGCCTTGAACTTGTCGTGGACTTGTTTTGATCTTGTCTTGGTCTTGTCTTGGTCTTGTGTTGTCTTCTGTTGTCTTGTATTGTATTGTCTTGTCTTGTTCTTGTCTTGGTCTTGTCTTGTCTTGTCTTGTCTTGTCTTGTCTTGGTCTTGTCTTGTCTTGACTTGGTCTTGTCTTGTCTTTTCTTTTTCTTGTCTTAATCTTGTCTTGGACTTTTTTTTCTTGTCTTGTTGTTGTCTTGGTCTTGTCTTGTCTAGTCTTCTCTTGGTCTTGACTTGGTCTTGTCTTAGTCATGTCTTGTCTTGCCTTGTCCTGTCTGGTCTTGTCTTGTCTTGGTCTTGTCTTGTCTTGTCTTGTCTTGTCTTGTCTTGTCTTGTCTTGTCTTGTCTTGTCTTGTCTTGTCTTGTCTTGTCTTGTCTTTTCTTGTCTTGTCTTGTCTCGTCTCAGTCAGGTCTTGGTCTTGTCTTTGTCTTGTCTTGTCTTGTCTTGTCTTTGTCTTGTCTTGTCTTGTCTTTTCTTATCTTGTCTTGGTCTTGTCTTGGTCTTGTCTTTTCTTGTCTTGTCTTGTCTTTTCTAGTCTTGTCTTGTCTTTTCTCGTCTTGGTCATGTCTTTTCTTGTCTTGTCTTGGTCTTCTCTTGTCTTGTTTTTTCTTGGTCATGTCTTGCCTTTTCTTGGTCTTGTATCGTCTTGTCAAATCTTGTCTTCCCTTTGTCTTGTCTTGGTCTTGTGATGGTCTTGTTTTGGTCTTGTCTTGGTCTTGTCTTGGTCTTGTCTTGATTTGTCTTCTCTTGGTCTTTTCCTGTATTCTCTTGGTTTTGTCTTGTCATGGTCTTGTCTTGGACTTGTCTGGGTCTTGTCTTGTCTTGGTCTTGTCTTGTTCTTGTCTTGGTCTTGTCTTGTGTTGTCTTGTCTTGGTCTTTTCTTCTCTTGGACCTGTCGTGGTCTTGTTTTGGTCTTGTCTTGGTCTTGTCTTGGTCTTGTCTTGGTCTTGTCTTTTCTTGTCTTGTCTTTTTTGTCTTTTCTTGTCTTTTCTCATCTTGTCTTATCTTGTCTTTTTCTTGTCTTGTTTTTGTCTTGGTCTTGTCTTTGTCTTGTCTTCCTCTTGTTCTATCTTGTCTTGGTCTTGTCTTGTCTTGTCCTTTTCTTTTCTTGGTCTTGTTTTGGTCTTGTTGTGGTCTTGTCTTGTCTTGTCCTGTCTTGGTCTCATCCTTTCTTGTCCTGTCTTGGTCTTGTCTTTGTCTAGTTTTGTCTTGTCTTGTCTGGTCTTGTCTTAGTTTTGTCTTGCCTTGGTCTTGTCTTGTTCTTGTCCTGTCTTGTCTTGGTCTTGTCTTGTCTTTGTCTGGTCTTGGTCTTGTTTTGGACTGTTGTGGTCTTGTCTTGTCTTGTCTTGTTTTGGTCTTGTCCTGTCTTGTCCTGTCTTGGTCTTGTATTGGTCTTGTCTTTGTCTTGTCTTGTGTTGACATTTCTTTTCTTCTCTTGTATTATGTTTCTTGTCACGTCTTGTTCTTTTCTTGGTCTTGTCTTGTCTTCTCTTGTCTAGGTCTTGTCTTGTCTTGGTCTTGTTTTGGTCTTCCTGTGGTCTTGCCTTGTTTTATCTTGTCTTGTCTAGGTCTTGTCCTGTCTTGTCTTGTCTTCGTCTTGCCTTGGTCCTGTCTTGCTCTTGTCTTGTTCTTGTCTTGGTCTTGTCTTGTCTTGGTCTAGTCTTGGTCTTGTCTCGTGTTGAATTTTCCTTTCTTGTCTTTGCTTATCTTGTCTTGTCTTGGTCTTGTCCTGTCTTGTCTTGTCTTGGTGTTGTCTTTCTCTTGTCTTGTCCTGTCTTTGTCTTGTGTTGTTTTGTCTTGTCTTTTCTTGTTTTGTCTTGGTCTTGTCTTTGTCTTGTCTTTGTCTTGTCTTGCTCTTATCTTGTCTTGACTTGGTCTAGTCTTGTCTTGTCTTGCCTTTGTCTTGTCTTGATCTTGTCTTGTCTTGCCTTGGTCTAGTCTTGGTCTTGTCTTTCCCTGGTTTTGTCTTGTCTTGGTCTAGTCTTGTCTTGTCTTGCCTTGGTCTTGTCTTGGTCTTGTCTTGTCTTGTCTTGATCTAGTCTTGGTCTTGTCTTGCCCTGGTTTTGTCTTGTCTAGTCTTGTCTTGTCTTGTATTGTCTTGACTTGCCTTGTCCTGTCTTGTCTTGTCTTGTCTTGCTCTAGTCTTGGTCCTGTCTTGCCCTGGGTTTCTCTTGTTTTGTCTTGTCTTGTCTTTGCCTTGTC
Organism: Apodemus sylvaticus; assembly: GCF_947179515.1. Classification (NCBI taxonomy): domain Eukaryota; kingdom Metazoa; phylum Chordata; class Mammalia; order Rodentia; family Muridae; genus Apodemus; species Apodemus sylvaticus. The sequence goes on along the minus strand of NW_026263083.1, from coordinate 647,946 downwards.
CTGTCATGTCTTGTCTTGGTCTTGTCTTGGCCTTCTCTTTGTCTTGTCTTGGTCTTGTCTTGGTCTTGTCTTGGAATTGTCTTATCTTGTCTTGGTTTTTTCTTGTCTTGGTCTTGGTTTTGTCTTGTCTTGGTCTTGTTTTTGTCTTGTCTTGGTCTTGTCTTGTGTTGACTTTTCTTTTCTTGTCTTGTCTTATCTTGTCTTGTCATGTCTTGGTCTTTTCTTGGTCTTGTGTTTGTCTTGTGTTGGTCTTGTCTTATCTTCTCTTGTCTACGTCTTGTCTTGTCTTGGTTTTGTCTTGGTCTTGTTTTGGTCTTACTGTGGTCTTGTCTTGGTCTTCTCTTGGTCTTGGCCTGTCTTGTCTTGTCTTGGTCTTGTCTTTGTCTTGTCTGGATCTTGTCTTGGTCTTTTCTTTTCTTGTCTTGTCTTGGTCTAGTCTTTTCTTGTCTTCTTTTGGTCTTGCCTTGGTCTTGTCTTGTCTTGACTTGTCTTGTCATTGTCCAGTATTGGTCTTGTCTTGCCCTGGTTTTGTCTTGTCTTGTCTTGTCTTTTCTTTGCTTGTCTTGCCTTGTCCTGTCTAGTCTTGTCAGCGTCTTGTCTTGGTTTTGTCTTGTGTTGACTTTTCTTTCTTGTATGGTCTTGTCTTGTCATGGTCTTGTCTTGTCTTGTCTTGTCTTGTCTTGTCTTTGTCTTGTCTTGTCTTGGTCTTGTCTTGTCCTGTCTTTTCTTGTCTAGGTCTTGTCTTGGTCTTATCTTGGTCTTGTCTTGTCTTGTCTTGTGTTGCCTTGTCTTGGTCTTGTTTTGGTCTTGTCTTTCTCTTGTATTGTCTTCTCTTGTCTTTTCTTGTCTTGTCTTGGTCTTGTATTAACCTTATTTTGTATTTTTTTGTCTTGTCTTGTTTTGTCTTGTCTTGGTTTTGGTCTTGTCTTGTTTTGTCTTGGTCTTGACTTGGTCTTGTCTTGGTCCTGTCTTCTCTTGTCTTGTCTTGTCTTGGTTTTGTCTTGCCTTGGTCTTGTCTTGGTCTAGTCTTGGTCTTGTCTTGTCTTGTCTAGTCTTGGTCTTGTCTTGTTCTTGTTTTGGTATTGTTCTTGCCTTGTCTTGTCTTGTCTTGTCTTGTCTTGTCTTGTCTTGTCTTGTATTGTCCTGTCCTGTCCTGTCCTGTCCTGTCCTGTCTTGTCTTGTCTTGTCTTGCCTGCCTTGCCTTGTCTCGTCTTGTCTTATTTTGGTCTTGTCTTGGTTTTGTCTTGCCTTGGTCTTATCTTGGTCTAGTATTGGTCTTGTCTTGTCTTGGTCTTTTCTTGTTCTTGATGTGGCCTTTTTTGGTCTTGTCTTGTCTTGTATTGTCTTGTCTTGTCTTTCCTTGTCTTGTGTTGTCTTGTTTTGGTCTTGTCATGTATTGTATTGTCTTGGTCTTGTCTTTCTTGTTTTGGTCTTGTCTTGGTCTTGTGTTGGTTTTGTCCTTTCTTCTCTTGTCTTGTTCTTGTCTTGTCTTGGTCTTTTATCGGTCTTGTCTTGTCTTGTCTTGGTCTTCTCTTGTTTTGGTCTTGTCTTGTTCTTGTTTTGGTCTTATCTTTGTCTTGTCTTGTCTTGTCTTGGATTTGTCTTGTCTTGTCTTGTCTTGCTTTGGTGTTGTCTTTATCACGTATTTGTCTTGTTTTGTCCTGTTTTGTCTTGTCTTTTCTTGTCTTGGTCTTTTCTAGGTCTTGTCTTGTCTTGGTCATATCATGTCTTTTCTTGTCTTGGTCATGTCTTTTCTTGTCTTGTCTTGGTCTTCTCTTGTCTTTTTTTGTCTTGTTCTTGTCTTGTCTTGGTCTTGTCTTGTCTTGTCTTGTCTTGTCTTGTCATGTCTTGTCTTGCCTTTGTCTTGTCTTGGTCTTGTGATGGTCTTGTTTTGGTCTTGTCTTGGTCTTGTCTTGATTTGTCTTGTCTTGGTCTTTTCTTGTCTTCTCTTGCTTTTTTCTTGTCATGGTCTTGTCTTGATCTTGTCTGGGTCTTGTCTTGTCTTGGTCTTGTCTTGGTATTGTCTTGTGTTGTCTTGTCTTGGTCTTTTCTTTTCTTGGTCTTGTCGTGGTCTTGTTTTGGTATAGTCTTGCTCTTGTCTTGGTCTTGTCTTGTCTTGTCTTGTCTTGTCTTGCATTGTATTGTCTTGTCTTGTTCTTGTCTTGGTCTTGTATTGTCTTGTCTTGGTGTTGTCTTGTCTTGACTTGGTCTTGTCTTGTCTTGTCTGTTATACGACTTGTCTTGTTCTTGTCTTGTCTTGTCTTTTCTTGGTTTTGTCTCGTCTTGGTCTTGTCTTGGACTTGTTTTGGTCTTATCTTTTATTGGTCTTGCCTTGGTCTTGTCTTGGTGTTGTCCTGATTTCTTGTGGTCTTGTCTTGTCTTGTCTTATCTTGTCTTGTCTTGGACTTGTCTTGTCTTGTCTTTTTCTTGTCTTAATCTTGTCTTGGACTTTTTTTTTGTCTTGTCTTGTCTTGTCTTGTCTTTTCTTGTCTTGACTTGTCTTGGTCTTGTCTTCTCTTGTCTTGTCTTGCATTTTATTGTCCTGTTTTGTTCTTGTCTTGGTTTTGTATTCTCTAGTCTTGGTCTTGTCATGTCTTGACTTGGTCTTGTCTTGTCTTGTCTTTTATAGGACTTGTCTTGTTCTTGTCTTGTCTTGTCTTTTCTTGGTTTTGTCTCCTCTTGGTCTTGTCTTTGTATTGTCTTGGACTTGTCATGGTCTTATCTTTTATTGGTCTTGCCTCGGTCTTGTCTTGGTGTTGTCTTGATTTCTTGTGGTCTTGTCTAGTCTTGTCCTGTCTTGTCTTATCTTGTCTTGTCTTGTCTTGGACTTGTCTTGTCTTCTCTTGTCTTTTTCTTGTCTTAATCTTGTCTTGGACTTTTTTTTTGTCTTGTCTTGTCTTGTCTTGGTCTTGTCTTTTCTTTTCTTGTTTTTCTCTTGGTCTTGTCTTGGTCATGTCTTGGTCTTTTCTTGTCTTTTCTTGTCTTGTTCTTGTCTAGTCTTGTATTGGTCTTGTCTTGGTCTTGTCTTGTCTTGTGTTGTCTTCTCTTGGTCTTCTCTTGTCCTGGTCTTCTCTTGTCCTTGTTTTGGTCTTGTCTTTGTCGTGTCTTATCTTGTCTTGTCCTGTCTTGGTCTTGTCTTGTCTTGTCTTGTCTTGTCTTGTCTTTTCTCTCTTTTCTTGTCTTGGTCTTGTCTTAATCTTGTTTTGGACTTTTTTTTTCTTGTCTTGTCTTGGTGTTGTCTTGGTCTTGTCTTGTCTTCTCTTGGTCTTGACTTGGTCTTGTCTTGGTCGTGTCTTGTCTTGCCTTTTCTTGTCTGTTCTTGTCTTGTCTTGGTCTTGTCCTTTCTTGTCTTGTCTTGTCTTCTCTTGTCTTGTCTTGACGTGTATTGTCTTGTATTGTCTTGTCTTGTCTTGTTCTTGTCTTGGTCTTGTCTTGTCTTGTCTTGGTCTTGTCCTGTCTTGAGTTGGTCTTGTCTTGTCTTGTCTTTCATAGGACTTGTCTTATTCTTGTCTTGTCTTCTCTTTTCTTTGTTTTGTCTTGTCTTGTTCTTGTCTTGGACTTGTTTTGGTCCTGTCTTTTCTTGGTCTTGCCTCGCTCTTGTCTTGGTGTTTTCTTGAATTCTTGTGGTCTTGTCTTTTCTTGTCTTGTCTCGTCTTGTCTTGGTCTTGTCTTTTCTTTTCTTGGTTTTGTCTTGGTCTTGTCTTGGTCATGTCTTGGTCTTGTCTTGTCTTCTCTTGTCTTGGTCTTGTCTAGTCTTGTATTGGTCTTGTCTTGGTCTTGTCTTGTCTTGTGTTGTCTTATCTTGGTATTCTCTTTTCCTGGTCTTGTCTTGTCCTTGTTTTGGTCTTGTCTTTTTGGTGTCTTATCTTGTCTTGTCTTGTCCTGTCTTGGTCTTGTCTTGTCTTGTCTTGTTTTGTCTTGTCTTTTCTTGTCTTGTCTTGGTCTTGTCTTAATCTTGTTTTGGCCTTTTTTTGTTTTGTCTTGTCTTGTCTTGGTCTTGTCTTGGTCTTGTCTTGTCTTGTCTTGGTCTTGACTTGGTCTTGTCTTGGTCGTGTCTTTTCTTGCCTTTTCTTGTCTGGTCTTGTCTTGTCTTGGTCTTGTTTTGTCTTTTCTTGTCTTGGTCTTGTCGTGGTCTTGTTTTTTTCTTGTCTTGGTCTTGTCTTGGTCTTGTCTTGTCTTGTCTTTTCTTGTAAAGTCTTGTCTTGTCTTTTTCCTGTCTTGGTCTTGTCTTGTCTTGGTCTTGTCTTGTCTTGACTTGGTCTTGTCTTGTCTTGGCTTTTATAGGACTTGTCTTGTTCTTTTCTCGTCTTGTCTTTTCTTGGTTTTGTCTTGTCTTGGTCTTGTCTTGGACCTGTTTTGGTCTTGTCTTTTCTTGGTCTTGCCTTGGTCTTGTCTTGGTGTTGTCTTGATTTCTTGTGGTCTTGTCTTTTCTTTTCTTGTCTTGTCTTGGTCTTGTCTTGTCTTGTCTTGTCGTTTTCTTGTCTGAATCTTGTCTTGGACTTTTCTGTCTTGTCTTGTCTTGTCTTGGTCTTGTCTTTTCTCTTCTTGGTTTTGTCTTGGTTTTGTCTTGGTCATGTCTTGGTCTTGTCTTGTCTTCTCTTGTCTTGGTCTTGTCTAGTCTTGTATTGGTCTTGTCTTGTCCTGCGTTGTCCTCTCTTGGTCTTCTCTTGTCCTGGTCTCCTCTTGTCCTTGTTTTGGTCTTGTCTTTGTCGTATCTTATCTTGTCTTGCCTTGTCTTGTCCTGTCTTGGTCTTGTCTTGTCTTGTCTATTCTTTTCTTTTCTTGTCTTAGTATTGTCTTAGTCTTGTTTTGGACTTTTTTAGTCTTGTCTTGGTCTTGTCTTAGTCTTTTTTTGGACTTTTCTTGTCTTGTCTTGGTCTTCTCTTGGTCTTGTCTTTTCTTGTCTTTTTTTGTCTTATCTTGGTCATGTCTTTTCTTGTCTTTTCTTGGTCTTCTCTTGTCTGGTTTTTTCTTGGTCATGTCTTGTCTTTTCTTGGTCTTGTCTTGTCTTGTCATGTCTTGTCTTGCCGTTGTCTTGTCTTGATCTTGTGATGGTCTTGTTTTGGTCTTGTCTTGGTCTTTTCTTGATTTGTCTTGTCTTGGTCTTTTCTTGTCTTCCCTTGGTTTTGTCTTGTCATGGTCTTGTCTTGGTCTTGTCTTGTCTTGGTCTTGTCTTGTTCTTGTCTTGGTCTTGTCTTGGTCTTGTATTGTCTTGGTCTTATCTTGTATTGTATTGTCTTGTTCTTGTCTTGGTTTTGTCTTGTCTTTGTCTTCTCTTGTCTTGACTTGGTCTTTTCTTGTCTTGTCTTTTATAGGACTTGTCTTGTTCTTGCCTTGTCTTCTCTTTTCTTTTTTTGTCTTGTCTTGGGCTTGTCTTGGTCTTGTCTTGGACTTGTTTTGGTCTTGTCTTGTCTTCGTCTTGCCTCTGTCTTGTCTTGGTGTTGTCTTGATTTCTTGTGGTCTTTCTTGTCTTTTCTTGTCTTGTCTTGTCTTGGTCTTGTCTTGTCTTGTCTTTTTCTTGTCTTAATCTTGTCTTGGACTTTTTTTTGTCTTGTCTTGTCTTGTCTTGCCTTGTCTTGTCTTTGTCTTTTATTTTCTTTTCTTGATTTTGTCTTGGTATATTCTTGGTCTTGTCTAGTTTTCTCTTGTCTTGGTCTTGTCTTGTCTTTTGTTGTCTTGTCTTGGTCTTCCCTTGTCTTGGTCTTGTCTTGGCCTTGATTTGGTCTTGTCTTATTCATGTCTTATCTTGTCTTGTCGTTTCTTGTCTTGTCCTGTCTTAGTCTGACTTGTCTTGTCTTGTCCTGTCCTTTCCTGTCTTTTCTTGTGTTGTCTTGTCTTGTCTTTTCTTGTCTTGTCTTGGTCTTGTCCTAAACTTGTCTTGAACTTTTTTTTTTGTCTTGTCTTGGTCTTGTCTTGGTCTTATTTTGTCTTGTCTTCTCTTGGTCTTGACTTGGTCTTGTCTTTGTGGTGTCTTGTCTTGCCTTGTCTTCTCTTGTCTTGTCCTTGTCTTGTCTTTTCTTATTTTGTCTTGTCTTGTCTTGTCTCAGTCAGGTCTTGTCTTGTCTCTGTCAGGTCGTGGTCTTGTCTTGGTCTTGTCTTTTCTTGGCTTGTCTTGTCTTTTCTAGTCTTGTCTTGTATGGCCTTGTTCTTGTCTTGGTCTTGCCTTGGTCTTGTCTTGGTCTTGTTTTGCCTTGTCTTTGTCTTGTCTTGGTCTTGTTGTGGTCCTGTCTTTTCTTCTCTTGTCTTTTCTTGTCTTTTCTTGTCTTGTCTTGTCTTGTCTTGGTCTTGTCCTGTCTTGTCCTATCTTAGTCTTGTCTTTGTCTTGTCTTGGTCTTATCTTGGTATTGTCTTGTCTTTTGTTGTCTTGTCTTGGTCTTCCCTTGTCTTGGTCTTGTCTTGGCCTTGATTTGGTCTTGTCTTATTCATGTCTTATCTTGTCTTGTCGTTTCTTGTCTTGTCCTGTCTTAGTCTGACTTGTCTTGTCTTGTCCTGTCCTGTCCTGTCTTTTCTTGTGTTGTCTTGTCTTGTCTTTTCTTGTCTTGTCTTGGTCTTGTCCTAAACTTGTCTTGAACTTTTTTTTTTGTCTTGTCTTGGTCTTGTCTTGGTCTTATTTTGTCTTGTCTTCTCTTGGTCTTGACTTGGTCTTGTCTTTGTGGTGTCTTGTCTTGCCTTGTCTTCTCTTGTCTTGTCTTGTCCTTGTCTTGTCTTTTCTTATTTTGTCTTGTCTTGTCTTGTCTCAGTCAGGTCTTGTCTTGTCTCTGTCAGGTCGTGGTCTTGTCTTGGTCTTGTCTTTTCTTGGCTTGTCTTGTCTTTTCTAGTCTTGTCTTGTATGGCCTTGTTCTTGTCTTGGTCTTGCCTTGGTCTTGTCTTGGTCTTGTTTTGCCTTGTCTTTGTCTTGTCTTGGTCTTGTTGTGGTCCTGTCTTTTCCTATGGTCTTGTCTTGTCTTGTCTTATCTTGTCTTGTCTAGATCTTGGCCTGTCTTGTCTTGTCTTCATCTTGCCTTGGTCTTGTCTTTGTCTTGTCTTGTCTTGTCTTGTCTTGGTCTAGTCTTGGTCTTGTCTTGCCCTGGTTTTGTCTTGTCTTTTCTTGTCTTGTCTCATCGGGGTCTTGTCTTGCTCTTGATTTGTGTTGAATTTTCCTTTCTTGTCTTTTCTTATCTTGTATTGTCTTGTCTTGGTCTTGTCCTGTCTTGTCTTGTCTTGGTCTTGTCTTGTTCTTGCCTTGGTCTTGTCTTGGTGTATTCTTGATTTCTTGTGGTCTTGTCTTTTCTTTTCTTGTCTTGTCTTATCTTGTCTTGTCTTGTCTTGGTCTTGTCTTGTCTTGTCGTTTTCTTGTCTAAATCTTGTCTTGGACTTTTTTGTCTTGTCTTGTCTTGTCTTGTCTTGGTCTTGTCTTTTCTCTTCTTGGTTTCGTCTTGGTCTTGTCTTGGTCATGTCTTGGTCTTGTCTTGTCTTCTCTTGTCTTGGTCTTGTCTAGTCTTGTATTGGTCTTATCTTGTCCTGTGTTGTCTTCTCTTGGTCTTCGCTTGTCTTGGTCTTGTCTTGTCCTTGTTTTGGTCATGTCTTTGTCGTATCTTATCTTGAGTTGTCTTGTCTTGTCCTGTCTTGGTCTTGTCTTCTTGTCTTTTCTTTTCTTTTCTTTTCTTTTCTTTTCTTTTCTTTTCTTTTCTTGTCTTGGTCTTGTCTTAATCTTGTTTTGGACTTTTTTGTCTTGTCTTGGTCTTGTCTTGGTCTTGTCTTGTCTTCTCTTTGTCTTGACATGTTCTTGTCTTGGTCGTGTCTTATCTTGCCTTTTCTTGTCTGGTCTTGTCTTATCTTGGTCTTGTCTTGTCTTTTCTTGTCTCAGTCATGTCTTGGTCTTGTCTTTGTCTTGTCTTGTCTTTTCTTAGCTTGTCTTGGTCTTATCTTGGTCTTGTCTTGGTCTTGTCATTTCTTGTCTTGTCTTGTCTTTTCTAATCTTTTCTTTTCTTCTATTGTCTTGGTCATGTCTTTTCTTGTCTTGTCTTGGTCTTCTCTTGTCTTGTTTTTTCTTGGTCATGTCTTGTCTTTTCTTGGTCTTGTCTTGTCTTGTCATGTCTTGTCTTGCCGTTGTCTTGTCTTGATCTTGTGATGGTCTTGTTTTGGTCTTGTCTTGGTCTTTTCTTGATTTGTCTTGTCTTGGTATTTTCTTGTCTTCCCTTGGTTTTATCTTGTCATGGTCTTGTCTTGGTCTTTTCTGGGTCTTCTCTTGTCTTGGTCTTGTCTTGTTCTTGTCTTGGTCTTGTCTTGTGTTGTCTTGTCTTGGTCTTTTCTTATCTTGGTCTTGTCGTGGTCTTGTTTTGGTCTTGTCTTGGTCTTGTCTTGTCTTGGTCTTGTCTTGTCTTGGTCTTATCTTATCTTGTATTGTCTTGTCTTGTTCTTGTCTTGGTTTTGTCTTGTCTTGTCTTGGTCTTCTCTTGTCTTGACTTGGTCTTTTCTTGTCTTGTCTTTTATAGGACTTGTCTTGTTCTTGCCTTGTCTTCTCTTTTCTTGGTTTTGTCTTGTGTTGTGCTTGTCTTGGTCTTGTCTTGGACTTGTTTTGGACTTGTCTTCGTCTTGCCTCTGTCTTGTCTTGGTGTTGTCTTAATTTCTTGTGGTCTTGTCTTTTCTTGTCTTGTTATGTCTTGTCTTGTCTTGGTCTTGTCTTGTCTTTTTCTTGTCTTAATCTTGTCTTGGACATTTTTTGTCTTGTCTTGTCTTGTCTTGCCTTGTCTTGTCTTTGCCTTGTCTTTTCTTTTCTTGGTTTTGTCTTGGTATTGTCTTGGTCTTGTCTAGTCTTCTCTTGTCTTGTTCTTGTCTTGTCTTGTGTTGTCTTGTCTTGGTCTTCCCTTGTCTTGGTCTTGTCTTGGCCTTGATTTGGTCTTGTCTTTGTCATGTCTTATCTTGTCTTGTCTTCTCTTGTCCTGTCTTAGTCTGTCTTGTCTTGTCCTGTCCTGTCTTGTCTTGTCTTGTTTTTTCTTGTCTTGTCTTGGTCTTGTCCTAAACTTGTCTTGAACTTTTTTTTGTCTGTCTTGTCTTGGTCTTATTTTGTCTTGTCTTCTCTTGGTCTTGACTTGGTCTTGTCTTGGTGGTGTCTTGTCTTGCCTTGTCTTCTCTTGTCTTGTCTTGTCCTTGACTTGTCTTGTCTTATCTTGTCTTGTCTTGTCTTGTCTCAGTCAGGTCTTGTCTTGTCTCAGTAAGGTCGTGGTCTTGTCTTGGTCTTGTCTTTTCTTGTCTTGTCTTTTCTAGTCTTGTCTTGTCTGGCCTTGTTCTTGTCTTGGTCTTGCCTTGGTCTTGTCTTGGTCTTGTTTTGTGTTGTCTTTGCCTTGTCTTGGTCTTGTTGTAGTCTTGTCTTTTCTTTTCTTTTCTTGTCTTGTCTTGTCTTGTCTTGGTCTTTTCCTGTCTTGTCCTGTCTTGGTCTTGTCTTTTTCTTGTCTTGGTCTTGTCTTGGTATTGTCTTGTCTTGTCTTGGTCTTGTCTTGTCTTGGTCTTGTCTTGTGTTGACTTTTCATTTCTTGTCTTGTCTTATCTTTTCTTGTCACGTCTTGGTCTTTTCTTGGTCTTCTCTTGTCTTCTCTTGTCTAGGTCTTGTCTTGACTTGGTCTTGTCTTGGTCTTGTTTTGGTCTTCCCATGGTCTTGTCTTGTCTTATCTTGTCTTTTCTAGATCTTGGCCTGTCTTGTCTTCATCTTGCCTTGGTCTTGTCTTTGTCTTGTCTTGGTCTTGTCTTGTCTTGTCTTGGTCTAGTCTTGGTCTTGTCTTGCCCTGGTTTTGACTTGTCTTTTCTTGTCTTGTCTCATCGGTGTCTTGTCATTGTCTTGTCTTGTGTTGAATTTTCCTTTCTTGTCTTTTCTTATCTTGTATTGTCTTGTCTTGGTCTTGTCCTGTCTTGTCTTGTCTTGGTCTTGTCTTGGTATTGTCTTGGTCTTGTCTTGTTATTGTCTTTTCTTGTCTTGGTCTTGTCTTGTATGGTCTTATTTTGGTCTTGTCTTGGTCATGTCTTGTGTTGACTTTTCTTTTCTTGTCTTGTCTTACCTTGTCTTGTCATGTCTTCGTCTTTTCTTGGTCTTGTCTTGGTCTTCTCTTGTCTTGGTCTTGTCTTGTTCTTGTTTTGGTCTTATCTTTTTCTTCGTCTTGTCTTGTGTTGTCTTGGACTTGTCTTGTCTTTTCTTGCTTTGGTCTTGTCTTGATCATGTATTTGCCTTGTTTCGTCCTGTTTTGTCTTGTCTTTTCTTGTCTTGGTCTTGTCTAGGTCTTCTCTTGACTTGGTCATATCATGTCCTGTCATGTCTTGTCTTGGTCATGTCTTTTCTTGTCTTGTCTTGCTCTTCTCTTGTCTTGTTTTGTCTTCATCATGTCTTGTCTTGTCTTGGTCTTGTCTTGTCATGTCTTGTCTTGCCTATGTCTTGTCTTGGTCTTGTGATTGTCTTGTTTTGATCTTGTTTTGTTCTTGTCTTGATTTGTCTTGTCTTGGTCTTTTCTTGTCTTCTCTTGGTTTGTCTTGTCATGGTCTTGTCTTGGTCTTGTCTGGGTCTTGTCTTTGCTTGTCTTGTGTTGTCTTGTCTTGGTCTTTTCTTGTCTTTGTCTTGTGGTCTTGTTTTGGTCTTGTTTTGGTCTTGTCTTGGTCTTGTCTCTCTTTTCTTGTCTTGTCTAGTTTTGTCTTGGTCTTGTCTTGTCGTGGTCTTATCTTGTATTGTAATTTCTTGTCTTGTTCTTGTCTTGGTCTTTTCTTGTCTTGTCTTGGTCTTGTCTTTTCTTTTCTTGGTTTTGTCTTTGTCTTGTCTTGGTATTGTCTTGGTCTTGTCTAGTCTTCTCTTGTCTTTGTCTTGTCTTGTCTTGTCTTGGTATTATCTTGTTCTTGTCTTGGCTTTTGTTGTCTTGTCTTGGTTTTCTCTTGTCTTGGGCGTGTCTTGGCCTTGTTTTGGTCTTGTCTTTTCTTGTCTTGGTCTTGTCTTGTCTTGTCTTTTTCTTGTCTTAATCTTGTCTTGGACTTTTTTTTGTCTTGTCTTGTCTTGTTCTTGTCTTTTCTTTTCTTGGTTTTGTCTTGGTCTTGTCTTGGTATTCTCTTTGTCTTGTCTCGTCTTCTCTTGTCTTGGTCTTGTCTTGTCTTATCTTGTGTTGTATTGTCTTGGTTTTCTCTTGTCTTGGTCTATTTTTTTCTTGTCTTGTCTTGTCTTGGTCTTGTCTTGTCTTGTCTTGTCTTTTCTTGTCTTAATCTTGTCTTGGACTTTTTTGTCTTGTCTTGACTTGGTTTTGTCTTGGTCTTGTCTTGTTGTTGTCTTTGTCTTGTCTAGTCTTGTCTTGCTCTTGTCTTTTCTTTTCTTGGTTTTGTCTTGGTCTTGTCTTGGTATTGTCTTTGTCTTGTCTAGTCTTCTCTTGTCTTGGTCTTGTCTGGTCTTGGTCTTGGTCTTGTCTTGGTCTTGTTTTGTCTTGTGTTGTCTTGTCTTGGTCTTCTCTTGTCTTAGTCTTGTCTTGGCCTTGTTTTGGTCTTGTCTTTGTCATGCCTTATCTTGTCTTGTCTTCTCTTGTCTTGTCCTGTCTTGGTCTTGTCTTGTCTTGTCTTTTGTCTAGGTCTTGTCTTGTCTTGGTCTTGTTTTGGTTTTCCTGTGGTCTTGTCTTGTCTTTCCTTGTCTTGTCTGGGTCTTGGCCTTCCTTGTCTTGTCTCCGTCTTGCCTTTGTCTTGTCTTTGTTTTGTCTTGGTCTTGTCTTGTCTTGTCCTGTGTTGGTCTAGTCTTGGTCTTGTCTTGCCCTGGTTTTGTCTTGTCTTTGCTTGTTTTGTCTTGTCTGGGTCTTGTCTTGGTCTTTTCTTGTGTTGAATATTCCTTTCTTGTCTTTTCTTATCTTGTCTTGTCTTGTCTTGTCTTGGTCTTGTCCTGTCTTGTCTTATCTTGGTCTTGTCTTGGTCTTGACTTGGTCTTGTCTTGGTCTATTCTTGGTCTTGTCTTGGTATTGTCTTGTATGGTCTTGGTTTGGTCTTGTCTTGGTCATGTATTTGTTTTGACTTTTGTTTTCTTGTCTTGTCATGTCTTGGTCTTTTCTTGGTCTTGTCTTCATCTTGTCTTGGTCTTCTCTTGTCTTGGTCTTGTCTTGTTCTTGTTTTGGTCTAACCCTTGTCTTGGTCTTATGTTACCTTGTCTTGGACTTGTCTTTTCTCATCTTGTCTTGTCTTGTCTTGCTTTGGTCTTGTCTTGATCACATATTTGTCTTGTTTTGGCCTGTTTTGTCCTGTATTTTCTTGTCTTGATCTTTTCTAGGTCTTGTCTTGTCTTGGTCATATCACGTATTGTCTTGTCTTGTCTTGGTCATGTCTTGTCTGGTCTTGTCTTGCTCTTCTCTTGTCTTGTTTTGTCTTGCTCGTGTCTTGTATTGTCTTGGTCTTTTATTGTCTTGTCATGTCTTGTCTTGCCTTTGTCTTGTCTTGGTCTTGTGATGGTCTTGTTTTGTTCTTGTCTTGGTCTTGTCTTGATTTGTCTTGTCTTGGTCTTTTTTTGTCTTCTCTGGGTTTTGTCTTGTCATGGTCTTGTCTTGTGTTGTCTTGTCTTGGGCTTTTCTTGTCTTGGTCTTGTCGTGGTCTTGTTTTGGTCTTGTCTTGGTCTTGTCTTCTCTTTTCTTGTCTTGTCTAGTCTTGTCTTGGTCTTTTCTTGTCTTGTCTTGTCGTGGTCTTATCTTGTATTGTATTGTCTTGTCTTGTTTTTGTTTTGGTCTTGTCTTGTCTTGTCTTGGTCTTGTCTTTTCTTTTTTGGTTTTGTCTTTGTCTGGTCTTTGTCTTGTCTTGGTCTTGTCTAGTATTCTCTTGTCTTGGTCTTGTCTTGTCTTGGTCTTGTCTTGTCTTGTGTTGTTTTTTCTTGGTTTTCTCTTGTCTTGGTCTTGTCCTGGCCTTGTTATGGTCCTGTCTTTTCTTTTCTTTTCTTGTCTTGTCTTTTCTTGTCTAGGTCTTGCCTTGTCTTGTCTTTTCTTTTTCTCGTCTTAATCTTGTCTTGGACTTTTTTTGTCTTGTCTTGTCTTGTCTTGCCTTGTCTTGGTCTTGTCTTTTCTTTTCTTGGTTTTGTCTTGGTCTTGTCTTGGTATTGTCTTGGTCTTGTCTAGTCTTCTCTTGTCTTGGTCTTGTCTTGTCTTTTCTTGTGTTGTCTTGTCTTTGTCTTCCCTTGTCTTGGTCTTGTTTTGGCCTTGTTTTGGTCTTGTCTTTGTCATGTCTTATCTTGTCTTGTCTTGTCCTGTCTTAGTATTGTCTTGTACTGTCTTGTCTTGTCTTGTCTTTTCTTGCCTTGGTCTTGTCTTAATCTTGTCTTGAACTTTTTTTTTTGTCTTGTCTTGTCTTGTCTTGTCTTGTCTTGCTCTTGTCTTGTTCTTGTTTTGTCTTGTCTTCTCTTGGTCTTGACTTGATCTTGTCTTGGTCATATCTTGTCTTGCCTTGTCTTGTCTTGTCTTGGTCTTGTCTTGTCTTGTCTTGTCTTATCATGCCTTGTCTTGTCTTGTCTCAGTCAGGTCTTTGTCTGTCTTGGTCTTGTCTTTTTTTGTCTTGTCTTGTCTTGTCTTTTCTAGTCTTGTCTTGTCTGGCCTTGTTCTTGTCTTGGTCTTGCCTTGGTCTTTTCTTGGTCTTGTCCTGTCTTGTCTTGGTCTTGTTTTGTCTTGTCTTTGTCTTGTCTTGGTCTTGTCTTGGTCTTGTCTTGTATTATCTTGTCTTGTCTTGTCTTGTCTTTTCTTGTCTTTTATTGTCTTGTCTTGTCTTCTCTTTCCTTGGTCTTGTCCTGTCTTGTCCTCTCTTGGTCTTGTCTTTGCCTTGTCTTGTCTTTTCTTGTCTTGTCTTGGTCTTGTCTTTTCTTGTCTTGTCTTGGTCTTCTCTTGTCTTGTTTTGTCTTGGTCGTGTCTTGTCTTGTCTTGGTCTTGTCTTGTCTTGTCTTGTCATGTCTTGTCTTACCTTTGTCTTGTCTTGGTCTTGTGATGGTCTTGTTTTGGAATTGTCTTGGTCTTGCCTTGAATCGTCTAGTCTTGGTCTTTTCTTGTCTTCTCTTGGTTTTGTCTTCTCATGATCTTGTCTTGGTCTTTTCTTTTCTTGGTCTTGTCGTGGTCTTGTTTTGGTCTTGACTTGTTCTTGTCTTGTCTTCTCTTTTCTTGTCTTATCTAGTCTTGTCTTGGTCTTGTCTTGTCTTGTCTTGGTCTTATCCTGTATTGTATTGTCTTGTCTTGTTCTTGTCTTGGTCTTGTCTTGTCTTATTTTGGTCTTCTCTTGTCTTGACTTGGTATTGTCTTGTCTTGCCTTTTATAAGATTTTTCTTTTTCTTGACTTGTCTTTTCTTGTTTTATTCTTGTCTTGGTTTTGTCTTGGTCTTTCCTTGGACTTGTTTTGGTCTTGTCTTGTCTTTGTCTTGCCTCGGACTTGTCTTGATGTTGTCTTGATTTCTTGTGGTCTTGTCTTTTCTTGTCTTGATTTGTCTTTTTTTCTCTTTGTCTTGTCTTGTCGTGTCTTTTTCTTATCTTAATATTATCTTGGACTTTTTTTGACTTGTCTTGTCTTGTCTTGTCTTGTCTTGGTCTTGTCTTTTCTTTTCTTGGTTTTGTCTTGGTCTTGTCTTGGTATTGTCTTGGTCTTGTCTAGTCTACTCTTGTCTTGGTCTTGTCTTGGTCTTGTCTTGGTTTTTTCTTTTCTTGTGTTGTCTTGTCTTGGTCTTCTCTTGTGTTGGTCTTGACTTGGCCTTGTTTTGGTCTTGTCTTTGTCATGTCTTATCTTGTCCTGTCTTGTCTTGTCCTATATTAGTCCTGTCTTATATTGTCTTGTCCTGTCTTGTCTTGTCTTGTCTTGGTCTTTTCTTAATCTTGTCTTGGACTTTTTTTGTCTTGTCTTGTCTTGGTCTTGTCTTGGTATTTCCTTGGACTTGTTTTGGTCTTGTCTTGTCTTGTTCTTGCCTCGGTCTTGTCTTGGTGTTGTCTTGATTTCTTGTGGTCTTGACTTTTCTTGTATTGTCTTGTCTTGTCTTGTCTTGGTTTTGTCATGTCTTGTCTTGTCTTTTTCTTGTCGTAATTTTGTCGTGGACATTTTTTTTTGTCTTCTCTTGCCTTGCCTTGTCTTGGTCTTGTCTTTTCTTTTCTTGATTTTGTCTTGGTCTTGTCTTGGTATTGTCTTGGTCTTGTCTAGTCTTCTCTTGTCTTGGTCTTGTCTTGTCTTGGTCTTGTCTTGGTCTTGTCTTGTCTTGTGTTGTCTTGTCTTGGTCTTCTCTTGTCTTGGTCTTTTCTTGGCCTTGTTTTGGTCTTGTCTTTGTCATTTCTTATCTTGTCCTGTCTTGTCTTTTCCTGTCTTGGTCTTGTCTTCTATTGTCTTGTCCTGTCTTGTCTTGTCTTGTCTTGTCTTTTCTTGCCTTGGTCTTGTCTTAATCTTGTCTTGGACTTTTTTTTTCTTGTCTTGTCTTGGTCTTGTCTTGTCTTCTCTTGGTCTTGACTTGCTCTTGTCTTGGTCGTGTCTTGTCTTGGTCTTGTCTTGTCTTGTCTCAATCAGGTCTTGTCTTGTCTTGTCTTTCTTGTCTTGTCTTTGTCTTGTCTTGTCTTTTCTTGTCTTGTCTTGGTCTTGTCTTGATCCTGTCTTTTCTTGTCTTGTCTTTTCTTATCTTGTCTTGGTCATGTCTTTTCTTGTCTTTTCTTGGTCTTCTCTTGTCTTGTTTTGTCTTGGTCGTGTCTTGTCTTGGTCTTGTCTTGTCATGTCTTGTCTTGCCTTTGTCTTGTCATAGTCTTGTTATGGTCTTGTTTTGGTCTTGTCTTGGTCTTGTCTTGATTTGTCTTGTCTTTGTCTTTTCTTGTCTTCTCTTGGTTTTGTCTTGTCATGGTCTTGTCTTGGTCTTGTCTGGGTCGTGTCTTGTCTTGGTCTTGGCTTGTTCTTGTCTGGGTTTTGTCTTGTGTTGTCTTGTCTTGGACTTTTCTTGTCTAGGTCTTGTGGTCTTGTTTTGGTCTTGTCTTGGTCTTGTCTTCTCTTTTCTTGTCTTGTCTAGTCTTGTCTTGGTCTTATCCTGTATTGTCTTGTCTTGTCTTGTTCTTGTCTTGGTCTTGTCTTGTCTTGTCTCAGTCTTCTCTTGTCTTGACTTGGTCTTGTCTTGTCTTGTCTTGTCTTGTCTTTTATAGGACTTGTCTTGTTCTTGTCTTGTCTTTTCTTGATTTTTTCTTGTCTTGGTCTTGCCTTGGTCTTGCCTTTGACTTGTTTTGGTCTTCTCTTGTCTTGGTCTTGCATCGGTCTTGTCTTGTTGTTGTCTTGATTTCTTGAGGTCTTGTCTTTTCTTGTATTGTCTTGTCTTGTTTTAGTCTTGTCATGACTTGTCTTGTCTTTTTCTTGTCTTAATCTTGTCATGGACTTTTTTTTTGTCTTGTCTTGCCTTGTGTTGTCTTGGTCTTGTTTTTTCTTTTCTTGATTTTGTCTTGGTCTTGTCTTGGTATTGTCTTGGTCTTGTCTAGTCTTCTCTTGTCTTGGTCTTGTCTTGTCTTGGTCTTGTCTT
This sequence comes from Apodemus sylvaticus, assembly GCF_947179515.1. Classification (NCBI taxonomy): domain Eukaryota; kingdom Metazoa; phylum Chordata; class Mammalia; order Rodentia; family Muridae; genus Apodemus; species Apodemus sylvaticus. The sequence continues at coordinate 631,475 of NW_026263083.1, read as the reverse complement.
GGTCTTGTCTTGGTCTTGTCTGGCCTTGTGTTGTCTTGTCTTGGTCTTCTCTTGTCTTTGTCTTGTCTTGGCCTTGTTTTGGTCTTGTCTTTGTCATGTCTTATCTTGTCCTGTCTTGTCTTGTCCTGTCTTGTTCTTGTCTTCTATTGTCTTGTCCTGTCTTGTCTAGTCTTATCTTGTCTTTTCTTGTCTTGGTCTTGTCTTAATCTTGTCTTGGACTTTTTTTGTCTTGTCTTGTCTTGGTCTTGTCTTGGTATTTCCTTGGACTTGTTTTGGTCTTGTCTTGTCTTGTTCTTGCCTCGGTCTTGTCTTGGTGTTGTCTTGATTTCTTGTGGTCTTGACTTTTCTTGTATTGTCTTGTCTTGTCTTGTCTTGGTTTTGTCATGTCTTGTCTTGTCTTTTTCTTGTCGTAATTTTGTCGTGGACATTTTTTTTTGTCTTCTCTTGCCTTGCCTTGTCTTGGTCTTGTCTTTTCTTTTCTTGATTTTGTCTTGGTCTTGTCTTGGTATTGTCTTGGTCTTGTCTAGTCTTCTCTTGTCTTGGTCTTGTCTTGTCTTGGTCTTGTCTTGGTCTTGTCTTGTCTTGTGTTGTCTTGTCTTGGTCTTCTCTTGTCTTGGTCTTTTCTTGGCCTTGTTTTGGTCTTGTCTTTGTCATTTCTTATCTTGTCCTGTCTTGTCTTTTCCTGTCTTGGTCTTGTCTTCTATTGTCTTGTCCTGTCTTGTCTTGTCTTGTCTTGTCTTTTCTTGCCTTGGTCTTGTCTTAATCTTGTCTTGGACTTTTTTTTTCTTGTCTTGTCTTGGTCTTGTCTTCTCTTGGTCTTGACTTGCTCTTGTCTTGGTCGTGTCTTGTCTTGGTCTTGTCTTGTCTTGTCTCAATCAGGTCTTGTCTTGTCTTGTCTTTCTTGTCTTGTCTTTGTCTTGTCTTGTCTTTTCTTGTCTTGTCTTGGTCTTGTCTTGATCCTGTCTTTTCTTGTCTTGTCTTTTCTTATCTTGTCTTGGTCATGTCTTTTCTTGTCTTTTCTTGGTCTTCTCTTGTCTTGTTTTGTCTTGGTCGTGTCTTGTCTTGGTCTTGTCTTGTCATGTCTTGTCTTGCCTTTGTCTTGTCATAGTCTTGTTATGGTCTTGTTTTGGTCTTGTCTTGGTCTTGTCTTGATTTGTCTTGTCTTTGTCTTTTCTTGTCTTCTCTTGGTTTTGTCTTGTCATGGTCTTGTCTTGGTCTTGTCTGGGTCGTGTCTTGTCTTGGTCTTGGCTTGTTCTTGTCTGGGTCTTGTCTTGTGTTGTCTTGTCTTGGACTTTTCTTGTCTAGGTCTTGTCGTGGTCTTGTTTTGGTCTTGTCTTGGTCTTGTCTTCTCTTTTCTTGTCTTGTCTAGTCTTGTCTTGGTCTTATCCTGTATTGTCTTGTCTTGTCTTGTTCTTGTCTTGGTCTTGTCTTGTCTTGTCTCAGTCTTCTCTTGTCTTGACTTGGTCTTGTCTTGTCTTGTCTTGTCTTGTCTTTTATAGGACTTGTCTTGTTCTTGTCTTGTCTTTTCTTGATTTTTTCTTGTCTTGGTCTTGCCTTGGTCTTGCCTTTGACTTGTTTTGGTCTTCTCTTGTCTTGGTCTTGCATCGGTCTTGTCTTGTTGTTGTCTTGATTTCTTGAGGTCTTGTCTTTTCTTGTATTGTCTTGTCTTGTTTTAGTCTTGTCATGACTTGTCTTGTCTTTTTCTTGTCTTAATCTTGTCATGGACTTTTTTTTTGTCTTGTCTTGCCTTGTGTTGTCTTGGTCTTGTTTTTTCTTTTCTTGATTTTGTCTTGGTCTTGTCTTGGTATTGTCTTGGTCTTGTCTAGTCTTCTCTTGTCTTGGTCTTGTCTTGTCTTGGTCTTGTCTTGGTCTTGTCTTGGTCTTGTCTGGCCTTGTGTTGTCTTGTCTTGGTCTTCTCTTGTCTTTGTCTTGTCTTGGCCTTGTTTTGGTCTTGTCTTTGTCATGTCTTATCTTGTCCTGTCTTGTCTTGTCCTGTCTTGTTCTTGTCTTCTATTGTCTTGTCCTGTCTTGTCTAGTCTTATCTTGTCTTTTCTTGTCTTGGTCTTGTCTTAATCTTGTCTTGGACTTTTTTTGTCTTGTCTTGTCTTAATCTTCTCTTGTCTTGTCTTCTCTTGGTCTTGACTTGCTCTTGTCTTGGTCATGTCTTGCTTTGCCTTGCCTTGCCTTGCCTTGCCTTGTCTTTTCTTGTCTTGTCTTGGTCTTGGTCTTGTCTTGTCTTGTCTTGTCTTGTCTTGTCTTGTCTTGTCTCAGGAAGGTCTTGGTCTTGCCTTGTCTTTCTTGTCTTGTCTTGGTCTTGTCTTGGTCCTGATTTTCTTATCTTGTCTTTCTTGTCTTTTCTTGGTCATGTCTTTTCATGTCTTGGCTTGGTCTTCTCTTGTCTTGTTTTGTCTTGGTCGTGTCTTGTCCTGGTCTTGTCTTGTCTTGTCTTGTCTTGTCTTGTCTTGTCATGTCTTGTCTTGTCTTGTCATGTCTTGTCTTGCCTTTGTTTTGTTTTGGTCTTGTGATGGTCTTGTTTTGGTCTTGTGTTGGTCTTGTCTTGATTTGTCTTGTCTTGGTCTTTTCTTGTCTTCTCTTGTTTTTGTCTTGTCATAGTCTTGTCTTGGTCTTGTCTGGGTCTTGTCTTGTCTTGGTCTTGTCTTGTTCTTGTCTTGGTCTTCTCTTGTGTTGTCTTGTCCTGGACTTTTCTTGTCTAGGTCTTGTCGAGGTCTTGTTTTGGTCTTGTCTTGGTCTTGTCTTCTCTTTTCTTGTTTTGTCTAGTTTTGTCTTGGTCTTCTCCTGTATTGTCTTGTCTTGTTCTTGTTTTGATCTTGTCTTGTCTCGTATTGGTCTTGTCTTGTCTTGAATTTGTCTTGTCTTGTCTTGTCTTGTCTTGTCTTGTCTTTTATAGGACTTTTCTTGTTCTTGTCTTGTCTTGTCTTTTCTTGGTTTTTTCTTGTCTTGGTCTTGCCTTGGACTTGTTTTGGTTTTGTCTTTTCTAGGTCTTGCCTCTGTCTTGTCTTGGTGTTGTCTTGATTTCTTGTGGTCTTGTCTTTTCTTGTCTTGTCTTGTCTTGTCTTGGTCTTGTCATGTCTTGTCTTTTTCTTGTCTTAATCTTGTCGTGGACTTTTTTTTGTCTTGTCTTGTCTTGCCTTGCCTTGTCTTGTTCTTGTCTTTTCTTTTCTTGATTTTGTCTTGGTATTGTCTTGGTCTTGTCTAGTCTTCTCTTGTCTTGGTCTTGTCTTCTCTTGGTCTTGTCTTGTCTTGTGTTGTCTTATCTTGGTCTTCTCTTGTCTTGGTCTTGTCTTGGCCTTGTTTTGGTCTTGTCTTTGTAATGTCTTATCTTGTCCTGTCTTGTCTTGTCCTGTCTTGGTCTTGTCTTAATCTTGTCTTGGACTTATTTTTGTCTTGTCTTGTCTTGGTCCTGTCTTTTCTTGTCTTTTCTTGGTCTTGACTTGGTCTTGTCTTGGTTGTATCTTGTCTTGCCTTACCTTGTCTTGTCTTGTCTTGTCTTGTCTTGTCTTGTCTTGTCTTGTCTCAGTCAGTTCTTTGTCTTGTCTTGGTCTTGTCTTGTTTTCCTTGTCTTGTCCTGTCCTGTCTTGTCTTGTCTTTTCTTTTCTTGTCTTGTCAGGGTCTTGTCTTAATCTTGTCTTTGACATTTTTTGTCTTGTCTTTTCTTGGTCTTGTTTTGTCTTGTCTTCTCTTGGTCTTGACTTGGTCTTGTCTTGGTCGTTTCTTCTCTTGCCTTGTCTTTTCTCGTCTTGTCTTTTCTTGGTCTTGTCTTATCTTGTGTTGTCTTGTCTTGTCTTATCTTGTCTTGTCTTGTCTCAATCAGGTCTTGGTCTTGTCTTGGTCTTGTCTTGTCTTTTCTTGTCTTGTCTTGGTCTTGTCTTTTCTTGTCTTGTCTTGGTCTTGTCTTGGTCTTCTCTTTTCTTGTCTTTTCTTTTCTTGTCTTGTCTTGGTCATGTCTTTTCTTGTCTTGTCTTGGTCTTCTCTTGTCTTGTTTTTTCTTGGTCTTGTCTTGTCTTGGTCTTGTCTTGTCTTGTCATGTCTTGTCTTGCCTTTGTCTTGTCTTGGTCTTGTGATGGTCTTGTTTGGTCTTGTCTTGGTCTTGTCTTGATTTGTCTTGTCTTGGTCTTTTCTTGTCTTCTCTTGGTTTTGTCTTGTCATGGTCTTGTCTTGGTCTTGTCTTGTCTTGACTTGGTCTTGTCTTGTCTTGTCTTTCTTAGGACTTGTCTTCTTCTTGTCTTGTCTTGTCTTTTCTTGGGTTTTTCTTGTCTTTGTATTGTCTTGGTCTTGCCTTGGACTTGTTTTGGTCTTGTCTTGTGTTGGGCTTGCCTCGGTCTTGTCTTGGTGTTGTCTTGATATCTTGTGGTCTTGTCTTTTCTTGTCTTGTCTTGTCTTGGTTTTGTCTTGTCTTTTCTTGTCTTTTTCTTGTCTTAATCTTGTCTTGGACTTTTTTGTCTTCTCTTGTCTTGTCTTCTCTTGTCTTGCCTTGGTCTTGTCTTTTCTTTTCTTGGTTTTCTCTTGGTTTTCTCTTGGTATTGTCTTGGTCTTGTCTAGTCTTCTCTTGTCTTGGTCTTGTCTTGGTCTTGTCTTGGCCTTGTCTTGTCTTGTGTTGTCTTGTCTTGGTCTTCTCTTTTCTTGGTCTTGTCTTGGCCTTGTTTTGGTCTTGTCTTTGTCATGTCTTATCTTGTCTTGTCTTGTCCTGTGTTGGTCTTGTCTTGTTCTTGTCTTGTTCTTGTCTTGGTCTGGTCTTGGTCTTGTCTTGGTCTTGTCCTGTATTGTCTTGGTCTTGTCTTGTCTTTTCTTGTCTTGTCTTGGTGTTTTCTTGGTCTTTTTTTCTGGTCTTGTCTTTTTTTGTTTTGTCTTTGTCATATCTTTTCTTGTCTTTTCTTGGTCTTCTCTTGTCTTGTCTTGTCTTGTCTTGTCCTGTGCTGGTCTTGTCTTGTCTTGTCTTGACTTGTCTTGTTCTTGTCTTGTTCTTGTCTTGGTTTGTCTTGGTCTTGTCCTGTCTTGTCTTGGTCTTGTTTTTTTCTTTGTCTTGTCTTGGTCTTGTTTTGGTCTTGTTTTGTCTTGTCCTGTCTTGTCTTGTCTTGTCTTTTTCCTGTCTTAATCCTGTCTTGGACTTTTTTTGACTTGTCTTGACTTGTCTTGGTCTTGTCGTTTCTTTTCTTGGTTTTGTCTTGGTCTTGTCTTGGTATTGTCTTGGTCTTGTCTAGTCTTCTCTTGTCTTGGTCTTGTCTTGTTTTGGTCTTTTCTTGGTCTTGTCTTGTCTTGTGTTGTCTTGTCTTTGTTTTCTCTTGTCTTGGTCTTGACTTGGCCTTCTTTTGGTGTTGTCTTTGTCATGTCTTATCTTATCCTGTCTTGCCTTGTCCTGTCTTGGTCTTGTCTTGTATTGTCTTGTCCTGTCCTGTCCTGTCCTGTCCTGTCCTGTCCTGTCCTGTCCTGTCCTGTCTTGTCTTGTCTTGTCTTGTCTTATCTTGTCTTTTTTTGTCTTGTCTTGGTCTTGCTTAATCTTGTCTTGGACTTGTTTTTGTCTTGTCTTGTCTTGTCTTGGTCTTGTCTTGTCTTGTCTTGTCTTCTCTTGGTCTTGACTTGGTCTTGTCTTGGTCGTATCTTGTCTTGCCTTGTCTTGTCTTGTGTTGGTCTTGTCTTGTCTTGTCTTGTATTGTCTCAGTCAGGTCTTGGTCTTGTCTTGTCTTTTCTTGTCTTGTCTTGGTCTTGTCTTTTCTTGTCTTGTCTTTTCTGGTCTTGTCTTGGTCTTCTCTTGTCTTATTTTGTCTTGGTCATGTCTTGTCTTTTCTTGGTCTTGTCTTGTCTTGTCATGTTTTGTCCTGCCTTTGTCTTGTCTTGGTCTTGTGATGGTCTTGTTTTGGTCTTGTCTTGGTCTTGTCTTGATTTGTCTTTTTTTGGTCTTTTCTTGTCTTCTCTTGGTTATGTCTTGTCATAGTCTTGTCTTGATCTTGTCTGGGTCTGGTCTTGTCTTGTCTTGTTCTTGTCTTTTCTTGTCTTGTCTTGGTCTTGTCTTTCTGGTCTTGTCTTTTCTTGTTTTGTCTTGGTTATGTTTTTTCTTGTCTTTTCTTGGTCTACTCTTGTCTTGTCTTGTCTCGTCCTGTGTTGGTCTTGTCTTGTCTTGTCTTGTCTTGTCTTGTCTTGTCTTGTCTTGTCTTTTCTTGTCTTGTCTTGTCTTGCCTTTTTATTGTCTTGGTCTTGTCTTGGTCTTGTCTTGCTCTTGTCTTGGTCTTTTCCTGTCTTGGTCTTGTCTTGTCTTTGTCTTGTTTTGGCCTTGTTTTGGTTTTGTCTTTGTCATGTCTTATCTTGTCCTGTCTTGTCTTGTCCTGTATTGGTGTCTTGTCTTGTATTGTCTTGTCCTCTCTTGTCTTGTCTTGTCTTGTCTTGTTTTTGTCTTGTTCTTGTCTTATGTTGTCTTGTCTTGGTCTTTTCTTGTCTTGGTCTTGTCCTGTCTTGTCTTGATCTTTTCTTGTCTTGTCTTTGTCTTGTCTTGGTCTTGTTTTGGTCTTGTCTTGTCTTTTCTTGCCTTTTTCTTGTCTTAATCTTGTCTTGGACTTTTTTGGACTTGTCTTGTCTTATCTTGGTCTTGTCTTTTCTTTTCTTTGTTTTGTCTTGGTCTTGTCTTGGTATTGTCTTGGTCTTGTCTAGTCTTTTCTTATCTTGGTCTTGTCTTGTCTTGGTCTTGTCTTGGTCTTGTGTGGTCTTGTGTTGTCTTGTCTTGGTCTTCTCTTGTCTTGGTCTTGACTTGGCCTTGTTTTGGTCTTGTCTTTGTCATGTCTTATCTTGACCTGTCTTGGTATTGTCTTGTATTGTCTTGTCCTGACTTGTCTTGTCTTGTCTTGGTCTTGTCTTAATCTTGTCTTGGACTTGTTTTTGTCATGTCTTGTCTTGTCTTCTCTTGGTCTTTACTTTGTCTTGTCTTGGTCATATTTTGTTTTGCCTTGCCTTGTCTTGTCTTGTCTTGTCTTGTCTAGTTTTGTCTTGTCTTGTCTTGTCTCCTTCAGGTCTTGGTCTTGTCTTGGTCTTGTCTTGTCTTGTGTTGCCTTGTCTTGGTCTTGTCTTGTCTTGACTTGGTCTTGTCTTGTCTTGTCTTTTCTTGTTTTTTTCTTGTCTTGGTCTTGCCTTGGACTTGTTTTGGTCTTGTCTTGTCTTGGTCTTGCCTCGGTCTTGTCTTGGTGTTGTATTGATTTCTTGTGGTCTTTTCTTTTCTTGTCTTGTCTTGTCTTGGTCTTGTTTTTTCTCGCCTTGTCTTGTCTTTTTCTTGTCTTAATCTTGTCTTGGACTTTTTTGTCTTTTCTTTTCTATTCTTGTCTTGTCTTGTCTTGGTCTTGTCTTTTCGTTTCTTGGTTTTCTCTTGGTATTGTCTTGGTTTTGTCATGGTCTTGTCTAGTCTTCTCTTGTCTTGGTCTTGTCTTGTCTTGGTCTTGTCTTGGTCTTGTGTTGTCTTGTGTTGTCTTGTCTTGGTCATCTCTTGTCTTGGTCTTGTCTTGGACTTGTTTTGGTCTTATCTTTGTCATGTCTTATCTTGTCTTGTCTTGTCTTGTCTTGTCTTGTGTTGTCCTGTGTTGGTCTTGTCTTTTCTTGTCTTGTCTTGTTCTTGTCTTGTTCTTGTCTTGGTCTTGTCTTGGTCTTGTTTTGGTCTTGTCTTGGTCTTGTCCTGTCTTTTCTTGGTCTTTTCTTGTCTTGTCTCTGTCTTGTCTTGGTCTTCTTTTGGTCTTGTCTTGTCTTTTCTTTTTCTTGCCTTAATCTTTTCTTGGAATTTTTTGACTTGTCTTGTCTTGTCTTGGTCTTGTCCTTTCTTTTCTTGGTTTTGTCTTGGTCTTGTCTTGGTATTGTCTTTGTCTTATCTAGTCTTTTCTTGTTTTGGTATTGTCTTGTCTTGGTCTTGTCTTGGTCTTGTCTTGTCTTGGTTGTCTTGTCTTGGACTTCTCTTGTCTTGGTCTTGACTTGGCCTTGTTTTGGTCTTATCTTTTTCATGTCTTATCTTGTCCTGTCTTGTCTTGTCCTGTCTTAGTCTTGTCTTTTATTGTCTTGTCCTGTCTTGTCTTGTCTTGTCGTTTCTTTTCTTGTCTTGTCTTGGTCTTGTCTTAATCTTGTCTTGGACTTGTTTTGGTCTTGTCTTGTCTTGGTCTTCTCTTGTCTTTTCTTCTCTTTGTCTTGACTTGATCTTGTCTTGGTCGTATCTTGTCTTGCCTTGCCTTTTCTTGTCTTGTCTTGTCTTGTCTTGGTCTTTTCTTGTCTTGTCTTGTCTTGTCTTGGTCTTGAATTTCTTGTTTTGTCTTTTCTTGTCGTGTCTTGGTTATGTCTTTTCTTGTCTTGTCTTGGTCTTCTCTTGTCTTGTTTTGTATTGGTCGCGTCTTGTCTTGTCTTGGTCTTTTCTTGTCTTGTCTTGTAATGTTTTGTCTTGTCTTGGTCTTGTCTTGGTCTTGTGTGGTCTTGTGTTGTCTTGTCTTGGTCTTCTCTTGTCTTGGTCTTGACTTGGCCTTGTTTTGGTCTTGTCTTTGTCATGTCTTATCTTGACCTGTCTTGGTATTGTCTTGTATTGTCTTGTCCTGACTTGTCTTGTCTTGTCTTGGTCTTGTCTTAATCTTGTCTTGGACTTGTTTTTGTCATGTCTTGTCTTGTCTTCTCTTGGTCTTTACTTTGTCTTGTCTTGGTCATATATTGTTTTGCCTTGTCTTGTCTTGTCTTGTCTAGTTTTGTCTTGTCTTGTCTTGTCTCCATCAGGTCTTGGTCTTGTCTTGGTCTTGTCTTGTCTTGTGTTGCCTTGTCTTGGTCTTGTCTTGTCTTGACTTGGTCTTGTCTTGTCTTGTCTTTTCTTGTTTTTTTCTTGTCTTGGTCTTGCCTTGGACTTGTTTTGGTCTTGTCTTGTCTTGGTCTTGCCTCGGTCTTGTCTTGGTGTTGTAATGATTTCTTGTGGTCTTGTCTTTTCTTGTCTTGTCTTGTCTTGGTCTTGTCTTTTCTCGCCTTGTCTTGTCTTTTTCTTGTCTTAATCTTGTCTTGGACTTTTTTGTCTTTTCTTTTCTATTCTTGTCTTGTCTTGTCTTGTCTTGGTCTTGTCTTTTCGTTTCTTGGTTTTCTCTTGGTATTGTCTTGGTATTGTCATGGTCTTGTCTAGTCTTCTCTTGTCTTGGTCTTGTCTTGTCTTGGTCTTGTCTTGTTCTTGTCTTGTCTTGTGTTGTCTTGTCTTGGTCATCTCTTGTCTTGGTCTTGTCTTGGACTTGTTTTGGTCTTATCTTTGTCATGTCTTATCTTGTCTTGTCTTGTCTTGTGTTGTCCTGTGTTGGTCTTGTCTTGTCTTTTCTTGTCTTGTCTTGTTCTTGTCTTGTTCTTGTCTTGGTCTTGTCTTGGTCTTGTTTTGGTCTTGTCTTGGTCTTGTCCTGTCTTTTCTTGGTCTTTTCTTGTCTTGTCTCTGTCTTGTCTTGGTCTTCTTTTGGTCTTGTCTTGTCTTTTCTTTTTCTTGTCTTAATCTTTTCTTGGAATTTTTTGACATGTCTTGTCTTGTCTTGGTCTTGTCTTTTCTTTTCTTGGTTTTGTCTTGGTCTTGTCTTGGTATTGTCTTTGTCTTATCTAGTCTTTTCTTGTTTTGGTATTGTCTTGTCTTGGTCTTGTCTTGGTCTTGTCTTGTCTTGGTTGTCTTGTCTTGGACTTCTCTTGTCTTGGTCTTGACTTGGCCTTGTTTTGGTCTTATCTTTTTCATGTCTTATCTTGTCCTGTCTTGTCTTGTCCTGTCTTAGTCTTGTCTTTTATTGTCTTGTCCTGTCTTGTCTTGTCTTGTCGTTTCTTTTCTTGTCTTGTCTTGGTCTTGTCTTAATCTTGTCTTGGACTTGTTTTGGTCTTGTCTTGTCTTGGTCTTCTCTTGTCTTTTCTTCTCTTTGTCTTGACTTGATCTTGTCTTGGTCGTATCTTGTCTTGCCTTGCCTTTTCTTGTCTTGTCTTGTCTTGTCTTGTCTTGTCTTGTCTCAGTCAGGTCTTGGTCTTGTATTGGTCTTGTCTTGGTCTTGTCTTGGTCTTGAATTTCTTGTTTTGTCTTTTCTTGTTGTGTCTTGGTTATGTCTTTTCTTGTCTTGTCTTGGTCTTCTCTTGTCTTGTTTTGTATTGGTCGCGTCTTGTCTTGTCTTGGTCTTTTCTTGTCTTGTCTTGTAATGTCTTGTCTTGCCTTTGTCTTGTCTTGGTCTTTTGATGGTCTTGTTTTGGTCTTTTCTTGGTGTTGTCTTGATTTGTCTTTTCTTGGTCTTTTCTTATCTTCTCTTGGTTTTGTCTTGTCATGGTCTTGTCTTGGTCTTGACTGGGTCTGGTCTTGTCTTATCTTGTTATTGTCTTGTTCTTATCTTGTTCTTGTCTTGTGTTGTCTTGTCTTGGTCTTTTCTTGTCTTGGTCTTGTCGTGGTCTTGTTTTGGTCTTGTCTTGTTCTTGTCTTGGTCTTGTCTTGTCTTGTCTTGGTCTTATCTTGTATTGTATTGTATTGTATTGTCTTGTCTTGTTCTTGTCTTGGTTTTGTCCTTTCTTGTCTTGACTTGGTCTTGTCTAGTCTTGTCTTTTATAGGACTTGTCTTGTTCTTGTCTTGTCTTTTCTTGGTTTTGTCTTGTCTTGGTCTTGTCTTGGTCTTGTCTTGGACTTGTTTTGATCTTGTCTTTTCTTGGTCTTGCCTCGGTCTTGTCTTGGTGTTGTCTTGATTTCTTGTGGTCTTGTCTTTTCTTGTCTTGTTTTGTCTTGTCTTGTCTTGTCTTGTCTTGGTCTTGTCTCGTCTTGTCTTTTCTTTTCTTTGTTTTGTCTTGGTCTTTTCTTGGTATTGTCTTGGTCTTGACTAGTCTTCTCTTGTCTTGATATTGTCTTGTCTTTTGTTGTCTTGTCTTGGTCTTGTCTTGGCCTTGTTTTGGTCTTGTCTTTGTCATGTCTTATCTTGTCTTGTCTTGTCTTGCTCTGTCTTGGTCTTTTCTTGGTCTTGGTCTTGTCTTTTCTTTTCTTTGTTTTGTCTTGTTCTTGTCTTGGTATTGTCTTGTTCTTGACTAGTCTTCTCTTGTCTTGGTCTTATCTTGCCTTGTCTTGGTCTTGTCTTGTCTTGTCTTGTCTCAGTCAGGTCTTGGTCTTGTATTGGTCTTGTCTTGTCTTATCTTGTCTTGTCTAGGTCTTGTCTTGGTCTTGTCTTTTCTTGTCGTGTCTTGGTCATGTCTTTTCTTGTCTTGTCTTGGTTTTCTCTTGTCTTGTTTTGTCTTGGTCGTGTCTTATCTTGTCTTGGTCTTTTCTTGTCTTGTCATGTCTTCTCTTGCCTTTGTCTTGTCTTGGTCTTGTGATGGACTTTTTTGGTCAGGTCTTGGTCTTGCCTTGATTTGTCTTGACTTGGTCTTTTCTAGTCTTCTCTTGGTTTGTCTTGTCATGGTCTTGTCTTGATCTTGTCTGGGTCTGGTCTTGTCTTATCTTGTTATTGTCTTGTTCTTATTTTGTTCTTGTCTTGTGTTGTCTTGTTTGGTCTTTTCTTGTCTTGGTCTTGTGGTGGTCTTGTTTTGGTCTTGTCTTGTTCATGTCTTGGTCTTGGCTTGGCTTGTCTTGTCTTGGTCTTATTTTGTATTGTATTGTATTGTCTTGTTCTTGTCTTGGTTTTGTCTTTTCTTGTCTTGACTTGGTCTTGTCTAGTCTTGTATTTTATAGGATTTGTCATCTTCTTGTCTTGTCTTTTCTTGGTTTTGTCTTCTCTTGGTCTTGTCTTGGTCTTGTCTTGGACTGGTTTTGATCTTGTCTTGTCTTGGTCTTGCTTCGGTCTTGTCTTGTTGTTGTCTTGATTTCTTGTGGTCTTGTCTTTTCTTGTCTTGTCTTGTCTTGGTCTTGTCTTGTCTTTTCTTTTCTTGGTTTTGTCTTGGTCTTGTCTTGGCATTGTCTTGGTCTTGACTAGTCTTCTCTTGTCTTGGTCTTGTCTTATCTTGTGTTGTCTTGTCTTGGTCTTGTCTTGGCCTTGTTTTGGTCTTGTCTTTGTCATGTCTTATCTTGTCTTGTCTTGTCTTGTCCTGTCGTGGTCTTGTCTTGTCTTGTCTTGGTCTTGGTCTTGTCTTTTCTTTTCTTGGTTTTGTCTTGGTCTTGTCTTGGTCTTGTCTTGGTCTTGTCTTGGTCTTGTCTAGTCTTCTCTTGCCTTGGTCTTATCTTGTCTTGTCTTGGTCTTTTCTTGGTCTTGTCTTGTCTTGTGTTGTCTTGTCTTGGTCTTCTCTTGTCTTGTTCTTGTCTTGGCCTTGTTTTGGTCTTGTCTTTGTCATGTCTTATCTTGTCTTGCCTTGTCTTGTCTTGTCTTGTTTTGTCTTGTCCAGTCCTGTCTTGGTCTTGTCTTGTCTTGTCTTGTCTTGTCTTTTCTTGTCTTGGTCTTGTCTTAATCTTGTCTTGGACTTTTTTTTTTTTTTTTTTTTTTTGTCTTGTCTTGGTCTTGTCTTGTTCTTGTCTTGGTCTTGTCCCGGTCTTGTTTTTGTCTTGTTGTGGTCTTGTATTGTCTTGTCTTGTCTTGTTGTCTTTTCTTGTCTTGTCTTGCATTTTCTTGGTCTTGTCCTGTCTTTTCCTGTCTTGGTCTTGTCTTTTTCTTGTCTTTGTCTTGTCTTGGTATTGTCTTGTCTTGTCTTGTCTTGGTCTTGTGTTTTGTTGTCTTTTCTTTTCTTGTCTTATCTTGTCTTGTCACGTCTTGGTCTTTTCTTGGTCTTGTCTTGTCTTCTTTTGTCTAGGTTTTGTCTTTTCTTGGTCTTGTCTTGGTCTTGTCTGGGTCTGGTCTTGTCTTGTCTTGTCTTGTTCTTGTCTTATTCTTGTCTTGTATTGTCTTGTCTTGGTCTTTTCTTGTCTTGGTCTTGTAGTGGATTTGTTTTGGTTTTGTCTTGTTATTGTCTTGGTCTTGTCTTTTCTTCTCTTGGTCTTATCTTGTATTGTATTGTCTTGTCTTGTTCTTGTCTTGGTTTTGTCTTTTCTTGTCTTGACTTGGTCTTGTCTAGTCTTGTCTTTTATAGGACTTGTCTTGTTCTTGTCTTGTCTTGTCTTTTCTTGGTTTTGACTTGTCTTGGTCTTGTCTTGGACTTGTTTTGATCTTGTCTTGGTCTTGCCTCGGACTTGTCTTGGTGTTGTCTTGATTTCTTGTGGTCTTGTCTTTTCTTGTCTTGTTTTGTCTTGCCTTGTCTTGTCTTGTCTTGTCTTGTCTTGTCTTGGTCTTGTCTTGTCTTGTCTTGTCTTTTCTTTTCTTTGTTTTTTCTTGGTCTTTTCTTGGTATTGTCTTGGTCTTGACTAGTCTTCTCTTGTCTTGATATTGTCTTGTCTTTTGTTGTCTTGTCTTGGTCTTTTCTTGGTATTGTCTTCGTCGTGTCTTTGTCATGTCTTATCTTGTCTTGTCTTGATCTGTCTTGGTCTTGTCTTGGTCTTGGTCTTGTCTTGGTCTTGGTCTTGTCTTTTCTTTTCTTTGTTTTGTCTTGTTCTTGTCTTGGTATTGTCTTATTCTTGACTAGTCTTCTCTTGTCTTGGTCTTATCTTGTCTTGTCTTGGTCTTGTCTTGTCTTGTCTTGTCTTGTCTTGTCTTGTCTTGTCTTGTCTTGTCTCAGTCAGGTCTTGGTCTTGTATTGGTCTTGTATTGGTCTTGTATTGTCTTATCTTGTCTTGTCTAGGTCTTGTCTTGGTCTTGTCTTTTCTTGTATTTCTTGTCGTGTCTTGGTCATGTCTTTTCTTGTCTTGTCTTGGTTTTCTCTTGTCTTGTTTTGTCTTGGTCGTGTCTTGTCTTGTCTTGGTCTTGTCTTGTCATGTCTTCTCTTGCCTTTGTCTTGTCTTGGTCTTGTGATGGTCTTTTTTGGTCAGGTCTTGGTCTTGCCTTGATTTGTCTTGACTTGGTCTTTTCTTGTCTTCTCTTGGTTTTGTCTTGTCATGGTCTTGTCTTGATCTTGTCTGGGTCTGGTCTTGCCATATCTTGTTATAGTCTTATTCTTATTTTGTTCTTGTCTTGTGTTGTCTTGTTTGGTTTTTTCTTGTCATGGTCTTGTTGTGGTCTTCTTTTGGTCTTGTCTTGTTCTTGTCTTGGTCTTGGCTTGGCTTGGCTTGTCTTGCTCTTATCTTGTATTGTATTGTATTGTCTTGTACTTGTCTTGGTTTTGTCTTTTCTTGTCTTGACTTGGTCTTGTCTAGTCTTGTATTTTATAGGACTTGTCATCTTCTTGTCTTGTCTTTTCTTGGTTTGGTCTTCTCTTGGTCTTGTCTTGGTCTTGTCTTGGACTTGTTTTGATCTTGACTTGTCTTGGTCTTGCTTCGGTCTTGTCTTGGTGTTGTCTTGATTTCTTGTGGTCTTGTCTTTTCTTGTCTTGTCTTGTCTTGTCTTGGTCTTGTCTTGTCTTGTCTTTTCTTTTCTTGGTTTTGTCTTCGTCTAGTCTTGGCATTGTCTTGGTTTTGACTAGTCTTCTCTTGTCTTGGTCTTGTCTTGTCTTGTTTTGTGTTGTCTTGTGTTGGTGTTATCTTGGCCTTGTTTTGGTCTTGTCTTTGTCATGTCTTATCTTGTCTTGTCTTGTCTTGTCCTGTCTTGGTCTTGTCTTGTCTTGTCTTGGTCTTGGTCTTGTCTTTTCTTTTCTTGGTTTTGTCTTGGTCTTGTCTTGGTATTGTCTTGGTCTTGACTAGTCTTCTCTTGCCTTGGTCTTATCTTGTCTTGGTCTTTTCTTGGTCTTGTCTAGTCTTGTGTTGTCTTGTCTTGGTCTTCTCTTGTCTTGTTCTTGTCTTGGCCTTGTTTTGGTCTTGTCTTTGTCATGTCTTATCTTGTCTTGTCTTGTCTTGTCTTTTCCAGTCCTGTCTTGGTCTTGTCTTGTCTTGTCTTAATCTTGTCTTGGACTATTTTTTTTGTCTTGTCTTGGTCTTGTCTTGTTCTTGTCTTGATCTTGTCCCGGTCTTGTTTTTGTCTTGTTGTGGTCTTGTCTTGTCTTGTCTTGTCTTGTCTTGTTGTCTTTTCTTGTCTTGTCTTGCCTTTTCTTGGTCTTGTCCTGTCTTTTCCTGTCTTGGTCTTGTCTTTGTCTTGTCTTTGTCTTGTCTTGGTATTGTCTTGTCTTGTCTTGTCTTGGCCTTGTGTTGTGTTGTCTTTTCTTTTCTTGTCTTGTCTTATCTTGTCTTGTCACGTCTTGGTCTTTTCTTGGTCTTGTCTTGTCTTCTTTTGTCTAGGTTTTGTCTTTTCTTGGTCTTGTCTTCGTCTTGTCTGGGTCTGGTCTTGTCTTGTCTTGTCTTGTTCTTGTCTTATTCTTGTCTTGTATTGTCTAGTCTTGGTCTTTTCTTGTCTTGGTCTTGTAGTGGATTTGTTTTGGTTTTGCTTTGTTATTGTCTTGGTCTTGCCTTGTCTTATCTTGGTCTTATCTTGTATTGTATTGTCTTGTCTTGTTCTTGTCTGGCTTTTGTCTTTTCTTGTCTTGACTTGGTCTTGTCTTGTCTTTTATAGGACTTGTCTTGTTCTTGTCTTGTCTTGTCTTGTCTTGTCTTGGTTTTTTCTTGTCTTGGTCTTGTCTTGGACTTGTTTTGGTCTTGTCATGTCTTGGTCTTGCCTCGGTCTTATCTTGGTGTTGTCTTGCTTTCTTGTGGTCTTGTCTTTTCTTGTCTTGTCTTGTCTTGGCTTGGCTTGGTCTTGTCTTGTCTTGTCTTGTCTTTTTCTTGTCTTAATCTTGTCTTGGACTTTTTTTGTCTTATCTTGTCTTGTCTTGTCTTGTCTTTTTTTGTCTTGTCTTGTCTTGGTCTTGGTCTTGGTCTTGTCTTTTCTTTTCTTTTCTTGGTCTTGTCTTGTTCTTGTCTTGGTATTGTCTTAGTCTTGACTACGCTTCTCTTGTCTTGATCTTGCCTATTCTTGTCTTGGTCTTGTCTTGGTCTTGTCTTGTCTTGTCTTGTGTTGTCTTGTCTGGTCTTGTCTTGTCTTGACTTGGTCTTGTCTTGCCTTGTCTTGTCTTGTCTTGTCTGGTCTTTTAAAGGACTTGTCTTGTTCTTGTCTTGTCTTGTCTTTTCTTGTTTTTTTCTTGTCTTGGTCTTTTCTTGGTCTTGCCTTGGACTTGTTTTGGTCTTGTCTTGGTCTTGCCTCAGTCTTGTCTTAGACATTTTTGTCTTGTCTTGTATTGTCTTGTCTTGTCTTCTCTTGTCTTGTCTTGGTCTCGTCTTTTCTTTTCTTGGTTTTCTCTTGGTCTTGTCTTGGTATGGTTTTGGTCTTGTCTAGTCTTCTCTTGTCTTGGTTTGGTCTTGTCTTGTCTTGGTCTTGTCTTGGTCTTGTCTTGTCTTGGTCATCTCTTGTCTTGGTCTTGTCTTGGACTTGTTTTGGTCTTGTGTTTGTCATGTCTTATCTTCTCTTGTCTTGTCTTTTCTTGTCTTGTCTTGTCTTGTTCTTGTCTTGGTCTTGTCTTGATCTTTTTTTTTTTTGTCTTGTCTTTGTCTTGTCTTGGTCTTGTTTTGGTCTTTTCTTTTCTTGTCTTTTTCTTGTCTTAATCTTGTCTTGGACTTTTTTGACTTGTCTTGTCTTGTCTTGGTCTTTTCTTTTCTTTTCTTGGTTTTGTCTTGGTTTTGTCTTGGTATTGTCTTGGTCTTGTCTAGTCTTCTCTTGTCTTGGTATTGTCTTGTCTTGGTCTTGTCTTGGTCTTGTCTTGTCTTGTGTTGTCTTATCTTGTCTTTGTCTTGACTTGTCCTTGTTTTGGTCTTGTCTTTGTCATGTCATATCTTGTCCTGTCTTGGTCTTGTCTTGTATTGTCTTGTCCTGTCTTGTCTTGTCTTGGTCTTGTCTTAATCTTGTCTTGGACTTGTTTTTGTTGTCTTGTCTTGGTCTTGTCTTGTCTTGTATTCTCTTGGTCTTGACTTGGTCTTGTCTTGGTCGTTTCTTGTCTTGCCTTGCCTTGTCTTGTGTTGTCTTGTCTTGTCTTGGTCTTGTCTTGTCTTGGTCTTGTCTTGTCTTGTCTTGTCTTCTCTTGTCTTGTCTTGTCTCAGTCAGGTCTTGGTCGTGTCTTGGTCTTGTCTTGTCTTGTCTTGTCTTGTCTTGGTCTTGTCTTGACTTGGTCTTGTCTTGTCTTGTCTTTTATAGGACTTATCTTCTTCTTGTCTTGTCTTTTCTTGTTTTTTTCTTGTCTTTGCATTTTCTTGTTCTTGCCTTGGACTTGTTTTGGTCTTGTCTTGTCTTGGTCTTGCCTCGGTCTTGTCTTTGTGTTGTCTTGATTTCTTGTGGTCTTGTCTTTTCTTGTTTTGTCTTCTCTTGGTTTTGTCTTGTCTTATCTTCTCTTGTCTTTTCTTTGTCTTAATCTTGTCTTGGACTTTTTTCGTCTTGTCTTGTCTTGTCTTGTCTTTTTCTAGTCTTGGTCTTGTTTTGTCTTGTCTTGTCTTCTCTTTTTCTTTTCTTAATCTTGTCTTGGACTTATTTTGACTTGTCTTGTCTTGGTCTTGTCTTTTCTTTTCTTGGTTTTCTCTTGGTCTTGTATTGGTATTGTCTTGGTCTTTTCTAGTCTTCTCTTGTCTTGGTCTTGTCTTGTCTTGTCTTGGTCTTGTCTTTGCCTTGTTTTGGTCTTGTCTTCATCATGTCTAATCTTGTCTTGTCTTATCCTGTGTTGGTATTGTCTTGTCTTGTCTTTTCTAGTCTTGTCTTATCTTGTTCTTGTCTTGTTCTTGTCCTGTCTTGTCTTGGTCTTGTCTTGTCTTTTCTTGTCTTGTCTTTGTCTTGTCTTGGTCTTGTCTTTCTGGTCTTGTCTTTTCTTGTCTTGTCTTTTTCATGTCTTTTCTTGTCTTTTCTTGGTCTTCTCTTGTCTTGTCTTGTCTTGTCTTGTCTTGTCTTGTCTTGTCTTGTCTTGTCCTGTGTTGGTCTTGTCTTGTCTTGGTCTTGTCTTGGTCTTGTCCTGTCTTGTCTTGGTCTAGTTTCGTCTTTGTGTTGTCTTGGTCTTGTTTTCGTCTTTTCTTGTCTTGTCTTTTTCCTGTCTTAATCTTGTCTTGGCCTTTTTTTGACTTGTCTTGTCTTGTCTTGGTCTTGTCCTTTCTTTTCTTGGTTTTGTCTTGGTTTTGTCTTGGTATTGTCTTGGTCTTGTCTAGTATTCTCTAGTATTGGTCTTGTCTTGTCTTGGTCTTGTCTTGGTCTTGTCTTGTCTTGTATTGTCTTGTCTTTGTCTTCTCTTGTCTTGGTCTTGACTTGGCCTTGTTTTGGTCTTATCTTTGTCATGTCTTATCTTGTCCTGTCTTGTCTTGTCCTGTCTTGGTCTTTTCTTGTATTGTCTTGTTTTTTCCTGTCTTGTCTTCTCTTGTCTTGTCTTGTCTTGGTCTGTCTTAATCTTGTCTTGGACTTGTTTTTGTCTTGTCTTGTCTTGGTCTTGTCTTGTCTTGACTTGTCTTGTCTTTCCTTGTCTTGGCTTGCATTGTCTTGTCTTGGCCTTGGTCTTGTCTTGTCTTGTCTTGTCTTGTGTCAGTCAGGTCTTGGTCTTGTCTTGGTTTTGTCTTCTCTTGTCTTTTCTTGTCTTGTATTGGTCTTGTCTTGGTCTTGTCTTTTCTTGTCTTGTCTTTTCTTGTCGTGTCTTGGTCTTGTCTTGTCTTGGTCTTCTCTTGTCTTGTTTTGTCTTGGTCGTGTCTTGTCTTGTTTTGGTCTTGTCTTGTCTTGTCATATCTTGTCTTACCTTTGTCTTGTCTTGGTCTTGTGATGGTCTTGTTTTGGTCTTGTCTTGTTCATGTCTTGATTTGTCTTGTCTTGGTCTTTTCTTGTCTTCTCTTTGTTTTGTCTTTTCATGGTCTTGTCTTGGTCTTGTCTGGATCTGGTCTTGTCTTGTTCTTGTCTTGTTCTTGTCTTATATTGTCTTGTCTTGGTCTTTTCTTGTCTTGGTCTTGTCCAGTCTTGTCTTGGTGTTTTCTTGTCTCGTCTTTTTCTTGGCTTGGTCTTGTTTTGGTCTTGTCTTGTCTTGTCTTGTCTTTTACTTGTCTCAATCTTGTCTTGGACTTTTTTTGACTTGTCTTGACTTGTCTTGGTCTTGTCTTTTCTTTTCTTGGTTTTGTCTTGGTCTTGTCTTACTATTGTCTTGGCCTTGTCTAGTCTTTTCTTATCTTAGTCTTGTCTTGTCTTGGTCTTGACTTGGTCTTGTGTTGTCTTGTGTTGTCTTGTCTTGGTCTTCCCTTGTCTTGGTCTTGTGTTGGCCTTGTTTTGGTCTTGTCTTTGTCATGTCTTATCTTGTCCTGTCTTGTCTTGTCCTGTCTTGTTCTTGTCTTGTATTGTCTTGTCCTGTCCTGTCCTGTCCTGTCCTGTCCTGTCCTGTCCTGTCCTGTCTTGTCTTGTCTTGTCTTGTCTTGTCTTGTCTTGTTCTTGTCTTGTTCTTGTCTTGTTCTTGTCTTGTTCTTGTCTTGTTCTTGTCTTGTTCTTGTCTTGTTCTTGTCTTATGTTGTCTTGTCTTTGTCTTTTCTTGTCTTTGTCTTGTCCTGTCTTGTCTTGGTCTTTTATGTCTTGTTGTTGTCTTGTCTTGGTCTTGTTTTGTTCTTGTCTTGTCTTGTCATGTCTTGTCTTTTTCTTGTCTTAATCTTGTCTTGGACTTATTTTGACTTGTGTTGTCTTGTCTTGGTCTTGGCTTTTCTTTTCTTGGTTTTGTCTTGGTCTTGTTTTTGTATTGTCTTGGTCTTGTCTAGTCTTTTCTTATCTTGGTCTTGTCTTGTCTTGGTCTTGTCATGGTCTTGTGTTGTCTTGTGTTGTCTTGTCTTGGTCTTCTCTTGTCTTGGTCTTGACTTGGCCTTCTTTTGGTCTTGTTTTTGTCATGTCTTACCTTGTCCTGTATTGTCTTGTCCTGTGTTGGTCTTATATTGTATTGTCTTCTCCAGTCTTGTCTTGCCTTGCCTTGTCTTGTCTTGTCTTGTCTTGGTCTTGTCTTAATCTTGTCTTGGACTTGTTTTTGTCTTGTTTTGTCTTGGTCTTGCCTTGTCTTGTCTTCTCTTGGTCTTGACTTGGTCTTGTCTTGGTCGTATCTTGTCTTGCCTTGCCTTGCCTTGTCTTGTCTTGTCTTGTATTGTATTGTCTTGTCTTGTCTTGTCTTGTCTTGTCTTGTCTTGTCTTGGTCTTGTCTTGTCTTGTCTTGTCTTGTCTCAATCAGGTCTTGGTCTTGTCTTGGTCTTGTCTTGTCTTTTCTTGTCTTGTCTTGGTCTTGTCTTTTCTTGTCTTTTCTTTTCTTGTCGTGTCTTGGTCATGTCTTTTCTTGTCTTGTCTTGGTCTTCTCTTGTCTTATTTTGTCTTGGTCATGTCTTGTCTTGTCTTGGTCTTGTCTTGTCTTGTCTTGTCATGTCTTGTCTTGCCTTTGTCTTGGTCTTGTGATGGTCTTGTTTTGGTCTTGTCTTGATTTGTCTTGTCTTGGTCTTTTCTTGTCTTCTCTTGGTTGTGTCTTGTCATGGACTTGTCTTGGTCTTGTTTGGGTCTGGTCTTGTCTTGTCTTGTTCTTGTCTTGTTCTGGTCTTGTTCTTGTCTTATGTTGTCTTGTCATGGTCTTTTCTTGTCTTGGACTTGTCGTGGTCTTGTTTTGGTCTTGTCTTGTTCTTGTCTTGGTCTTGTCTTGACTTGTCTTGGTCTTATCTTGTATTGTATTGTATTGTCTTTTTCTTGTCTTGGTTTTGTCTTTTCTTGTCTTGACTTGGTCATGTCTTGTCTTGTCTTTTATATTACTGGTCTTGTTTTTGTCTTGTCTTTTCTTGGTTTTGTCTTGTCTTGATCTCGTCTTGGTCTTGTCTTGGACTTGTTTTGGTCTTGTCTTGGTCTTGCCTCGGTCTTATCTTGGTGTTGTCTTGCTTTCTTGTGGTCTTGTCTTGTCTTTTCTTGTCTTCTCTTGTCTTTTCTTGTCTTGGGTTGTCTTGTCTTGACTTGTCTTGTCTTGGTCTTGGTCTTGTCTTTTCTTTTCTTGGTTTTGTTTTGGTTTTGTCTTGGTATTGTCTTGGTCTTGACTAGTCTTCTCTTGTCTTGTTCTTGTCTAATCTTGTCTTTGTCTTGTCTTGGTCTTGTCTTGTCTTGTCTTGGTCTTATCTTGTGTTGACTCGGTCTTGTCTTGTCTTGTCTTTTATGGGACTTGTCTTGTTCTTGTCTTGTCTTTTCTTGTATTTTCTTGTCTTGATCTTGTCTTGGTGTTGCCTTGTACTTGTTTTGGTCTTGTCTTGTCTTGGTCTTGCCTCGGTCTTGTCTTGGTGTTGTCTTGATTTCTTGTGGTCTTGTCTTTTCTTGTCTTGTCTTGTCTTGTCTTGGTCTAGTCTTTTCTTATCTTGTCTTGTCTTTTTCTTGTGTTAATCTTGTCTTGGACATTTTTTTTGTCTTTTCTTGTATTGTCTTGTCTTGGTCTTGTCTTTTCTTTTCTTGGTTTTCTCTTGGTCTTGTCTTGGAATTGTCTTGGTCTTGTCTAGTCTTCTCTTGTCTTGGTCTTGTCTTGTCTTGTTCTTGTCTTGTTCTTGTCTTGGTCTTATCTTGTCTTGTGTTGTCTTGTCTTGGTCATCTCTCGTCTTGGTCTTGTCTTGGACTTGTTTTGGTATTGTCTTTGTCATGTCTTATCTTGTCTTGTCTTGTCTTGTCTTGTCCTGTGTTGGTCTTGTCTTGTCTTGTCTTGTCTTGTCTTGTTCTTGTTTTGGTCTTGTCTTGGTCTTGTCGTGGACTTGTCCTGTCTTGTCTTGGTCTTTTCTTGTCTTGTCTTTGTCTTGTTTTAGTCTTGTCTTTTCTTGTCTTTTTCTTGTCTTAATCTTGTCTTGGACTTTTTTGACTTGCCTTCTCTTGTCTTGTCTTGTCTTGGTCTTTTCTTCTTTTCTTGGTTTTGTCTTGGTCTTATCTTGGTATTGTCTTTGTCTTGTCTAGTCTTCTCTTGTCTTGGTATTGTCTTGTCCTGGTCTTTTCTTGGTCTTTTCTTGTCTTGTGTTGTCTTTTCTTGGTCTTCTCTTGTCTTGGTCTTGACTTGGCCTTGTTTTGGTATTGTCTTTGTCATGTCTTATCTTGTCCTGTCTTGTCTTGTCCTGTCTTGGTCTTGTCTTTTATTGTCTTGTCCTGTCTTCTCTAGTCTTGTCTTTTCTTTTCTTGTCTTGTCTTGGTCTTGTCTTAATCTTGTCTTGGACTTGTTTTTGTCTTGTCTTGTCTTGGTCTTGTCTTGTCTTGTCTTCTCTTGGTTTTGACTTGGTCTTGTCTTGGTTGTATCTTCTCTTGCCTTGCCTTGCCTTGCCTTGCCTTGTCTTGTTCTTGTCTTGTCTTGTCTTGTCTTGTCTTGTCTTGTCTTGTCTCAGTCAGGTCTTGGTCTTGTATTGGTCTTGTCTTGTCTTTTCTTGTCTTGTCTTGGTCTTGTCTTTTCTTGTCTTGTCTTTTCTTGTCGTGTCTTGGTCATGTCTTTTCTTGTCTTGTCTTGGTCTTCTCTTGTCTTGTTTTGTCTTGGTAGTGTCTTGTCTTGTCTTGGTCTGTTCTTGTCTTGTCATGTCTTGTCTTTGCTTTGTCTTGTCTTGGTCTTGTGATGGTATTGTTTTGGTCTTGTCTTGGTCTTGTCCTGATTTGTCTTGTCTTGGTCTTTTCTTGTCTTCTCTTGGTTTTGTCTTGTCATGGTCTTGTATTGTTCTTGTCTGGGTCTGGTCTTTTCTTATCTTGTTCTTGTCTTGTTCTTATCTTGTTCTTCTCTTGTGTTGTCTTGTCTTGGTCTTTTCTTGTCTTGGTCTTTTCGTGGTCTTGTTTTGGTCTTGTCTTGTTCTTGTCTTGTTCTTGTCTTGGTCTTGTCTTGTCTTGTATTGTCTTGTCTTGTTCTTGTCTTGGTTTTGTCTTTTCTTGTTTTGACTTGGTCTTGTCTAGTCTTGTCTTTTATAGGAATTGTCTTGTTCTTTTCTTGTCTTGTCTTTTCTTGGTTTTGTCTTGTCTTGGTCTTGTCTTGGTCTTGTCTGGGACTTGTTTTGATCATGTCTTTTCTTGGTCTTGCCTCAGTCTTGTCTTGGTGTTGTCTTGATTTCTTGTGGTCTTGTCTTTTCTTGTCTTGTCTTGTCTTGGTCTTGTCTTGTCTTGTCTTGTCTTTTCTTTTCTTGGTTTTGTCTTGGTCTTGTCTTGGTATTGTCTTGGTGTTGACTAGTCTTCTCTTGTTTTGGTCTCGTCTTGTCTTGTGTTATCTTGTCTTGGTCTTGTCTTGGCCTTGTTTTGGTCTTGTCTTTGTCATGTCTTACCTTGTCTTGTCTTGTCCCATCTTGGTCTTGACTTGTCTTGTCTTGTCTTGTCTTGTCTTGTCTTTGTCTTGGTCTTGACTTTTCTTTTCTTTGTTTTGTCTTGGTCTTGTCTTGGTCTTGACTAGTCTTCCCTTGTCTTGGTCTTATCTTGTCTTGTTTTGGTCTTGTCTTGTCTTGTCTTGTCTTGTCTTGTTATTGTTCTTGTCTTGGTCTTGTCTTGGTCTTATCATGTGTTGTGTTGTCTTGTCTTGTTATTGTTCTTGTCTTGGTCTTGTCTTGGACTTGTTTTGGTCTTGTCTTTGTCATGTCTTACCTTGTCTTGTCTTATCTTGTCCTGTGTTGGTCTTGTCTTGTCTTGTCTTGTCTTGTCTTGTCTTGTCTTGTCTTGTTCTTGTCTTGGTCTTGTCTTGGTCTTGTCGTGGTCTTGTCCTGTCTTGTCTTGGTCTTTTCTTGTCTTGTCTTTGTCTTGTCTTGGTCTTGTTTTGGTCTTGTCTTGTCTTTTTCTTGTCTTAATCTTGTCTTGGACTTTTTTGACTTGCCTTGTCTTGTCTTGTCTTGTCTTTGTCTTGTCTTCTTTTCTTGGTTTTGTCTTGGTCTTGTCTTGTTCTTGTGTTGTCTTGTGTTGTCTTGTCTTGGTCTTCTCTTGTCTTGGTCTTGACTTGGCCTTCTTTTGGTCTTGTCTTTGTCATGTCTTATCTTGTCTTGTCTTGTCTTGTCCTGTCTTGGTCTTGTCTTTTATTGTCTTGTCCTGTCTTCTCTAGTCTTGTCTTTTCTTTTCTTGTCTTGTCTTGGTCTTGTCTTAATCTTGTCTTGGACTTGTTTTTGTCTTGTCTTGTCTTGTCTTGGTCTTGTCTTGTCTTGTCTTCTCTTGGTTTTGACTTGGTCTTGTCTTGGTTGTATCTTCTCTTGCCTTGCCTTGCCTTGCCTTGCCTTGTCTTGGTCTTCTCTTGTCTTGTCTTGTCTTGTCTTGTCTTGTCTTGTCTCAGTCAGGTCTTGGTCTTGTACTGGTCCTGTCTTGTCTTTTCTTGTCTTGTCTTGGTCTTGTCTTTTCTTGTCTTGTCTTTTCTTGTCGTGTCTTGGTCATGTCTTTTCTTGTCTTGTCTTGGTCTTCTCTTGTCTTGTTTTGTCTTGGTAGTGTCTTGTCTTGTCTTGGTCTGTTCTTGTCTTGTCATGTCTTGTCTTTGCTTTGTCTTGTCTTGGTCTTGTGATGGTATTGTTTTGGTCTTGTCTTGGTCTTGTCCTGATTTGTCTTGTCTTGGTCTTTTCTTGTCTTCTCTTGGTTTTGTCTTGTCATGGTCTTGTATTGTTCTTGTCTGGGTCTGGTCTTTTCTTATCTTGTTCTTGTCTTGTTCTTATCTTGTTCTTCTCTTGTGTTGTCTTGTCTTGGTCTTTTCTTGTCTTGGTCTTTTCGTGGTCTTCTTTTGGTCTTGTCTTGTTCTTGTCTTGTTCTTGTCTTGGTCTTGTCTTGTCTTGTATTGTATTGTCTTGTCTTGTTCTTGTCTTGGTTTTGTCTTTTCTTGTTTTGACTTGGTCTTGTCTAGTCTTGTCTTTTATAGGAATTGTCTTGTTCTTTTCTTGTCTTGTCTTTTCTTGGTTTTGTCTTGTCTTGGTCTTGTCTTGGACTTGTTTTGATCATGTCTTTTCTTGGTCTTGCCTCAGTCTTGTCTTGGTGTTGTCTTGATTTCTTGTGGTCTTGTCTTTTCTTGTCTTGTCTTGTCTTGTCTTGTCTTGTCTTTTCTTTTCTTGGTTTTGTCTTGGTCTTGTCTTGGTATTGTCTTGGTGTTGACTAGTCTTCTCTTGTTTTGGTCTTGTCTTGTCTTGTCTTGTGTTTTCTTGTCTTGGTCTTGTCTTGGCCTTGTTTTGGTCTTGTCTTTGTCATGTCTTACCTTGTCTTGTCTTGTCCCATCTTGGTCTTGACTTGTCTTGTCTTGTCTTTGTCTTGGTCTTGACTTTTCTTTTCTTTGTTTTGTCTTGGTCTTGTCTTGGTCTTGACTAGTCTTCCCTTGTCTTGGTCTTATCTTGTCTTGTTTTGGTCTTGTCTTGTCTTGTCTTGTCTTGTCTTGTCTTGTCTCAGTCAGGTCTTGGTCTTGTACTGGTTTTGTCTTGTCTTGGTCTTGCCTTGGTCTTGTCTTTTCTTGTCTTTTCTTGGTCTTCTCTTGTCTTGTTTTGTCTTGGTCGTGTCTTGTCTTGTCTTGGTCTTTTCTTGTCTTGTCATGTCATGTCTTGTCTTGCCTTTGACTTGTCTTGGTCTTGTGATGGTCTTGTTTTGGTCTTGTCTTGGTCTTGTCTTGATTTGTCTTGTCTTTGTCTTTTCTTGTCTTCTCTTGGTTTTGTGTTGTCATGGTCTTGTCTGGGTCTGGTCTTGTCTTATCTTGTCCTTGTCTTGTTCTTATCTTGTTCTTGTTTGTGTTGTCTTGTCTTGGTCTTTTCTTGTCTTGGTCTTGTCGTGGTCTTGTTTTGGTTTTGTCTTGTTCTGGTCTTGGTCTTGTCTTGTCTTCTCTTGTCTTGGTCTTATCTTGTATTGTATTGTATTGTCTTGTTCTTGTCTTGGTTTTGTCTTTTCTTGTCTTGATTTGGTCTTGTCTAGTCTTGTCTTTTATAGGACTTGTCTTGTTCTTGTCTTGTCTTTTCTTGGTTTTGTCTTGTCTTGGTCTTGTCTTGGTCTTGTCTTGGACTTGTTTCGATCTTGTATTGTCTTGGTCTTGCCTCGGTCTTGTCTTGGTGTTGTCTTGATTTCTTGTGGTCTTGTCTTGTCTTGTCTTGGTCTTGGTCTTGTCTTGTCTTGTCTTGTCTTGTCTCAATCAGGTCTTGGTCTTGTCTTGGTCTTGTCTTGTCTTTTCTTGTCTTGTCTTGGTCTTGTCTTGGTCTTGTCTTTTCTTGTCTTGTCTTTTTTTGTCGTGTCTTGGTCATGTCTTTTCTTGTCTTGTCTTTGTCTTCTCTTGTCTTATTTTGTCTTGGTCATGTCTTGTCTTGTCTTGGTCTTGTCTTGTCTTGTCATGTCTTGTCTTGCCTTTGTCTTGTCTTGGTCTTGTGATGGTCTTGTTTTGGTCTTGTCTTAGTCTTGTCTTGATTTGTCTTGTCTTGGTCTTTTCTTGTCTTCTCTTGGTTTTGTCTTGTCATGGTCTTGTCTTGGTCTTGTCTGGGTCTGGTGTTTTCTTGTCTTGTTCTTGTCTTGTGCTTGTCTTGTGTTGTCTTGTCCTGGTCTTTTCTTGTCTTGGTCTTGTCGTGGTCTTGATTTGGTCTTGTCTTGTTCTTGTCTTGGTCTTGTCTTGTCTTGTCTTGGTCTTATCTTGTATTGTTTTGTCTTGTCTTCTTCTGGTCTTGGTTTTGTCTTTTCTTGTCTTGACTTGGTCTTGTCTTGTCTTGTCTTTTATAGGACTTGTCTTGTTCTTTTCTTGTCTTTTCTTGTTTTTGTCTTTTCTTGGTCTTGTGCTGGTCATGTCTTGGACTTGTTTTGGTCTTGTCTTGTCTTGGTCTTGCCTCGGTCTTGTCTTGGTGCTGTCTTAATTTTTGTGGTCTTGTCTTTTCTTGTCTTTTCTTGTCTTGTCTTGTCTTGTCTTGTCTTGTCTTGTCTTGTCATGTCTTTTCTTTTCATGGTTTTGTCTTGGTCTTGTCTTGGTATTGTCTTGGTCTTGACTAGTCTTCTCTTGTCTTGGTCATATCTTCTCTTGTCTTGGTCTTTTCTTGTCTTGTGTTGTCTTGTCTTGTGTTGTCTTGTCTTGATCTTCTCTTGTCTTGGTCTTGTCTTGGCCTTGTTTTGGTCTTGTCTTTGTCATGTCTTATTTTGTTTTGTCTTGTCTTGTCCTGTCTAGTTCTTGTCTTCTCTTGTCTTGTCTTGTCTTGTCTTGTCTTGTCTTGGTCTTGGTCTTGTCTTTTCTTTTCTTGGTTTTGTCTTGTCTTGGTCTGGTCTTGTCTTGTCTTGTCATGTGTTGTCTTGCCTTTGTCTTGTCATGGTCTTGTGATGGTCTTGTTTTGGTCTTGTCTTGGTCTTTTCTTGATTTGTCTTGTCTTGGTCTTTTCTTGTCTTCTCCTGGTTTTGTCTTGTCATTGTCTTGTCTTGGTATTGTCTGGGTGTGGTCTTGTCTTGTCATGTTTTTGTCTTGTTCTGGTCTTGTTCTTGTCTTATGTTGTCTTGTCTTGGTCTTTTCTTGTCTTGGTCTTGTCGTGGTCTTGTTTTGGTCTTGTCTTGTTCTTGTCTTGGTCTTGTCTTGTCTTGTCTTGTCTTGGTGTTATCTTGTATTGTCTTGTCTCTTTCTTGTCTTGGTTTTGTCTTTTCTTGTCTTGATTTGGTCTTGTCTAATCTTGTCTTTTATAGGACTTGTCTTGTTCTTGTCTTGTCTTTTCTTGCTTTTGTCTTGTCTTGGTCTTGTCTTGGTCTTGTCTTGGACTTGTTTTGATCTTGTTTTGTCTTGGTCTTGCCTCGGACTTGTCTTGGTGTTGTCTTGATTTCTTGTGGTTTTGTCTTGTCTTGGTCTTGTCTTGTCTTGTCTTATCTTGTCTCAATCAGGTCTTGGTCTTGTCTTGGTCTTGTCTTGTCTTTTCTTGCCTTGTCTTGGTCTTGTCTTTTCTTGCCTTGTCTTTTCTTGTCGTGTCTTGGTCATGTCTTTTCTTGTCTTGTCTTGGTCTTCTCTTGTCTTATTTTGTCTTGGTCGTGTCTTGTCTTGTCTTGGTCTTGTCTTGTCTTGTCTTGTCTTGTCATGTCTTGTCTTGTCTTGCCTTTGTCTTGTCTTGGTCTTGTGATGGTCTTGTTTTGGTCTTGTCTTGGTCTTGTCTTGATTTGTCTTGTCTTGGTCTTTTCTTGTCTTCTCTTGGTTTTGTCTTGTCATGGTCTTGTCTTGGTCTTGGTCTTATTTTGTATTGGATTGTCTTGTCTTCTTCTTGTCTTGGTTTTGTCTTTTCTTGTCTTGACTTGGTCTTGTCTTGTCTTGTCTTTTATAGGACTTGTCTTGTTCTTGTCTTGTCTTTTCTTGGTTTTGTCTTTTCTTGGTCTTGTGCTGGTCATGTCTTGGACTTGTTTTGGTCTTGTCTTGTCTTGGTCTTGCCTCGGTCTTGTCTTGGTGCTGTCTTGATTTTTGTGGTCTTGTCTTTTGTTGTCTTTTCTTGTCTTGTCTTGTCTTGTCTTGTCTTGGTCTTGTCTTGTCTTGTCTTGTCTTGTCTTGTCTTGTCTTTAATTATCTTGGTTTTGTCTTGGTCTTGTCTTGGTATAGTCTTGGTCTTGTCTTAGTCTTGTCTTGATTTGTCTTGTCTTGTCTTCTCTTGGTTTTGTCTTGTCATGGTCTTGTCTTGGTCTTGGTCTTATTTTGTATTGGATTGTCATGTCTTCTTCTTGTCTTGGTGTTGTCTTGATTTCTTGTGGTCTTGTCTTGTCTTGTCTTGTCTTGGTCTTGTCTTGTCTTGTCTTGTCTTGTCTCAATCAGGTCTTGGTCTTGTCTTGGTCTTGTCTTGTCTTTTCTTGTCTTGTCTTGGTCTTGTCTTTTCTTGTCTTGTCTTTTTTTGTCGTGTCTTGGTCATGTCTTTTCTTGTCTTTGTCTTCTCTTGTCTTATTTTGTCTTGGTCATGTCTTGTCTTGTCTTGGTCTTGTCTTGTCTTGTCATGTCTTGTCTTGCCTTTGTCTTGTCTTGGTCTTGTGATGGTCTTGTTTTGGTCTTGTCTTAGTCTTGTCTTGATTTGTCTTGTCTTGGTCTTTTTTTGTCTTCTCTTGGTTTTGTCTTGTCATGGTCTTGTCTTGGTCTTGTCTGGGTCTGGTGTTGTCTTGTCTTGTTCTTGTCTTGTGCTTGTCTTGTGTTGTCTTGTCCTGGTCTTTTCTTGTCTTGGTCTTGTCGTGGTCTTGATTTGGTCTTGTCTTGTTCTTGTCTTGGTCTTGTCTTGTCTTGTCTTGGTCTTATCTTGTATTGTTTTGTCTTGTCTTCTTCTGGTCTTGGTTTTGTCTTTTCTTGTCTTGACTTGGTCTTGTCTTGTCTTGTCTTTTATAGGACTTGTCTTGTTCTTTTCTTGTCTTTTCTTGTTTTTGTCTTTTCTTGGTCTTGTGCTGGTCATGTCTTGGACTTGTTTTGGTCTTGTCTTGTCTTGGTCTTGCCTCGGTCTTGTCTTGGTGCTGTCTTAATTTTTGTGGTCTTGTCTTTTCTTGTCTTTTCTTGTCTTGTCTTGTCTTGTCTTGTCTTGTCTTGTCTTGTCTTGTCTTGTCTTGTCTTGGTCTTGTCTTGTCTTGTCTTGTCTTGTCATGTCTTTTCTTTTCATGGTTTTGTCTTGGTCTTGTCTTGGTATTGTCTTGGTCTTGACTAGTCTTCTCTTGTCTTGGTCATATCTTCTCTTGTCTTGGTCTTTTCTTGTCTTGTGTTGTCTTGTCTTGTGTTGTCTTGTCTTGGTCTTCTCTTGTCTTGGTCTTGTCTTGGCCTTGTTTTGGTCTTGTCTTTGTCATGTCTTATTTTGTTTTGTCTTGTCTTGTCCTGTCTAGTTCTTGTCTTGTCTTGTCTTGTCTTGTCTTGGTCTTGGTCTTGTCTTTTCTTTTCTTGGTTTTGTCTTGTCTTGGTCTGGTCTTGTCTTGTCTTGTCATGTGTTGTCTTGCCTTTGTCTTGTCATGGTCTTGTGATGGTCTTGTTTTGGTCTTGTCTTGGTCTTTTCTTGATTTGTCTTGTCTTGGTCTTTTCTTGTCTTCTCCTGGTTTTGTCTTGTCATTGTCTTGTCTTGGTCTTGTCTGGGTGTGGTCTTGTCTTGTCATGTTTTTGTCTTGTTCTGGTCTTGTTCTTGTCTTATGTTGTCTTGTCTTGGTCTTTTCTTGTCTTGGTCTTGTCGTGGTCTTGTTTTGGTCTTGTCTTGTTCTTGTCTTGGTCTTGTCTTGTCTTGTCTTGTCTTGTCTTGGTGTTATCTTGTATTGTCTTGTCTCTTTCTTGTCTTGGTTTTGTCTTTTCTTGTCTTGATTTGGTCTTGTCTAGTCTTGTCTTTTATAGGACTTGTCTTGTTCTTGTCTTGTCTTTTCTTGCTTTTGTCTTGTCTTGGTCTTGTCTTGGTCTTGTCTTGGACTTGTTTTGATCTTGTCTTGTCTTGGTCTTGCCTCGGACTTGTCTTGGTGTTGTCTTGATTTCTTGTGGTTTTGTCTTGTCTTGGTCTTGTCTTGTCTTATCTTGTCTCAATCAGGTCTTGGTCTTGTCTTGGTCTTGTCTTGTCTTTTCTTGTCTTGTCTTGGTCTTGTCTTTTCTTGCCTTGTCTTTTCTTGTCGTGTCTTGGTCATGTCTTTTCTTGTCTTGTCTTGGTCTTCTCTTGTCTTATTTTGTCTTGGTTGTGTCTTGTCTTGTCTTGGTCTTGTCTTGTCTTGTCTTGTCTTGTCTTGTCTTGTCATGTCTTGTCTTGTCTTGCCTTTGTCTTGTCTTGGTCTTGTGATGGTCTTGTTTTGGTCTTGTCTTGGTCTTGTCTTGATTTGTCTTGTCTTGGTCTTTTCTTGTCTTCTCTTGGTTTTGTCTTGTCATGGTCTTGTATTGTTCTTGTCTGGGTCTGGTCTTTTCTTATCTTGTTCTTGTCTTGTTCTTATCTTGTTCTTCTCTTGTGTTGTCTTGTCTTGGTCTTTTCTTGTCTTGGTCTTTTCGTGGTCTTCTTTTGGTCTTGTCTTGTTCTTGTCTTGTTCTTGTCTTGGTCTTGTCTTGTCTTGTATTGTATTGTCTTGTCTTGTTCTTGTCTTGGTTTTGTCTTTTCTTGTTTTGACTTGGTCTTGTCTAGTCTTGTCTTTTATAGGAATTGTCTTGTTCTTTTCTTGTCTTGTCTTTTCTTGGTTTTGTCTTGTCTTGGTCTTGTCTTGGACTTGTTTTGATCATGTCTTTTCTTGGTCTTGCCTCAGTCTTGTCTTGGTGTTGTCTTGATTTCTTGTGGTCTTTTCTTTTCTTGTCTTGTCTTGTCTTGTCTTGTCTTTTCTTTTCTTGGTTTTGTCTTGGTCTTGTCTTGGTATTGTCTTGGTGTTGACTAGTCTTCTCTTGTTTTGGTCTTGTCTTGTCTTGTCTTGGGTTTTCTTGTCTTTGTCTTGTCTTGGCCTTGTTTTGGTCTTGTCTTTGTCATGTCTTACCTTGTCTTGTCTTGTCCCATCTTGGTCTTGACTTGTCTTGTCTTGTCTTTGTCTTGGTCTTGACTTTTCTTTTCTTTGTTTTGTCTTGGTCTTGTCTTGGTCTTGACTAGTCTTCCCTTGTCTTGGTCTTATCTTGTCTTGTTTTGGTCTTGTCTTGTCTTGTCTTGTCTTGTCTTGTCTTGTCTTGTCTTGTCTCAGTCAGGTCTTGGTCTTGTACTGGTTTTGTCTTGTCTTGGTCTTGCCTTGGTCTTGTCTTTTCTTGTCTTTTCTTGGTCTTCTCTTGTCTTGTTTTGTCTTGGTCGTGTC